>NC_066347.1:17591848-17914322 GCF_024516045.1 Bombus affinis
TGAAGCCGGTGGCCTCTCCTCCTTCTCCGCAACATCGGCTCCACCACCAACACTGCCACCACCACCACCGCCACCCCCACCTCCACCGTTCCTATCCCCACCACAGCTGCCCCCACCGATCGTCGCTACCCCACCATTGCCACTCGCATCGCCACCTCCACCTCCGCCGCCACCTCCGCCACCGCCTCCTCCTTCCCTCGACGCCGCGGCGGCGGTCGTCGTCGTCGTCGTCGTCACCGTGGTCGTCGGCGTCGCCTGCTTTACCCTCCCTCCGCCGCTTTTGTCCTCCCTACCAGTGGCACGGGGGCTGGAGACGACATCCCCACCAGCCGACAGTCGCGCCAGCGCTGCAACATACAGTGGAAAAGAGACAGGTTAGAAAGAGAGTCGCCCGCCGCGTTCGTTCGTTCTCGCTGCGCGGCGGATTAGCGCGTGTGTTGGTGACCGTGGACAAACCTCCCCCACCACGCGACCCGCTCGGTGGCACCTCCTACCCCCGCACCTCCTATGCCCCCACCCACTCTCGTTCACGGTTGCTGTCCTTTCGTTTTGTTCCTGTCTTTCGCGGCCTCTAGCCTGCTCCGCCGACCGTTCCGTATGTCTCTCTCGCTTCTGTCTCTCCGGGTATCGTTCTCGAGCAACCTAGGGTCGTCGTGGCACCGAGGGTACTTACTTACCCCCACCCTATCCGCCACCGGACTTGCCCCCACCATTGTCAAGTACCAATACACACCAACGACACGGGCCACCGTTACCAACGCACACGCACACCGCGCGCGCCCGCAACACGATAGTTCCACTAACACCGATACGCTTCTGCTCGCTACCAATACTGCGAGCTGGAATGTACGGCCGGTCGCGCTGTATCCCCACCAACCGGATTTTCTCATGAGACTCGGCAATACTCGGCATCCATCAACCTGCTGCTGCCGCCACAGTGTCTCGGTTCGTACGCCGATCGCTGTTCGCGTGATACCTACGTTGCTGCGGCGCGACACGATGCGATTGCAGAGGACCTCGGGCTTTGTTTTATGCACTTGCGCTTTCTTTCGCGACTTTTCGAAGATTTTACTTGGAATATTTGATAGCAGGTGAATAGCATCTGGTTTTACGGCGAATATGATGCGGTCATAGTTAGTTAAAGTTGTAAAAGGTGTAGGAAAAAGCCGTTTTCATTGTATAAAATGTAGGATTAGAAAAGGGTATTTCCATTTGTTTAATAAAAATTACAGGAATTCTGCATTTGTTCTACGAGATCAGATACATACCACGGCTCTTTTTATGGAAAGTTGAAAGTTGATCTTATCGAAATGTATAAATCGGTATATCAAGGTAATCAATAATATCAATGCTTAAGTTTCTATAATTGGCAATATTAAATATTACAGAAGTGAAAACAGCGATTGCCATTTGCTCTTCCAGCCAGCATTGTATAACTTGTCTCGGTAGTTGTCATTACTCAGTTGGTTATATCTGCGCTCCTTTTCCAATTATAATTCGCTAACATCAGTTTGTAAGTTTGTGCTTTGTTAAAAGATACGATAGAGAAATTTATTTTTCTGTATAATAGTCATACACGTATTCCAATTTCTAATCGTATACGTTCGCGTAAACGTTAAACAATCCGTCGTTTGTAACGGAACGGTGCAGCGATCGCGACGTAGTTTCACGAGGGAAAACGCCCGCGGACACGATGGCCCAAGTAACGCGTTGCTTTCTCAGAGACACGGACACCGACGTATATAGTCGTCGAGACGGTGGCCGTAAGGTCTCGAGGCGCTTTCCCTCCAGAACCGTCACGCTTTTCGCACCTGACGATTCCTATCTCGGGACACGAAAGTTTATGGACCTTCTTACCACGCAGACGCACATACAATCATACACGTAAAACATACCGCCTCTCCCGATGGTATCGTTGTCGGGTTTCGCGTACGACGAAAACATTAATCGAAAAGGTACGCGTCAATCCACCCCTTCTCCGTCTGCTTCTATCTCTGTCTTGATCGATATGCTCGAACGATTCACGATTTATAGGCTGGCGGATGTTTATCGGATAATACGAAAGATTGATGCGTGACGTTTTGTCTTCTTTTTTCTTTTCATGACGAGGCGATGAACGCGAAGATCTCGGAGAAGAAGGTTATGAGACGAATGGTACACTTTTAATGGAGAGTAGTTAGGTTTCGTGAGTTATGTAACGCGAGGAACATATGGTTGTCTCGAAGATCAGAGCTCCGATTTGACCACCTTCTTTGATTCTTCTAATTGCAGCAGATGTATACCGACGATAGCATCTGGGATCGATTACTTGTAAATGATATGAAAGTACGGTGAATAAGAGTAAAAGCGGTGCTTTGAGAAGGCGCATGGTAAACTGTGACGTCTTGACGCTACTTTTGACAGACACGAGTATGATACTTACTTTTTAAGGCAAACTGATAGGTAATTTCCGATACTTTAAACGTAATAAAAACGACTGTAATTAATAAAATTTCGCTAATTCGTGAAAGATGTACTCAGGTAGAAACAAAAATTGCGGCAAACCTAACCATTCGAAAATTCATATGGAAATGAAATTCGCGGAGCGATAAGGTAATGTAACGCAGTATTTCCCACTCTAATATTCATCTCAGAGTCGGTTTAACCTTAACGCCGAGCGATTCGTTGCCGAAATGCGAGATAATCCTTCATTGTCGTGCACAATGCACGATGGGAAAGCGATGGTGATTATGGGAGGATCCATAACGCTTGTCCTTTTTGTCGAAGTCGATAATATTGAGAAAGTGCGACGTGGTTGCGTCATGGGATGACGCCGGCCATGATTGTCGCTGGTCGCTGTAGGTGCCATATCGTGGCACATCGGGCCCCATGACGAGCGGACGCTCGCCTCGCCACGGTCCCACCTGGGGATCAATAGAAACCAGCCAGTCATCGCGATCGGGCGCCACTTGTCATTAATGACTATCCGATTTTCGATTTAATTAAACCGCGATGACGATCTCGCCACCTAGACGAGTCAGGGATCTCGCGCGGCGGAAAGCCAGATCGTTTCTGGAACGATCGAGGCTGGATGATTGGTCCGAGTGCGCGGCTCGGGTGCTTTAGAGTTTTTAAAAGGGGCTTTCTCAGGGTTGATGAATACGGGGGTCTTTGTTACCCTGGAAGGGTAAGAGGCGGGAATAGCCAGGGGATGGGTTGACGGGCTCGTTTGCTCGTTTTCCAAGAACTTTGAGTGTTTCGGATGAGCACTGAGATTGGAGTTCGCAGCGAGAGGTAATTGGTTGTTTAGTCAAATTCGAGACACGGTCGTTAGTAATAATATCGTTAGTAATAAAAAATATTTGAAGTATTTATCGTATCTAATGAAATTCGTAATTTCAGTAGAATTGCCATAAATATATATAATTTGCGATTGTTTTATATTACGTTTTATATTATATTATATTATGATAGTTAATAGAAAACTTGTCTTAATTTTTCAAGATCGAAGAAGCGGCTTAAACCGGAAGAAGCCATGGAGATATAAGTACAAAAGTCGTAAACTCGTTCTATTGCTTGTTCTTATCGAAATGAGAAATAACAGCGGAAGAAAGAAGTATGTGTCTATCGTATACGAAGGGGAGGATGATCGTGAAAACGTTCGTATGGAATCTTAATTCCCTGAGAATTATTTTGTAACCTTTTCTAACTTGTTAAAGATGTCGTAAAATGTAAATATGAGATAATATGTGGTAATATAAGAGTATTTTAGCGTTCATATATGTAATGTAAAATATAAATGACAGAAATGTAAACCGACGACGGTTCTTGTTATCGTAAACTAACAATGCCTTGTACGTTTAACTAATTTCTTATCAAATGACGATAACGCGAAAAATTTTTTTATTCTCTCCTTTTAATTAATTATTTCATCTCGAAACAACGTAATTTATGTTACACTTTTCTACCACGTTTCTATATTCCAAAGCAAGCATTTTCCACGTGACCAGAAACGTTATAGATACTTCTTATGGGCTCCCCATGAGAATAGCCAGAGACGTGGGTCTTTGAAAGAGGCAAGGACTTCTTCAATCTTGCTAGACTAAGTCAGTGCCGTCGACAGATGGAGCTCCATGTTCTGTCCCCTTCTATGCCTTCTAACCATACATATATATAGATACAGAAAAATCAACGCGTTCTCAAGGGAAGCTGTTACATTCACCACACACATTTCTCATATATAACCCGACATCCATCAACATTCCCATCCTATAATAACGAAGAGGTAAAGAAGCAAGTTCTTTAATATTTTGGATCGATATAACGTGTCTGACCCACGTAATCTTTACGCGTTAAATTGATTACGTACTTATTGGCAAATTAAATTAGGTGTTGAAATTTATATAAAATGTTACTAGCAATATCATTATTTTATATAGCACTAAACGATATAATCACAAATTAAAAACTTTCACTTTAAACCAGTTATATTGCAGTTATATTGCAGATTCTCTACCTTTAATGGTCATCTCGATAAATATCAGTGAAAAAGAACGAACGTACGACATCGAGCGAAAGCAGAAAACATTTCACCGAAGCGTTTCATCCAACCCTCGATCCGTTTTCCGTCGACACCGCGTTGTTGTTATATTTTTCCTCTTTTCGCGGATCAGGCCGGTGGTTTTTGCCAGCGACAACGAATTTTCCAACGAACGAACGTCAACGGAAGGGTGGTGGTGCGGTGTTGACCGCGTGTTATCCAGGTTTGCGGCACGGAACGTGTTTTTGCGTGACATGCGCACGGTTCGTCCGTCGAATTTCATGGGATTTCCGGTTCACTATTATTTTTGCTTTCCCGTATCGACGCGTTTCACAAAAGACACTGTTTACGTTGCAGTTTAAACCCGTTCCACATATTTTCGTGACATTTATCGTTGAATCGTTGTTTTATTTATGAATTTTTCAACGGTTCATCGGAGCTTGATATTCTTCTTATCCTTAATTAATAAAATCAATATTTTGCCTTTTATCTAGATTCATATCTATTCTTGATTTACATCCTGTCAAACGTTTGTTTTATTTTGTTACAATAGCTTACATCGTATTAATAGCAATTGCCATTCAATTATATCCATTTATCTTGTACTTGATTCGTATCGCGTATCAAACGGTTGTACGTAAATTACATTTACGTCGCAATCAAAAAAGTACGACCTCGTGTCTTACAAACTGTTAACCAATGTAGAGCACGTCGCTGTTACAAACCAATTACCACGTATTTTACATTCATCGACCCAAATTCCCACAGACATTTTCCCGTTACCCAAAATATTCCCAATACAGCGTTCAAAAATAAATAGAAAAGGAAAAAAGGAAGGAAAAAAGGTAGAGAAAAATAATTCTACATACAGAGAGATCATCGAAACAACAAGCAAACTAAAAGTCCTCATCCTCCCAAACACGGCACGTTTTCCGAAAACAACAATCCCTATATACTCACGCGTGCGCAAGCTTTTTGACCTCTAAAACAAAAAGCCAAAACAAAACCGGGGGGAGGGGGGAAGAGGAAAAAAAGGAGATAGGAAAAAAGAGAAAAAGGAAAACGAGAAAAAAAAACTGAAAACCCGGTCGACAGGGGCGTTCGATCATGGAGGTAGGCAGCCACGAAATGGAGATTCGAGTGCATGCATACATAACCGATGGTCGTAGGTATACATATGTGAGAAGAGGAGAGAGCGCGCGCGCGCGCTACCGGGACGCGATGATGCCGGGACGTAATATCAATACGCCACGAAGGCAGGATGGTCGCGTCTGATTTTCCGAGCGCATCGGCACGTGGATAATGTTTTAATGGAGTTTGCGGAGTGCGAGGAGGGATGGCCGGGCCAAGGGTGAGCTCACCATGGTTTACATACCATTTACTCGCGCCCTGTAACCTCGCCAGCCGACTGTTTACAGTGCTGTACAAACTGTGCTCGCGTTGCTACCGTGACGACGATTCTTCCTTTATCCGTAGCGATATATCGCGGCAATCGAGCGTTGTCACTGATTAGGAAAGATAGTCTTCTTCCATACGCGTTCTGATCGTTGGGCGAAACGGTGACAGATTTTGGAAACGTTATGAGATAATTTCGTGTGATTTCCGAACTTTGCGATCGAGGGGATGGTTTTTGATTGATTTCGGGGGCGGAGGGTTGTTGGCGGGACGATCGAGTTGGAGTAATGGAATTGTTATGGGAATCGAAGGTTTGGAGGAGGATGGAAACGTTCTTGAGTAGTCGGGGATGAAAGTTTTGGGCTGGGTATGGTGTCGTTTGGCGAGGCTTGGGTTAATCGAAATGGAGTCGAGGATTATACGTTTTGATTGGAGAATTGTTGACGAATACTCGGAGGGAAAGCAGACGTTAGATGTTCTTTGTGATTAAGCGAATGCGGTTGCAGACTGCCGAAGGGTAATTAGAGATATGTTTTATGAAGAGCTGCGGTAGATGTTTTGAAGCTTGATGACTGTCCTCTGTCAATCTCGAAGCAGATGACCTGATTCAAGGAACATAGAGGCCTCCTTGTATCTTTCAGTAAATATGACTGCAGTTATCGATGAAGAGATTAACCGAGTATCTATAGGTATATTTGAATTATGAAAGTAATGGAAACTTTACTGCAAGTACAGTCTGGTTAGAATACACAGCAACTTTGTATCATAAATAACATTTTAAACTTACATAAAAATTAATAAACGACGTCGACATTTTGCGTATCCTCGTACAATCTTTAAATACTCCAAAGATATGAAACTAATTTCTCAAAACTTTGAAATATCGCCGAGTCGTGCTTTAATCCTTAACTTAACCATCGAACGGCACGGAACCATAAATCCGACCTATTGAAAGATTCTCACGTAGGCAAATCCTTTTCTATAGCGTAGTAAGCGCAAACAGAAAGAGACGTACTATCGTAACCTTACCGAACCGGCATTTAAACGCATTCCGTTATTATCGTCGCCTAACGAACGCGCCGTAACAGGCAATTTCAGTTCGATGTTGGACGTCTCCCGGTGCCATTACATCGTTCGTACAAAGTAAGCAAGAAATCACTTATTATGTTGTTAGACACATTACAAGGATGGCGCTTGCGCAATCCTCGTCGACTTCCTGGGACAAACAGGCAGGCACGTCACCTTCCATCGACCTCAAAAGAAAAAAAAAGAGCCACGAACATACGATATCGTCGTGTTCGTGTTCCATCCGGCTGCCTAAGTGACATTATGCGAACCAGACGATACGAACAAGCGATAACTTGAATTTGATCGCGGTTCTTAGCTTCTTTGTATACGAGACACGTGTTATAATGTAGCTTATAGTGTAGCTTTTTTGCTCTTTGTCATTGGCTTAATAAGTAGTTAATGGTTGCCTAGAACTTTTGAACGATCCACTGATTGTCCATTTCACGTATATTATTGACGATGTGTTTATTTCGATTGAAATTTGCATTGAATGGACAAGAATGTTCTTTGGTTTGATGTCGGCATACGATGAGGAAAACTTGGCGGAAACGGTGTTGGTATATGTGATCATAGTGCGATCTGTTATCTCGTATGTTTTATTCCGTTGAATCAGTCCTTAATATAGTATTACCGGTTTTTGTTTTAATAATAACAATTAGTTTTTTACTTCGAACGATTCTGCCTAAAGTTCTTTTACATTCCATAAATGGCAACAGAGAACTACAGGTTAATCAATTTGCGATAAAAGTAGAATAAAAGATTAATTTTTATTTCAATTCAAAAGATCATATTCACCTCTTACCATTCCACGCTCCACGAAACTTCATAAAACCTGTACAAGCCCATCCAAATCAACCAGGCAACGACCTACAAAACGCAGAAGCCACACAATAACATCGCGTCCTACACGCGACAGTCGATTCGAAGCTTCTAAAAATGGAATCTGCGACCTCGAAGAAACGTAAACAGAACTCCGTCTCTAGACGAAACGAAAGCCCCCTGTCAAAAAGGAGTCTCGTGGAATCGTCCTCGATCCGATATCCGTTGAACGATTGAGGACGTCTTCCAGCGAAGTCCGTGCCGTAGCCGTGCAATTAACCCATCCGAGGTCGAGATCTTTTTACAAGATGATCGTCTGAGGTCGGTATATTATATCGGTATATTTTAATTTTTATCGGGCTGCCTTGTGGAATTTAAATTTGATACGTCGATATATGAAAATCCTTGAACGAACAATAGACCAACTATCATTTTACTCGATTCGAACAAGATTAACTATTGGTATTCAAAATCAAAGAAATTCCTAATAAATGGTTTATTATTAACACTCGCAACAAACTGGTAAAAACGACGAAGCTTTCGGCGTCCCGCGTTCCCCAAAACTGTAACCTCAGTTGTTAATCGGAGAAAAAGGGTCGATGGATCTGCGTTTGTTCAGAGTTCATTTCGTGCCCCTCGTGACACGTCTCCTGCGCGAAGACGATGTTTCGCAATGATCCGCTGAAACGAAACGACGGAGATTACGTAAGGGCCGGTGGTCAGACCTGACACATTCCCTGGGATCGATCGACAAACTCGATCGTCCTTCCACGATGGACTAATCGATATTTGCACGTGGTTGCGTGCTGCACGACGCCCTCCGGGTCGTTTCACACAACGACGTGTGTACCAAAGCGAGGCCACGTGGGAATTTTTGATAGAGTATTAGAGGAGCTCTTTCTCGTCTTTTTTCTCATTTCGTTTTGCTTGTTTGAACGGGGAATAAGATGTTAACGCGACAGTCGCTGGAACAGGTTACATCATCGATGACCACGACCTGTTGCCTTCAGTGATCGTTGAATGGCAACCAAGACTGGTCGAGCGGAGACGACGCGTGACATTCTCTCTAACATGCATCTGGACTTCGAAATGATTTTCGTGACGTAAACTGTAAATGATGATTAATTTTATGATCGCTGCTTATGGTTGGAATTGAATTCTCGCTACTTGCACAGAAAATCATCTAAAAGCAATTCGAAACCGATCGCGAGAACTCGAAAGGAAAAAATGGGATTCAGTTGGGAGAACTAGGGGAAATAGCAAGTAAAAAGGGCATTTCACGCAAGAGGGAGTTAACGATGAGGCGTAGCCCCATGCCGAGAAAGCGTGCAGCCCCCCGGTCTCGTAACAAATGATAGTTTTGATAATTAGCGGCTCCTTTCTCGTTGTCCGTAGAGCGGCATCCCTTGAAGTTGAAGCCGCGAATGTCAATGGACGGCAGGTGCCCTGGCATTGTCTAAAACTGCACGATAACCCCTGTGGAAACGCAGATTCTTACAGAAACGTGGCGTGACCGAGCTGTTGACAGGTACCACGGACAATGGACGGAAGTCCCGGGAGGGTGGCACATAAAGCGGCGAGAACAACCGGGAAGCCTGAGACAATGAAACGGCCGAGAAATTCAATTTCGGTAAAACGTTCGAAATTCGCATGGATTTCTTCTCTGATACTTTATTTTCTACTATGTTTCCTTTCTTTTCTTTTCTATCGTCCATCGATGATTTCTGAAGATGCGATGTCGCAAAGTTTCCTCTTCCTGCTTCAGTTACGCCGATCGAGTTAGGTCGTGGTGTTTCGTGGATCGTTAGCTTGATCGCTAGAATTATGTAAGATATCGTGTTTGTGACTATTTGTTGATATCGATATATATTACAATTGATTTCAAGTACGTAATTCAAAAGAAAGGATCAATTTTTCCGTCATTTTTCGTATACATCTTGTGTTAACGAATCATTTGTTTGTAGCAAAAACTAGTCCTCCATAGATCGTTAAATAATCGAACTTCAAAACAAAATCTACTTGTTAAATGAGAAAAATCTGCCAATAGAAATGACACAAAGATTTTGCATCGACAAATATTTTTCTGGGCACTTCTACAACAAAGATTCTACTTTCTACTACCGATTCTTCGAAACAAACGTTCATCCGTAAGCTTTTTTCCTAAACACAACTGCAACTAGAAACAGCGAAGAGACAAGCAGAGAGATTCAGGAATTCGTTCCTCGTCACTCGGAATTTGCATGGCGATCCGTGTTACCTAGTTACTTTCATACGCCATGGGGGAGCTCGCGACAGGTCTTCCATTTGGTAGCCTTTAGTTACGCCAACGATACCTCACGCAAATCTCCCTTTCCTTGTTCCATCGTTACCTTCTATGGTGTATTCTCAGCGGATGAATAGCGAGGACAATGAAGCCTCGTGGAAACGCGTCACGCCCCATGAACAGAGTCCTGTACACGCGTCGTCCGACACTCTGTTAGTTTCGGAAATTTCACCCGTCGATCCGTATCCAAAGCTGAAAGTCCACGATTCACATAATACGACATTCAGTCATCTTTACTATTAAAATCGTGAAATAACGAATATTATTTATGCAATAATCAAATCATGCAAATCACGTGATTATAGCGAACGACGCAATTTCTTTCCGCATACTCTCTTTACCCATCGTTCTCTATCGTGACGGACGTACTCGATTTCTTTTTGTTTTCGTTTTCGATTTTCCCTTTTTTTTTTTATTCACGAATCAAACGGAATAGCGAATCCACCCGGTCCCTGTGGAGCTGTGCGCTGCGATCGCTTTTTTTCTCGCGCCTTCTTTTTTTACACGAGCCCTTGCGTGTGTTTTACGAATCGCGGTTCGATTTCCGGTTACCCTCCAGAAAGATTAGCTTCGCTCGTTGCGCTCGAAAATCTCGCGAAAATACTCGACAGGTGCTCGAATTCGACGAATTTCGAAAATTCTTCAAAAACACGGTTGTTTATATAGAGGATGAAGATAGAGTAACGAAAAAGCCTTGATCTTTTTTCTTTTTTTGTAGTAACGCTGCATGTCAGCTGCGTCTGACACAATGGCTTCTGTTTTTTCTTTTTTATCGCACCGGTCATAGGGAAACTGTATTTATACGTTGCGATATAAATTTCTGATATTGACTTATTTCGCTTCTAAAATAAAAATACGGCTCGATGTTGGTTTTTGCCAGGGATGATTGGAAATCGCGCAACGTGATTCGACGTCATAGTAAAAGGTGTTTAGTTTATTTTAGAATCGCTTCGCGAGAAGCGTCTCAACGTTGCAGAAGAGATAATGCACGGATGCGCGCACGTTGGTGCTGGTCAGAGGGTACAGGTATGTATATGCCGGTTATACGTACTATATCGAGACCGTTTCTCATCCGGAAAGCCGACGATTAGGCCAGTTTTGAAACGTAATGTGGCCGCCGACACGGAGCCATTTGTCTTGCAGCGCGTCGGTGGACGTCGCACCGCGGGATATACATTCTGTCCCGAAGCAAAGAACGAACTGAACTCGAGAGAAAGGAGAGTGTTTGTGCGTGAAAGACGAAACATGGTGAAGCGTGATCGGGCGAGCGAGAGAGAGAGAGAGAGAAAGAAAGAACTGGAGGAGAAGGAGCCGCAAAATAATTGTTCGCCGGATGAGTTTGGGCCCCTTATACCCTGGGACCTATACCCGACACCAGACGACCCAATTCGACGTACTTTTGTGATCCAAATGGGATGAGTCAACGATTGATGTTTCTGCCGGTCTTTCAGACTCTCTGCTCTGCTGGATTTTATCGGTTTCGTCCCTGTCGATGGCTCTCCGCTGGTCCTCCGCCTTTTCTCCTCTCCCTAATTCGTTTTCTCGATCATCGGCTTCCCCTCTGGTTCTTTTCGCTCACTCAGTGGCCTCTTTGTCTCGCGTGGACGGCGATTCCTCTTTGGTCGTTAGATCGCTGGCTATTCGATGGAGGTTGTACACTAGTCGATAGGAGTTCGCCCCGTTTTTTGACTGATGACGATCGTCCCTGGATGGTTTGCGTTTCAAGCGAGATACTCGTTTTCGATGTAACGTCTTTGTTCTTATCTTTCGCGGATTCGTAGAAAGGCTTGGATTGTTCTTGGATGCGGTTTATTGTTGGATAGAGAATGGTGTTCTCGGCGCGACGACAGGTGTCAGACTTCTAGAGAGAAGGGAGAATGTGATTGGACGGTGGGCAACTCGAGAAATGATTGACAGTTGGAAGGAATCTAATGATACGTTTAAAGGTTAACAGTGTCGTCCAATCGTCCCATCAGCGTGTTCTACGGACGAATTGAAATGTTAAACGTCCACCGGCGATTTTGATATATCGAGAATACAAATATGACATGTTTGAAAAAATGTTAACGGTCTCGTTTATGAAGTCGTTAAGTACTAGAATCGTCAAAAAACAAGATGGATATGTTGTCATAAAACATTATATGAAGAATGCTCGTTAAAAAGATTAGGTTTGATAAATCACACCGGAAATACATTCGAGTATTTGAATAAATTACCTAATTGTATAGCAAGTCTTCGACAAATCCACGTAAACCGTAAAACCTCATCTTCGTCTCTTCGACACACTTCCACCAACCTCCTCGAACATCGATTCCTTTCTTCGAGAGCATTTCAATTCGACTTCCAAAAATCGTCGCGTCCAGACTGCGATGGCCGGTACTACGAGATCGATCGGTGAACACGCGAGGAGAACAAGCAGAGATACAAGAGGGATAAAATAGTTGGGACAAGCGACAGGTCGACAGGCCCTCGACGTGTCCTGTCGCGTGACGTTCGCGAGGACGTTGGGCTCCGGTCTTTGATGTGACCGCTACAGCAAGGCCCTCGGTCAACGAATCACCGATGCACGATGCCCGTTTGACATTTTCACTACGGGGGACGAGGCACGATAATAATAGGTTTAACTTCGTCGTTCGTTCGACTGAAATTGCCTGGAAACCGGCCGCCGTCAACGTCCCCCAAGCGTCTTCGTCGATTTTTCTTCCAGATTTCTCGATTCACCGCGACCTGGATTAGCCGAAACGCTAAACGGATTCACTTGGTGTTCCAGCGCAGCCTAGCAAAAACAGAAGCCAATCCCTTGTTACCTGTTGGGGACGAATCGAACTAATCCGAAGGGACCGAACAGGTACAAGGCGGTTACTGAACACGTCACGGTCTCCGTAGTTGTTTGCATAAGCTGAAAAATTTCGAGGACAAATTTGTTTCCACTCTAAACATCGCTGATTTCTCGAATGGGTTCGGCTGGAAGAATAGCAGACGGCCGGATTGCATGTTAAGAACGGTGGCTGTGATTCGTTTCAGGTGCGAACTTCTCATAGTGGGCTTTGTAACCCGTTGACAATTACAATTAAAACAAGCAGTTAATTTATAATTTTAAACGATTCGATTAATGACCGAAGTAAATTGGAGAGAAAACGAAGAGATATGTATTCGAACAAAGAATTGGTTTCGAGGGAAGAGAAACAAAGCATTAGCAACCGGGCTGTTAACCCAGGACAGGATTCTCTGAAAGAGTAAAGGTGACAAGTAAGAAGGGTACCGTATATTGTCAAATCTTGCTTTTAAATTCTTTGCTTTCGTTTCTAAAAACTTTAGCTTCATAAATTCCTATATAGTCATGTTTAAGTCTGTTTGCAATATGCTTTATCCTATCTGTTTGCTTCTTAAATGACGAACATTAGATAACCGATCGCACATCAGTCTGACCAAACGTCGCGGTTTCCGGAAGGTCGAATCGATCGAACGTGCGTATCGACATGGCGCGCGATTAATTTCTATTAGAGGGGCGGAAGCGAGGGGCGTCGTACCGAGCGGGGGATGCGCTGGACGGATGACGCGCCGGTGACGTCACTGCCGGTCAACTACAAGTATTTCGCATTAGCCGCAGCGGTCCGCTAATTAATTGGGTTAAAAAGACGTTAGGCGAATTGATCGGTCCATTCAAGGTGGCCATCAGTACGCCAGATAAAGTTATTATTCGGCCGTATCAATTTGCCGCGATCGCGTGCCATTCAGCTATATCTCGCGTTATCGCGTTCGATTCACGTGCGACCGCCATGGGAAAAACTTGAAACACGTTCCACTTTTCCCGTGGTAAATTCGACTCGACCGATATTGCCAGCAACTGTTCCTCGAGGGCAGAGGAGAGTCTTGCAGTTATAGAGACGTTCCTCGACGACACGAAGGTTCGCACAAACATATTTGGTAAAATAGACGCGATGCTTTTAGATAAGTGGTTTAAGAACAGCGCTGTTGCATGCTTTGTCGCTATTAATGTATTTTCTGTGAATGGTTGGATGTTTCATGGGGTCAAGGAAAGTTGCAGATGGGTCGTAGAATGTTCAACCCATTATCGATAAATGATATTTGATTTGAAAGCCAGTCTACGCTTGTACTGTTTAGTTACAATTTTGTTGAAATAGCAGACTAATAGTCGGAAGGAATTTTCTAAATAAAGAGTTTGAAATTCGTCTTGCAGGGTCTATTTCATGGTTCGAGCTCACAGGCGCCATTTCACCAGTAAAATCGCAGTTCTCTTAAAAAGGTATAGGTCAAATTTCTGCTTGATGCATTCCCTTTTCGTGCTTTTTCGTGCGCGATACGAAAGAACAGAGATGACAATGGAATTATCGAAATTATCAGTATCCTTCGGGTTTCAGGCTGAAAATGGTAAACATGGGCACCGTGCGGCATCGGCAACGGGTGACTCGGTCTGAAAGGGCCCCCGAGGCGCTTAGGAAAATTGCCGCGCGCCGCTTCGAATTTTGGAAAACACTGCGCTACCCGCAAAAGCCTGCCGGCCAGTCCTTTGTTCCCTTGTCACCGGCCTCTCTGGGGGATCGCATGGCAGGATCGTTCCTCGGTCAAGATTCAGTTGTGTTACATCTCCTGGTATGTGTTTGTAACTTTGACATTATCTTCTTTTTGAAAGATTCTTGGAACTTTTTCCTACTGTTGTTCTCCAAGATACGATACAATTTCCATTTGAACAACGAACGTACATCGTGGATCGAATCGAAGTATCGAAAATCCATAAATACGTGTCAGAAAGTTACGATCAGTATCAAGCATCGCTTCGACACATTTGCGAAGATTTTTGTAACATTTTACGAAAAGACATTTACACCTACATACAACACCTACCCACTGGATAAACCGAGAGCTGCGATCAAACGAAGAAGAGGCAGAGGTAGAAAGGGAAAACGAGAAAGAGAGGAAGAAACACGCGAATGGATATACATATGTATATAAAGACCTTAGGGCACAGCATCAAGGCCTTGGGTAGCCATTGACAGAAATGGCCGTGTCATCCAGTCATGATACGTCCCATTGTGCCTCCGAAGGACCTTCTGGGGACTGCATTATCGTCTTCCTATATCTTTTTATTAGAACCCCGAGTCCCGATTTCTCCCTGGCCCCCGGCACTCTCACCGCGACGAGAGATCTTCGCCGCTGCCGCCGATACACGATGCGTCAGCAACATCCTCGACGAGAATGATCGCCTCGCGAGCAACTTCTTTCGAAACTGGCTGCAGTTCCGTAATTAATTTCAACGGGCAGCGACGCTATCGTTGCCACTTTCGAGGAAGACAATGGCCAATGCTGGCTGTTCCTCGATCGATTTGGTCTTTGGAGTGACTGCGGGAAATTTTGTAACGAAAGGAGGCCGTTCAACATGGAATTGGTCAGCAAGATTTGTTAAGTATGTGGCAAAGGTACTTTCTAAATGGATGGCGAGTTTGATAGATGGTAGATTATTTGTAAATTGAAGTAGTAATATGTTGTAGAGAATACGATATCTTAGGTAAAATTAATTGGAAGAAAGAAAAAAGGAACGACAACTGTTTCGATAGATGTTTCATTTATATCAATATACGGAAGTTGCGCACCTTGATAGATTTTACAGCCTTTCCCTTAATTGCCAATGGCAGTTTTCGATTAGCCGTTTCAAGCCAAACAGTCGTAACAACTGATGCACGTGCATCACAGATGATAAATTGTTGCTTAGTGGTCACGGTAGACAGGTGTGCAATATTGGTTTCATCTTCGAGTATAGCTTATAACTCGGAAGAAACCGCGTTTTTATCGACCACTGCTTCATATTCATTCATCCTATCTCGCTAAATCTTCGAAAGATCTTGTAAGGAACTTAAATCACACAGGTGGTCTTTTATATTTCGAAATGTTAGCCATCTTTGTGACATACTCTCTTCTTTACAACATATAGTTACATTGCAATCCGATGACACGATATTCTATGTTCGTCCTTCGTAGATTATTTCTATCATTTTCCGTTTCTATTTCCACTCCGAAATGTTAACGCTGACGTATGACGTACTATGTTTCTCCATTTCCTAGTTAAAATATCTCTCAAAATTCTACTGCAAAAAAAAGCACGTGCAACTTCAATAATCTCTATTTTCCTTTCCTATAGTCGAACTCTGATATTTCCCACGTTCCAAGTACACCAGCTAAACGTAACTATTTAAAAAAGCATCGTTCACAGGAAGAACAACAAGGATCCCAGAGTGATCCTCGTGACGGAGGTTATCGGTGCTGAGCTGACAGTCAGAGAGAAACGTAATCGGGGCTGCATTGTGCGCGGCTACGTCCGTCGCGGCAATGGAGCGTAATTAGCTGAGAATCTGGCAATTACCGGTGTAGCGAGAGTGCAAAGGTGACACGGTAACGGCGGGGTGATTGATTTTAGCGAAAACGCGAACGGGGGGAGCAATTTGTCAAGCTGTCGGCGTTCCATCTCTGGCAACGCGGCCACGCAGCGTGAAGATACGGATCTCCTTCTTCGGCCGCTCTTCGCTCCGCGCGAGCTCTCCTCGTCAGCGCTGTCCTGCCAACTTGCAATAATGTATCGTTCCTTTTTTTCCTTCCTTTCAGCTCTTGTTTTCCGTTTTTCGTTCCACCGCTATTTTTTTGCCCGTCTGCGTTGTTCTCCCAACTTGCAATAACGTTTTGATTTTTTAAGGACTTATCCTTGTTACGTTTTTTCTACCCTTTCTTATCTGCAACGTTCTGCCAAACTTGTAATAGAGTATCGTTTCTTCTTTTGTCCGAAGCTCCGGCTCTTTCTTCCTTTGCTCGTGTATCTGCGTTTCTCCACTAACTTATAATTACATCATAACTTTAATTTACAAAATCATTCATTTACAAAAGTAACTTCTCTAGTGGATCGTTTAGTCGTGTTCAACTCAAGTCAGGGTTACCAATGTAGAGGTTGTTTAGCCGTGTTCAAATCACGTCGGGGTCACCAATTCGTAGAGGACTTGTGTAGAGGATGGTTGATAGTGAAAATTATTAGACGAGATTGCTCGTTGTTGAAACCGTCGAGTATATTTAAAAATAATTAAATAAATTAATATACAGAAAATATTCGCTGAGACGCTCGTACAGTGTATAAGTCGCAAAATAAGATCGCTGATAAATACTCG
Organism: Bombus affinis; assembly: GCF_024516045.1. Lineage (NCBI taxonomy): Eukaryota > Metazoa > Arthropoda > Insecta > Hymenoptera > Apidae > Bombus > Bombus affinis. Next base: position 17,609,142 of record NC_066347.1, read on the forward strand.
AGCGATTTGCTTGCGATCGCGTCCTCGTCTTTATTCGACGATTGCACGTAGCGGTGACACTGTTTTGCTCGGATTTTATTTATTATTACATTACGTGTTTCCTAACAATATTGATACTCCGAGGCAAAACAACAACATGATTCGAATTGTCCTCCAGCTCATGCGCCGCTACACTTCTAACCAGCGTAACAACTTACGTGTGAAAGAGTACCAGAACCATATTCGTCATCGTATCTTCTATCAAAGTCCTCTTCTTCACCGAGAAGAAAACTATAACAACGTAAATTGTCTTGCTATTCTTATCGCGTCGTTCGACAATGATCTGGCCGATATCAATCGGCGATCCAACCGTACCAAGTGCGTTGCTGCGAGTAATTTTCATCCACAGCTATCGCCGGACAATGCATCCGTGGTTTACACGAAGAAATCGTCCATTCCTTGTCCTGATTTCACGCGTGGGAACGGGAGAAAGGTCGACCGGATCTCGAAGACACTGTTTCCCTCTCTGTCTCTCCTGGCCGTCGATCGATAGCGGAAGAATAAGGAACAACGAGCGTTAAAAGAATCCAGGAAGAAAAAAAAATGGACAACAAAGAGCCACGAAGAAACTAGGGATCGAGGTTTCCAGCGTGGCTAGAACAATCGATACACAGGTGGAGCATTATCGACGACCAGATAGAAAGGTTGATTCAACTGCGAAATCGTAGCACCTTGCCCAGATCTCCGCCCGTTTCAGATTATCCCGGTCGGGTGTGTCTTGAAACGGATCACGACTCTTTTCACCCGTTCTGCAACGTGTCTTTCCTCTTTTTTCCCCTTCCCCTCTCATCTCTTTTGAGAATACGAGGAACGAACGACCGTATCGCTGCATGTCCGAACTGTGAGACGTCACGGCTCGTTAGCCGTGTGGTTCTTCGCACTTTTAAGCAGGCGAAGGATTCTAGCGCGACGAAATATGCCAGGAGAAGGATACCTGTCTGTTCGATCTAATTTTTTTCGAGATGCATTTGCTAATTAGCTAAATCTTGAAAATCTTTGAGAAATATAAAAATCATTAAAAATATAATTTCTAATTCTGGAAGGAATAAGATATAAGAGTAATAACTTACAAAATTTTTTTTTTTCCAACGATTGAAAATCCAACTTTCAGTATAAAAATATAAACGTATAGGTATATGCCTGTGCAATGTTCGAGTGGACAGTGGGGAAATCACGAATTCCAATTATAGTGTAATAATAACAGTATCGGTTCATCTAGAGAAAAATGCATTGTGAAATACATTTGAATATTTAAACGTATTTTACGATATAAAATATACGAGATCAAATTTCACAGCAGACTACAACGCAATCCAAGCAATGATACTTGATGCAAATTCCGCGTTGTATTAAACCAGCCTTTTAGTCTTTCGACTAACCGCAGAAAGATAAGCTAGCTGTACCACAAACTTCTCAATATTACGCGTTGAAAAATGAACGCAGTAGTTACAACAGAAGATAAATATCACCAACAGAACTTCATTTCACTAGCATGGCTCGGTACCCTTCTCCATCGTGTGAAAACCATAGGATCGCAGCGAGATACCATCATCATCAAAGGCCGCAACGTTTCATGACATATGAAGATTAAAGGATTCGGTAGAATTTTGAAATCAGGTCAGCATTGTTACAACATAAATACTTTTATTCCACTCTGGTAATACCATTACCTACTGATCCTACCGTTAAGCAACTACTGTATAAAAAAAATATAGTTTGATCGTAAAAATATAGCCACTAAGAGGCTCGATAAATTATATCTATATAAAATCTATACGGTTCACTAAATCTCAATTTAAAATTAATTCATACACCCCAGTATCCAAAAAATACGTTTCAATCGAATCTATCAAATCGTTTCAAAATTCACAACCCGTTCTCACTACCCCGTAAACCATCTTGTCTGCTCCATCGGACTCGCTATAAATCGGGCTAATGAAATCCGCAGCGCTCACAACAAAAGCTCGCTCGCACGATCTTGCGTCGTAACAAACGCTCACGTAGCACGCATACGAAGATGGTTATCTGACGTTATTGCCGCGGTGTCAAGAAGTTAGTCGTTCGCCCTGGGGGTTACTGGTCGAAGGGAATAGGGTTGTCCGCGTTCCCTTCCTTTTTTCCCACCCTTGCTCCCCCCCGTTGTCTTTCGCCGCGTCATTAACACCAACAGGCCCCGAACGAAAAACATTATCTCGAATCGAACTTTATTAAACGTCGCACCGCAGGCGAAAGCTTGCGAGGAAGTCTTGATTGGTTTCTAGAAGACAGTCGTATTTTATTCTATTCGATTTTTTGGCGACACTACTGACAGCATTATGAGAAACTAGATTTGGGGTTGATTCTCTGAGATATGGCGACATTCTGACGATTTATTGGTTGATCGTTCTATCTTTTGTTGGACGTTGCGTCCCGAATTTTTCTTGGATCTCCTATTTTTAGCAATAGCGATGTTAATGTTTCTTGTTCAATTTCAACCACGAAAGGTAGTTACTAGTTGCAGAACGATTTAACTTCATGTAAGGTAGACATTGCCAGCAAGGAATACAATTGAAAATAGTCCATAAATTGATCAGTTGTAATCGGTATCAGACCAACGTCAGTTTTTACGATAGTCTAGTAGGAACGCATTGCCAATTAATTATCCACGTCGATCTATTATCCTCAATTAGAACGTTCGAGCTACGAGCAGCAGACTAAAATAGAAGATGCTCGAACTATTTCTCTTCAGTCGCGTTTCACGACATTAGGAATTTTCGTAAGTTCGTAACCTCTTACCATTCTCTTTATGTATAGTAAACTTTCAACATGGTCAATAATGGCAGTAACAAAAATATTTCTTCGACTAGGTCTCGGTAGTATTCACATTTTTTACACATTAAGATCGATGAAAATGAAGCTAACCCTAGAAACTAAAACTAAACATCATCGGATCGATGCCTAGTGCAACTCCAAAGGACTTCCCGCTATCTTCGTTCTTAGTTTAATCTGAAAGTAGTGAATTTGAAAACGTATCCACGGGCGTAAACCTACAAAATGAAAGCTACGTTAAAGTCACCAGAGCGCAGGTTAACTGCGCGTTTTGAAGGGAGGAGCAGAGATTTTTCGATGTGTAACGCGCGCTCGTTGTCCTCCGCGTCCCATTAGAACGATAATTAATGACGGCCGCGAACACGGTCATAAATATCGCGCGTTATTATGCCGCGATACACGCCGCTGGCAGCATGGCGTGGTGTCACATTTGAATAACACGGCCGCGAACTAGTGCATAAATTTCTAATTACAAGAAAGCAAACGCGCGATTATCATACGCAAGGAGAATGGACCGGGGAAGACCGAAATCGACGCCGATTTCGTTGCGCGTCGTATCGGACCTTAATTAATCGACGCTTCGACCATCGGCCCCCACGATTATAGTTCTTTATGGGAGGAACCAGAGAGACCACTCTTAAATTCTCTATTCCTTAATATTCACGAGAGACACGCTTGCTTTCGGGGGCTTGGGTTTGGGATGAATTATTGAGAGAAATGCTGAGTAAAGAGTCCTACAGGATGTTGTTTGTATCTAGTCGATGTAAATCGAAGAGAGGAGACTAGGTCTTGGCTTAGTTTAACGCCTCACCTAACAAACGACGAATAAGTTGAAAATTATCGTAGTTTCGTTCAACCAATTCGATAAGACTGTTTCGAAAGATGAAGGAATATGCATCAGAAACAAATATTTCCAAGTTTGCAGATAAAAATGTAAGAAACAACTTACGAAATTTACATTGCGTCAAAGCGTAACCTATAAACCTGCAGAACTACTTAGCACGTCGACTCAGACAATATCACCATGCAGAACATAACATCGCCTACGTCAATTATGTACTTTTTCCAGATTAACGATCGTGCTTCGTCGTTCCCTTTCCTTCCACCATTGCCGCTCTAGCAAGTGATTCTCGCGCAGGAAAACCGAGCGAGTCGAGCGTTTTCCACAGTGATAATCGTCGGCAATGCTAACAATAACGACGTTTATTAGCGGATTAATTAAAACCGAGGCACGGCCATAATAATCACTTTGCGAGCTATTCTAATGAACTTAATTATCGGCCACGGGATCTCGTGAAATCACACGTTGTATACAACGTTACGGCCACTGTGGTGTGATGTAAACCAGAAGCTGATTAGTATTCCGCGTACACCGCTGTTGCATGAACTATTTATACGTTGGATCGCGCGTGTACACACGGACACGCCGAGTATTTATATTCCACTTATTAATATATCGAGAGCGCGCGCGCGCGCGCTACTACGTAATTGACTGTGAATCAGCGTGGAGAACAATCAGACTAGATGGGAGGAGGATGGATATGCATAGGGGATTTTCGATCGAGAGGTTGCTTCGACGTAAAGGATGAATAGCGCGCAAGGGAACCGACGAGGCTAATCACCCGTAAATAAACCAGGACGCGTGTTACTGATGCAGCAGAATTTAAGAATAAATTATGTAAAAACAAGAGAATAACAGAATAAAAGAATGGCAAAAATCGTTTGATTACCTGCTGTTATCGTCCGACTTGTGCCAGTTGTAAAGGTGACTTGCCAAGGAATCGTAACTTAATTATGACAGAACTTTAAGACTCATTAATTTGGTCTAACATGATTTTCTACACAACAATTAACGAATTTCCAATCTTTCAACGAACAAACATAATCGAATAGCCGTGTATTTTCCACTGTATTATCTATCTCTATTGTGCCTGTTTGATCAGTAAATAATATGGACAATGCGAACGACATTGCGTGGATAAGGAACCATGTACCGTGTAACTGTTTCATTCGCTAATACTCAACTTAGTTTACGAGGGCGGTTGCACAGTCCCATAAACACGCGGTCTTATGGGGGCTGGAAAAGCTCCGGTGACACTAAAATCCGTAGTTTACACCCGTAACCAACGTTTACGACCTCTTTGACCATCGCCGCCATTGACGTCTCTGTCATTCCAATTAGGACGCAGTAAAGTCTTCCCCTTTTTTTGTCCAATGCTGTTTTAGGGTTGAATCTCGGAGATTTCCTGCAAACATCCTGCGGAAGGGGAGTCGGGGACCTCCGTTCAGGGGAAAAAACGCTCGTTCCCCTCGAAGGGACGAACACCCGCAACGTTCTGCTGAGCCGAAGAGGCGAATAATTGTTTGGGTATTATTGTTGATGTTTTTATATGCTCTGGTTCCGTCTCTTTTCAAAACCGACAATTTTGTTAGAATTTCAGGTGTCTTAAAAGAGGTGGAAGTGAAATTATGTTTATAGCCATACCAACTAATTAGGGTCGAGGTTGCTACCTGGACTTTATCGTTACACAAACCTATGTTAATACAATATATATTCATATTTATCTATGACAGTGTACCAAAATTGATGTTAAATCAACGTCTATTTTGACACATTTCTCATTGAATGGCTACTTTCAAAATGAAGCCCCCACATTCTATCGTTGTCTCCTATTCTAATAAATCCACTTTTCTTCATACATAGGCTTCAATACCTTCACATATAAATACATACACATACATCACACTGCTCGATCTATATGAAAACAACGGCTGTCGATCGTATTTCGCGTGTGTATGTACGACGTATGTATAGATGTATATACCGCGTTGATTTTCCGGCTGTGAAATGGGAATGGGAACAGGAACGGTAAAGCGGGGAACGAATCGCGCCGCACCGCGGGGGATCTTACGGAAAACAAGATCTCATCAAGATAGCCGGATGTTCGTATTCTGTTGCACCGTTCTGACGTGCTGGCCCCTGCAACTGCCATCTACCATTAACCAGGATCCGGTCAGGGTGTTTTATAGAAAAAAATACACGGCAAAACGGAGAAGAGACACGGCTAGTCATGTACTCTCCTTCCCTTTCGATCATTCGTCCTTTCAGAATTTCTTGAGAACACGTTTGACGCCTCAGGTGGGAAACTGTTCTCGTTTTAAGAGAATAGGCAGGTGATGGGAAATGGGAATAGAGTATGCGTATGAAGAGAAGGGAAAATCGTGCGAGGGTTGAGTTTGATCATACGTTGCAGATGTGTAGGATGGTGAACATAGTAGCGGATGTTAGCAAGCTAATTATGACAAATATTCAAATAAATAGACGGCTCTGAGCATGTGTCATTGGTACTTAAGATAAATTGATGATTATGGGGACCATTCAGATTTAGTTGTTGATACCAAAGGTCTCTCAACGCTGTGACGGCCGCACATCTCGGCGTAGATCTACCAACTGCCGGCACTTTTCACTCAATCTATTATCGTATAATTATGATACACTTCTTGGAAAAACTGCATCGAATACATCGTCGTTATCGAATCATTATCGTATTATTTTAATTTATTTTGTATATTTATGCGTTATTTGAATTTATTTACTTATTTCCTGATTGCCCCATGCAATAACCAAAATCGGGATTATAATCATCTCCTGACCATGCAATTTCACGCAATCATTAAATTCGCTAATTGCCAGTCTTATCAGTGCATTTGTAAATCGTTTCATTGGAATAGAACGTTGAGAGATAATCACCAAGTACAGGAACCATTTGCCTCACGTTTAAATATCGATCAAGTTAAAAATAAAACTGATGTCACGTAATGACGTGACGACGGCAGACAGCGGATGACAGAGCGAAATCACGTCGACGTGACATCAACCGTCAAAATGTTAAAAGTGAAGAGAAATCGCCGAGATCGTGTCACTGTCGTTAGTCTCGTGAAGAACGAGTGGAGGTCGCCTAAATCGTGTCACACGCGCTGATCATTTAGAAGACCGTTCAAAAATCATTATAGTCGTAATAGGATCGTTTTGTGCTATTTTCAGACAAGATTACAATGTATAGAAACAAGTAATGTCAAGAGATATCTGGGCTCGTATACACGGATGCAAGAAACTACCAGTTCTTCGAGAAACTCCTTCCAAACTGACATCATCGAACCGCAACAAGTACCGGGCAATTCAACCTAATCAAACCCGACAACCACGCATGGTAGCAAATCCTCGATCCCCTTCAATCCCACACGATCTCTGCGCCTCTCCTAGAATCAACCAGATAATAGCGTATCCGCCAGTCGTCACGTCTCATGTCGTGAACATGTACGAACGAGAAGAAGCTTTTCCAATCGCGAAACACCATCGTTCTTTCGTTCAATCAGAGCGAAGTGGAAGAAGTAACCGATCGCGGGCAAGAGGAACGTAGATAGCGAGGGCAGCGCATGGCCGGTCCTTATATCTGCGTCTCTCCTGGACCCGTAATTACCGGGATCGGCCTTCACCGCGGCAATTTGTCAAGGCTGTAATAATCCCGGCGGACCTATGGCATTGTATACATATCGGCAGATGCCTCCCACCATAGCAGATAACATCGATGGTCTGCCAGGTCTTCTCGGCCCGGGATCGTCTGAAAACCATCCATTTCGAGATCCGCGCCACTATCATCGGCCTCGCTGCTTTTGACGCCCGCCTCGAATTAAAGCCAATCGCCACGCTCCGATAGCCTCGTTTCGAGCGCGGTCGTATCGCTGCGCGTGCAAATACAGGCGAACGTTCGACAGAGTTTTCCTTTTGTTTTCGAACACGCGAGACGCTGGCTCGCGATACATCGATCCTGTAACGCCAGCTTTTGTTCGAGGAATCAACGTAAATGCGAAGAGAGGTACATAGGGAAGATGGTATTTGTATTTTTGTTTCTGGGAATTCTTAAATATGTTTCTGATCCGTAAGATGGGAATCTAACTATAGATTTTCATTCATTCGATTCAGAAATGTTTAAATTTTACGTTAAGTACGATTTTTATTTGCCTAAATTGCTTCGGCAGAAATGGATGTACGAGATACAATTGTGGATATCTATTTTAAAAATGGAATCGCAGCGGTTTGCGCTGACTTTTATGAAAAATGGCATTAAATGCAGCATCCTCGATCCTATTTATTCGCGATGCCTAACATTCAACGATACAACGAAACGCAACATTTCCAATCTACGGAAATACGACGATTATTCGAACCACAGACAAACATTAACCAAATTCTTCGTTCCAGAAATGTTCCCCGTAAAGGATGACTCTAATCGATCCACTTAAACGATTAAATACCTTGAATTCTTCACCGCCGCAAACCTCTGCTGTTACAATCAAACAAACTACCCTATCTCATTCAATTAAACCAGCCTGCCGATTCATCACCTCAAACTCGTCGAATTTGAAACAAGTATTCGAAACGACAGAATTACTGCAAAATAATATAAAACATCTTATCTGCTTCTAAATTTATCGATTCGTCCAAGCCGTATCAAAATCTTCCCGCGCTATTCATCGAAACGTCAACACACCAGAATAAGGTGAATGTACTTATCACTCATTCTGATAAAACCGCAATATTAATTGTTCTATTCCATTAAGAATCCTCCGTAAACCCCCCATTCATTCCAACGGCAACACCCTTTACCACCAATTAACCAGCCACGAATCAAGCCAGGCATCGTCCTCATCGCACAAAACATCGCGAAAAGCAGAGGAACGCAATTACGCGTTCCCGTCCGATTTCCAGTATCGTGGACGTAGCGCGAGGCATTAATATTTTCCCCGGTCTTTTCTCTGCTCTCTATCTGCCGCCCATTAGCGTACCTAATTTATGCATCATCAGCGGAGCCGCAGCCAACCCTTTTCCCCTTCCTGCATCCATCTTTTCGGCTGAAAAGTTTCTAAAGATTTCCCCGTGCCGGCTACGAGATGTACATCGGGTCTCGCGTCTTAATTACGCAGAGAAAAGGCGCTGCCGTCTTTTCAGGGTTGTGCAACTCGGTTGTGAAACCGAGTTCTTACGCCCTCGCCGCCCTTCTTCTCTCGCCCTTCTTTCTTCGTTTCAGGGTGGCTAATAACAAAGGGGCCCATAAACGGTAGGTAGCTGTCCGTTGGATTACCGGCCACCGCCACAAAGCCTGCTATAAATTCATATACACGTCGTGACCTCGACGAATAGGGAGACTGGGACCGCTAGTCGTTGCAATAAGACAATAAAACGGGACCCAGGACTCTTGCTTCAAACAGTACCGTATTTGTTCTCTGAGAAGAAGTAGCTGTTGTCAGCTGGAACGACACTTTTCCAGGTTTTGAGGGACTTTGTGATTTTTTTTGTGGCGGTATAGATCATTATTGTTCAAGTTCTGAGAGTTACTTTTATGTTCCTTTTCGTTCCGCTTCTTTTTTTGTTGGCACGACAGTAGGTTACCAGGAGGCGGTTCGATGAGTTATTGGAATTTGGGGATGACTGTAAAAGAATCACGTAGAACTAAATGGAAGGGGATGATGAGTAGACTGTTCGATGGAAGAATACGACGACGATGACTGTATAATTTCCTTCTTATTTCTTAGCCGTATTATTTCTTGCAACTTGGAAGATTAAGGAACAGTTTCTCAAACAATCGGATAATTACATTCTCAAATCAAGAGCCGAGGATAAATCTCAAATGAATCTGTCTCTTTCACGCGAGTTTCGACTGACTAAAGAAGTAAAAAGATTGAGTCGCCGTCTTGAAAATTTCAAAGCTTCCGTCTAATTTTCCTTCCATCGTCACTGAAGCCGAACTTCAATTGGACTAACGTCACGTATACCGCATTGTTCACTGTCGTAAGCAAAATTCAATTAAAACATGGCAACATTCATCACAAATATACATCACAAGGTACATATGGCGAAACAATTTCGAATTTCCATTCCCAAATCAACCACACGAACATCCATGGTTAGCATCGAGAAGCAACGCAGCTTGGTCGCGTCACGAAAAAGCCATTCAGCTCTGTCAAACAATTCCGTCCGGCCGTTTGTTCGATTCGTTTCCTCGCGAACCCTCTGTCTCGGTTCATTTACAATTAACTCCCTAATTTCAATCCAACTACACACTCTGCCACGCTCTTTCGCTCCGTCGCCGCTGTTCCGCATCTCTCCCGTCCGCAGTGTTTGTCCACTCTCGCGATTGGAGGAAACGTGGAACGCAAGGGGGTAGAAATGGGGTGTGTATCGTGTTACCCGGCGTGTCACCGTGCTTATCCTATTCGAGCTCGGTGGCCGAGGGTTGCGACGATTGGTGGATTCCCCGTGGAAGCCAGGTGCGTTCCTTGTTCCCGGTTAATCCACCCATCGTTTTTCAGGGGACTCGTACAGGGTATTGTGTAACGGGCGGGGGATGCTACGCAGCTGCTAACAAGCACGAGTTCGCCGAGTTTTGATGTTTCACGCTACCGCGAGGGAGAGACAGAGAGGAGCCGAGGTTAAGGCTCATTGTGTGCACACGATGATTCCACGCCCGATGGAGGAATGGCGGAGCACGATATATCCTTGATATTAAAGACCCTGTTTTTATCTGCTTCGTTTTTTTTCTTCACCGAGCATTTTTATATCTTTTTTTCTCCTTTTACGTCACGCTTTATGTATCGTTCTTTCTTCTTACTGTGATTCTTGGTTGCTTGGTTGTATTTGAGACGTATAGCAAAGACTGTTCTTACGTTATTGACAAATTACTTTTTAAGGTTTATTAAAAATCCTTAACCGGCGAAAAAAAGAAGAAAAGAAACGTGTTCCATTGAACGTTCGGTTGTATCTTCTACATTATACGCTACAAAAAATTGGAGAAATTCGGTCGAGAGAGAAAAAATCGGTAACTCATCTTTATCCCCGGATGTTGCACCGTCACATTTACACCTGTCGGGGATTCTGCGATATTATTTATAACGCTGACGGTGTCGAAAGTGTCACGGTAATTTCTGTACATCGAAAGCCGGGCAACTTTCCCGTGGGGGAAATTGAAAAGTTAGTGAATGGATGAAAAAAAAATACAGGGAACAGGAGCGCTAAGTACGCGAATGATTGATGGTTGGAAATAAGCTGTTACGCTTTTTCTTTCGTGGATATGAAGAAATATGTGCATTATTTGTAAGATGACGTCATCATTATGTACATAGGGTTCGCTTTTTAGGGCGAAGGGGAACGCTAGTGTTTTAATGGCCGCTATGCGGATGAATGGAACATGGTGACGTTAATACCATGCTGAACGTATAATGCGACATTTTATTCCTATCGTAGGATAATTTTTACAGCACAATTCGGTCGTACGTAATGCCACTTTCATTTTGTAATTATAACACTAATATTCTCTTTCTTTATTGAATGGCCAAGGAGTACTTCATTTAACAATTTATACGCACGATGCATGTTATAAGAAACATCTGAAGATTCTAACGAACCATAAAAATCTATATATGTATGCGTGTGCACGTACATATTTGATTGCTTTGACGTGTCGAGTTCGACAAATCGACGGTCCGTTGGAACACGCATCCATTGTAACCATAACCCTACTCAAACGCAATTTCGACTCAACTGAAATCCATGCCAAAGGGATCAACCCAACGCACAATCCCAGAAGAAACCTCAGCCAGGTTCATTTAGGTAGGTTTCTAGTTCCAGCTTGTACCTACCATCTCCCATCACTATCCCGAAATCTGTCCATTTTGAATTACTCGGCCGAGCCGAGTAGGATATTGGACGTAACGCCATCATGACATCCAGCACACGGGGGAGCTTCAGACCTGGAAGAAAGGGGGTCCGATCCTGTAGCGGTGGGTACGGAGGGACTGGGTTGCCCCCCTAATGAAACAGAGCTCCCACTCGGCTAGTTCTCATCTCTCTGCTTTCCCATGCGAAATAAAATATCGCTAATCACTGGTGCGCAGGGCTCTGAGTAGGCTCGCGTGCATCTGTGTACTTAACGTCCCTCCGCCTCTCTCCACCCCCGTCCCCGTGGACGTCGCGTGCACTCTCCAAGCACCCCGTTCTCGAGAGTCGCACCGCTACCGGCGACTTTCGTTCTCGAACGTCCCTTCGAAGAGAAGCGAAGCCTTCACCGAGGACAAGGAAACAATAGGATGCCACTGTGTTATGGGTTATTATTTTTGTTCGGGGCTGCCGGGGATATAATTAAGCGACATGGAGTCGGTCTTCTAGCTAGAGGGTTTGTGTACCTTTCAGTATCCCCGGTCTTCGCGAATGATTTCATTTTCGAGGGATCATGGACCACGATGTGGGGTGATTGGGAGTTGTAATTGTTTTCACCGGCTTCGTAAACAGTAAGCGGAATGCACCCCTTCTGAAGCAGGGGAACTTTTCTGCTTTGAGAGTTTGGCAGATGCTCCGTGAAGGCTTAGCGTGTCTTGCGAACGGGGAACACCATGAAGGAAGATTTCGTGGCTCGCTCTCGACTAGAGGTACACGGCTGCTTGTCATTTGTAAGCAGCAAGTATTTCTTGTTTGCGATCTAAATAAATATTCGATTGGATAAGGCGTATTCGTCGTATCGTGTATTGACATCTTACTGCTATTTCGGTTTCCGAAAATCAGCACAATTCGAATCAACAATTTCTTAGTCTCTGTTCCCGACAAAGGAACGTTCCACACAAAAGAACCTTAAAAAGAACACAGCCTAAAGAAGACGGTAGAACAACCATAGCTACAACTTTGGCCTGGTTTCAACACCATCGCACGACAGAGGACTCTCCCATTTCATGAATCTGCTGATTCCACCCTCCTCTCGATCCACTTTTCCCCTTCCAGGTCCATCGAACGTTTAGCAGGGACGGTAAACATTCGGGACACGCAACGAGACCATTCTAGTTCCTCGGTGTCTCTCTCACCCTCTCTAAAAAGGGGTTCGATCTACCCTAACGTTCCGGTTTTTCATAATAAAATCGTCATGCGCCGGCCCGATTGGCTGGGATCGCTCGAAGGGTCCCACAATACACCGTGGGCTTGTCCACGCCAATATTTCTGAGGGTGCACGACAGAGGGGCAAAAAGGAGAGAGTCTTCTGTCTCATAGTTGGAGGCTGTCGCTGTGTAAATAGGGCACACACCAAGAGACACACGCCCCGCGCCATTGTGCGTGCCCTCTCGTCTGAAGGGTGCCCCTTCTGTCCCTGCACAAAGGGTTGTCCCAGGGCCGGTCGTTTGAAAACTGAATTTTTTATCCGGTCGACAGGAAAGCGGCCATCATACCCATTCCATGTCCCCTTTTCGAGGTTTGTTCACATGTGTGTAATATAACGTGAGCCCGTAGCCTGCTTCTTTCTTCGGTCCGCGATGTTCGACAGCGCCGTATGGCTCCGTTCTGCTCTTAGCATTGTGTGAACAGGTTCCTTTCAGAGCTCGAGATTCGCCGTCGAGATGGTTAATGGCTTCTTCCGGAAACACGACGCGTCGCTTTCCTTTTCTAGAGATGATTCGTTGAATATTTCTCTGGGTCGATGAAAATTCCACAGGTCTATGGATTTTTACTTGGCGTTTGATTGAAATGGAAAGCGTTTCGTTCGACTATGTTCGCAAAAGATTCTTAAAGTAACCATTGCCTCGTTTGTGCAATTGCACAGGAAAGAAACAACGAATAGAAGATTCGTTTATCCTGAGAATGCATTTTGGAACAGAAAATTCCTAATCGTCAATGTCTCGATCTTCACCCTGATCGAAACAATCATTTCTCTATTTAAAGCGAATATTTCACACGTACCTAATCTTCCATCCAATTTTCAACTCCATTTATAGCCCAGTCGAAAATAAAATTCAATCATTGCCGAATACCCACTCTACCATTGCCCCAAACTCAAGGTTTAAACGCCTCGTGTCACGATTTTCAATTCTTCGTTGGTTTATAATCGCGGTTCGTCGAAGATCGATTACGGCCGATGTAGGAAAGGGTCGCGGAATCCGCACGAGAGGATTGTTGCTCAGGGTCGTGAACGAGGATAGGACAGCCTGTTCTCTTGGTCGCGTTCCTTTTTTCCCGCCTCGTGACGGCCTCGAGAGTCCTTAATTTCCTCGGCGCGGCATTTTCGCGTGCGACACGAGTATTAAGTCGGACTCGAAATGAAAAGCCCCCGGCCCGCACGTCCTTTCCACGGACTGACAGCTCCACGACGAGTCGACGGGAATTATTTAGCCGCCGTTGTTCCCGGCACGCCGGACTGTGCCGCTCTCGACGCATGCGGATCGAGAAACCTTCGTATCGAGGGTGCAGTTTTCATGAGCAGCGAAAACAAAAACGCACGACGTTTTGAATCGTGGATAACTCTTTTTGCATGTAACTGTGGAAGTTTGAGTGCGTTTTATATATAAGCAAAAAGCGGAATTCGTTTCGGCCATTTCGCGTAGAGCAATAACTTTTTCAAATCTGCTACAACGATAGGAGAAAAGAAAGAGCGCAGAGCTACGCAATATAAGCGAAGTTTCTGGCAAGTGTTAGAGCGAAAAGTCCTCTTCCAACTCGCACCATACACAGCTAACCTAAAACAACATCTACGAACCACGTGCTCTTTCCAAACTCAAAAAATAAAGTCGTTTCCTTAATAACACTACTTCGAAGCGAAGAAAAAAATTCAACCTTCCTTTACCCCGGCAAACATCTGTCCTTCGCCACGCATTCCTCCACCCATTTCAATCTCCCGAATCAACTCATCCACAGTTTCAAAAGTAAATTACGTCTCGACGACACAGCGGAACGGCGGAGCACCTGCCAGAAGGACGATCGATGTTCGACGATAGATAAACGTTCCTCAAGCGTTTCGGCGTCGAGCAGACGCGGAAGCGATCAGCGTCTAGGTAGCGATTACTACATACGGCCACGTGTCGTCTTTCCGGCGAGTCGTTTCACGGTCGTTTATGGGGAAGAACGAAAATTACCGAGAGAAGCGTCCGCTCTATTTGAACAGACCGTCGGAATCGGTGCGCATCGAAAACATCGTCGAGTGCCGCGCACGACGTGATTGTTTGGAAAGCAATTTCGGCGTTGTACGTACTTTTATTAGATGATGCGCGGCTCTCGGAAGTAGAAAAGAGGTTGTAGCTTATGTTTGTAATGCTGTAATTTGTGTTTCGGACTAATAAATATTGTAGGATTTATTTGCTAATAATACCCGTACTTGTGTTCATAATCTGCTATTTCGTATAAAATGTTTCGAGAGAGAACATCACATTACAATATTAAATCCTTGAACTATAGTTTTTTTGTCGGATCATTAATAATTCATACGGAAAGATAGCCAAATATTTCTTCATTAAATTACAATCTTTCTGTCATTTCTATCAAAGTATTAAAACTCAATCCGTCGATAGTTGCGATAGTTTCGACGCTGAAACCGCGCTCAAGCTCGATAATTTTCGATTCCCATAAGGTACGCGGCTCGTCCACGCGTGTCCTAGATGATTGCACTTAGCTCGATGCCGGAAGCGTGTATTAACGAGGGAAGTCCCGTATCCTGGGAAGACCAGCGAAACGATTATCGATAAATGACAGTAACCGCAGGTCGCCTGGCGTCGTGGCGCGCGTCAGTCGTGGTCGGAGTTACCATATGTCGTTTACCGGATCTGACGGCTAGAACATTATGCTTCCTCTTCAACGATCAAGTACAATACCATCCGATAATCGCCTTGTTTAAACATTCACACAGATTTTCTTATTATTTCTTCGTAGGTTGAAGATACAACTTTTAACACGTTTTTTTCTATTTTATTATTTCGTAAACGACCGCTGGAAAGATAAAAGAAATTCAAAAGAGTCATCACCACCGATCGAAACAAAACACGTTTGGCCGCAATGCAGAGAAAGAACGTAAGCACAAAGCAGGACGAAAGAACACGAAGCGGACGCGTGTCGTACATCGCGGTCGTCAGAGAGTCGTTCGCTCGCGAGCACGAGGCGTTTCACTCGCCTGGTCGGTGACACGTTGACACGTGAAACGTGGCAGTCAAAGGTTGTTCCCTCGCCTCCCTCGAGCAGCGATCGCGTTCCGTGCATCTTTATTCGGGGATCGATCGAACGAAGCGACGATGGCGTAGTGAAACGGAGTATCGTGACCAGGCGTCTTCCGGGAGGAGTCGCGCGATTTCACGGAGACTTCCGTTCATTTTCCGTTCGCCTATTAGCGATCACGAATAGGATGGCGAGCCACCACCTATCCCCGCGCGACCAAACTCATTAAACGTCTGTCCGTTTGTCTCGCGATGCACACGCGGAACATACACCGTGCTTTGCTCTCTCCCTCTCTCTTTCTACATATTTCTCCGTCTGTTCACTTATGGCGTCCGCCACGGAAGTTGTAAACGAATTAACGATGTGTCGTAGATCGCCGACCGGCATCGGCTACGGGGCGATAGGTACTATTCTCATCAGCCAGCAGGAACAATTACTTTTCTCCCACGTATCCCAGTCCAGAAGTATAGAACTTCTATACGCGTTGATGTCGCGGATTGCCTTCCGTTCGTGCGATCCCTCGTTTGTACGTGAGATTGATGTTTAGCTGTGAGATTACTTCAACAGTGGCGCATACGAGTCTTATCGATTGACGTGGCGAAACAGCTAAAATAATTATCAGTAGAATTCCTGACCCATCGACGGTATTTCGGCTTGAAATTTATGAATTGTTAAAAGTTCAGGGAAACAGAAAACTGCCAGTCCATAATTTATTTGTTTAAACAAAACCCTACGTCCGAATAAAGTATGTTTCGCGAAAAATACCCGGCGCGTACAAACAGCATTTCTACGTCGCTGTATTTATTCTACTGTATTACGCTCTCTATTATTTGCAGCCAAGCACAGGAAATTTCATACCGCGCAAGGTTTATACAATCGCAAACATCGTAGTAATGAAATGGAGAACCCGATCAGAAAACTGTGCGTACACGTCTTTGCGTTCTGTATCAAATACCGATATTTCCGACCACCCTCACGCAACAACAACCAAACATCACGAAACTCTGTTCCGACTTCCACCTGCAGTGCCGCATATTACCAGCGACTCCACCCTTCGATTTGACAAATCGTCCCACCTCTTTTTCGCTTTAATCACGGCATATAAGGAAATTGAATATCACTCGGAAAGGCAATAGCGCTCGTTGACAAGCGGCTGTTAGATTTACACCGGTCGATTAACCTGCCACGCGTTCCGGCGCGTTTGCGCACGGTCGGATCCGGGTCGAGAATGATGACCAAAAGCCGAGGTCGTCGGGGAGCGCTCGTAACTCGTCTGCTGGGCGCAACCACCTCACGACTTTCTTCCAGGTAGCCGAGAAGGAAAGCCGAGGAAAGGTGGGCCGCGCTGGGGGCGGTGCTCGCCGCGATTTCACGTACGGTTCGTTTTTGTTGTTTCCCGGTGTTTCACAAGTGACACGAGAGCCAAAAGGACCACCGTGCTCGCGAGCAAGTCGAATTTTATTGCCCTTTGCTTGCTTTCTTTCTTCTGTTTGCTGCTTTTATTCTCATGAACCATGCGCGTTCCTTGAGGAATGAAAAGTCGCTTCTTTGCAATTTCGTTCCGCGACATCCGTAACGGTATTTTGTATCAAACGATAGCATCTTGAATTCCCTCGATTCTTCCATTTTTACTCGTCGTTCTTTAGAAATTGCATAAGTACGCTTTGTCGTGAATCATCGACTTCCAATTTGCCTCCGTCGCGAAAAAGAAAGCGAAAGGTTTTATTAACGAACAGCATTCCCTTGTTAATTACGTGAATCTCGTGCACGAGCTAATTAGCGCGTTTTGGAGGCTTCTTAGAAGCGAATGGAGCTAATGAGACATATAAATGTACGACGAGCTATGAATTATTCACGAAGTCCTGGACGATTCGACGATCGTAAAGCTGTCGTCGCGAATTATGTATGTGCGATGAAACAAGAAACGACTGTCCCCGTCACATTTTCATACGCGTGCTGTACTAATCGTTCAACGGGAATATTATTTGCCATTAAGTGAGAGAAGACCGACGATGTTGGTAAGGTGTATACGAGCCGAGATTACAGTTATTTCATCATAATTTTAATTGTAAGTATAGTTTCTTATCCCGACATGAGAAACAGGAAATACGATTTCTATAGATACGTTACCTGGTGACAGTGCAATGGTACAGTGATGAAATACGATCACTGTGTGTCCTGCAGATTGTTACAATTTCTCTCGAACAATGTATATAGACGTTAGATAGTATTTAATGCGATTGTAATTAAAAGGGAGTTAAAAATAGTTGTTTAATACCAGTCTGTGAATTCATAAGGCGAACAGTCGTTTCCTGATCCGTTGTTACAAGTCGCTCGCTTCTGCTCATCGCGAGCAATTTGAAAACAAAGGATTACTATCGACTGCGTGGGATCGTATCCATTACCCGCTGTTATATCTTCATTTGTACAGAAGATGTTCCACGTCAACGTAGCTTTCACATTCTTAGTATCTTTGTATCACTGAATAATTCATTTGTCTTGATAACGTACTGATCTCATGGAGAATCTGCGTGGTTCTAAATAGTATTAACGTGTTTCACATAGCGTAAGCAGAGTGTGATGAGCACTTTTCTCTCCATTATCGTTAATATATCTTTCAACTGTCTTGAAGGATTTAGACGCTTAATTGTAACTGATTAGATACGACGGTAATACTTCGTGAATTCCGATTAGAGAATCTAATAAATCTAATTGCAGGCAATTTGATAAAACTTAATCGTTAACAAATATAAACGACTCTGAACGTGTTCAATCAATTTACATACTCGATACGACTCTTTTAGCCTACTCCGTTTCTATATGCTGGATCGATTCCAGCCGGATCTCCTTTTAAACTCGACGATCGCTGGAAACGCGAAACCCGGTCTCGAAGCATGGTGGATCCACAGCGATGACGCTCTCGGTTGACCCAGATCAGAGGAGCGTGACAGAGGTGCGACGAGCCGCGCGGGGGCGAGCGAGTACGTACGGAGATCGGCGTGTTGCGAAAAATGGCAGCGGTGGCGCGTGTGAAAACCGGGAGCGCGACTCGACGCGTATGGAAATGCCGCGCGCTCGGTATTGTATGGAAATGCGTGCGAGTCGAGCCGTAGGAGCAACCACTGTGACCAAACGGCCGCGATCGGGCCTCTGCCTCCCGGCATCGTAATGTCCCTGTCGAGAAAGCCTCGCGCGCCGCCTCGTAAAATCCGACTCGTACACCTTGTCGAGCATGCCGTTGTCCTGTCGATCCGCGAGGAAATTATCTCTCGCGAACGACACCTGGGCGATCGACCAGACACGACCTGTGATTGCTCGTTCTCCACGTGCTTCGTGTCGTTGTTCGCGTTGCCTTTTTTCTCCCTGGGAAAATGGAACGATCGACCCGTGTTGTCGTTAGTTTTATTTTACGTTTGACGAGTGTATTGTCTTTTGCTGGTTTCCTGACTTTTCGCAGATTTATCGTGGGACTGACGTTTGTATTTCTGTTGCAGAAAATTTACATTTGTCGTTGTGAGTTTTTATTTAGCTCGCGACGAATTGCGATTTCCCTTTTTATTTTACTTCGAATTAAAGATATCGTGATTATTCGATGAGCACGAACGATAAGAGGAATGAATTTCTCTGTTACAACTCTCTCTCTCTCTCTCTCTCTCTCTCTCTCTCTCTCTCTCTCTCTCTCTCTCTCAGCTTGGTAGACGAACTTTGATTGTTATGTGTGTGTGGTCTATGAAAACTCTCTCTAAACTCACACTTTCCAGGAATTACTCAGCCTTAGGAAACAAACTATAGCTTCAGCCATTTCATATATATACGCATTTTCAGAATTCCTGTTTCAAGTAGGTATGTAATAATAGTAGTTGACTAGCTCGATAGTTCTGCAGGAAACCGCTTTATAATTTCTCAAAGTGGTTACGAAACGCTTCCAACCTTTCCCTAGTCCCTCTTGAACTTTGACAAACACATTTTCTGTTCTAACAATTGGCCCGTCTCTCGGTGTAATGAAATTATGTCGGTAAATACTCAAATTTATTCACCCTCGGTACATTGTCAACTTTTCCTCGCTCCTTACGATCCTCATTAAGAACTCGTGCGTCCAAGGACTCGTTGTTGCATTAAGTCTTATTTAATCGATGGCAAGCATCCGAGAAAGCGGTAAGTAGTTTCAGGCTCGTAAAATCAGCGGCGTACGTTGTCGAGCACGCTGCATAAGTTGTCGTGGCGATGTACACAGGTTTTAATGTACCCATGCCGAGCGTACATCACGCGAGACCGACCGACAGAGGTGCACGCGTGTGCCGTGAAAACCAGCTAGCAATTAGCCTGCGCGCCCTTTCTTCTCCACCTTGTTTTTCCCTTGACGAACCACGTTTTCGTTCATCCATTACGGTTATACGTGTACTCGTCTCTTCTTTGATGGATATAAGTTTGCCGAGTCGCACGGTACCATAAATTTAAAATTACAAACCACGTTGCATCGTCTTCTGCACTGGATCTGAATATTATTTGTACATACAACAAGCGTCCAGTAACTTAGCATTAAAATGATTTCTAACGCAAAAATCTAAATTTTTACTAAACCAAACCGCCCAACTCTTTGAACAGTTCGATATTTCAACTTCCTATCAGATCCACGCTCTTCTCTTCCAACAATTAACCCTTTAACCTCTAGAATCTCTATACCTCCGCGTCATCTCACCTCTAAAAGAATAGTCACTTCTAAATCTCACTTATAACCAACAGCACAACCTCTATTACTCGGAATTCAGCTCGAGAAACATTACAGCTTCGTCCCAAGAGCTCGAAGCAACGACGCTCATCAGTCGGCATCGCATGTCCAATCTCGGTGGCACGTTTCCGCGCGGCCGTAAATTACGGTCGCGAGACCAGGCTCGCGATAAAACCACCGAATAAAATTTACACGACGTTTACGGAGTCGGCGTCAGCCGGAATCGAACGAGACACCTCGTTGCGGCCAGAGGTCAAGCCTGCTCGCTGGACCTCCTGTGGACACCGCGGGACGGAACGACTGCACGTCGTAAAAGTCATTTTGCACGCTCGCGGGAAGGACAGGTGAACGAGCACGCGTGCGCGTCTGCTCGCACGACGACGCTCCTAGGCTTTCGAGGGCAACGCTTTCAACCGCTGCAATCGCTTCGAGGAAATTGCCTTCATCTGTGTTACCTTTGCGCGCCACCCTTAGCCTCGCGATCCGGAGGTGGGGATGGTATGAGAAGGCGGTGGATTGTCGGAGGAGCTAACTATTCCTTGACACGGGCTCACCTCTGATCCTGCAGGGGACACGGTGCACTGACAGTGAAACGAGCCTGGTCTTTTACATCGTTGTGCAGGATGGAGATTGGAGGACGATGGCGATGAACAAAGGAAAATAGCGTAACGGGTTAAAAACTGGCGAGACTTTGGGATTTTCGGATCTTGCGACTTCGTGATAGAGTTTTTGATCTGCCTTTGAAAGTTTTTCAGTTGGAAGATTAAAATATTTGCATGTTACGGACAATATTATCCACAATAAGCCCCGACACTTCCCAAATAAAAAAAATGTAGGAAAGATAAAAAATACCAAAATTAAAACCTTTAGACAAGTTCTACTTTCTCTTCAGAAATTACCGTAACCGTTTCCCAGGTTCCTCCACTATCTATCCCATTACTCCTGCTCGCTATCCCAGACCATCAAGCGAGCAGGTGCGTGACGAGACGATCGACAGGCGTCCACCGAGACTCATTCAGAGACAACTCGGACCATCCTTCCGGACACAACGGTCTCGATTCTAGGTATCGTAGAAGCACAGGATCCTAGTAGCCTCGACCGAAAAGACAATCGCGCGAGGAACGGGGAAAGAGGAGAACGAGCTCGCCACGGGCAATAATCTCGATGGCTCGCCAATTACGTTCGTCTCGTGGCCATCTGCTTCTTCGGGAGACCCGATCATCCTCCGACAACCTTCCTTCTCCCCTATTTTCTACGCCTCCCTCTGTACCATTTTCGAGTCGACCCATCGAATTTTTGGCCACGAACCAAGTGTGGTCGTGGTTCGTCGACAGGGTCGAATAAAGTCGAGGCGAGGCTAAGAGGCGATGAAATTGGTCAACAGCGAGGACAGCTTATCAATCGCAAATTATTTAACGATTACGAATTTGTGCCTACAGTTGTTCTGCCTTTTACATGACGGACACTCAGAATTGTTTATGAACAGAATGAAATTAATTTCTCACGAAAGTAATGTACTCCGTCATAAATTTACTCAGAAAACGAAAATTCATTTTTCAATAGACATATAATATGACAACTTCATATAGTCTAATAGATGTCACATCAGAAGGAAACATTTTTCTTTGCGCCAGTTTTAACTGTTATTTATAATTTTAAACAATATATAACGCATTGATCTGTAAAAAATGAAAAGTACGTTGCACACCTCAATTTCTTTTGATTACTATAAAACCAAGAAAGTTTTAATCCAAATTGATTGAATTGCTTGACTTGTAGCCAGTCATAAAAGTACCAAGATTAGCGAACTAAGTCACCTTCTTCTAAAATCCTTTCAAAATTCTTCTAACGTGCGAAGGAAGCATAGAACCTGAAGAACGACGAATAAATCAGCCGCTGGTAGAGTCACCTTCTTCTAAAATCCTTCCAATATTCTTCTAACGTGCGAAGGAAGCATAGAACCTGAAGAACGACGAATAAATCAGACGCTGGTAGAGTCGATGCGTAAATCGGGCGCGGTCGTTGGACGTCATTCCAATCATGAGAAGTTCTTTTTCTAGAGAGAGGACGAGTCGATTTATGGGATATTGTGACCGTGGACACGGCCCGGATAGACGGACGTATATAATTACGCCGAAATCGTAGTTAGACGCGCGGCCACAGCAGGGCCCGAAAATTGATCACGTACCACGCCAGGGCCACTCTGTTCGCGCTCTCTGTCATTATCGAGAATAAAAGTCACCGCTACTCCTCGTCGGAATTCGTTGCTCACCGGCGACAATCTCCTCGACCCTGCTCCCTCTTCGAAACCGCGTGGACGCGCCGTGATCGCGAGTTCAACGTGTATACAGGGTGTTCGCTGGATATGTAACGTTCTTATTCGCGAAGAGAGTTCTTCGTTTTTGAAGAAATAGCAGAAGAGCTGCAGGGTTAAAACTTGTTTTTTGAGACAGGTTATTGGTCTTGTAAATTGAAAGGGAATATTAGAACGAGTATAGAAGGCAGTAGGTAGTTACATATTGGAAAATATCGTAGAGTCTTCTCAGATCTGTTTCGTTTCTTGTACTTGTGCATATTTCTATTATTAATTCTTATTTATAATATTTTTAAATATTCTACGTATTATAGAAGGTATTTAACATACATATAGTTATTATTTCATCGTTTAGTCTTTTGCTACAACGATATTGAATTTCAATATTGAGAAAATTATTATAAGGAAATCGAGAAAGTAAATGTTCCTAATCTCAACATCGTGAGATTTTTCCCGGTGTCGCGTTTTTCTTATTCCTTCGACGTGGGATGGAAAACGTCTCGCGCGAGATTTTAACGTTGGAAGCGATATTCCTCTTTCCGCGCGTATCTTCCGCACTTATTCCGAATCCTTCTAGAAGAGAGAAAGAGGATGAGAAAGGGAGGAAAAGAAATGGAATCGTGCGGTTTTCGGATGGAGCGAGATGCTGATAGAAAATTCGGTAAGTCGATAACGGAAATTTCTAACTTTCAAGTAGCGATAATTTCATCATTCTACGTTTTCATAATTGCCGCGAACCGAGCGTAATAACCAATTCTACCTTCTTCTATTCTCGTCATATCTAACACCCTTTGGTCATCGATTTCATATAACGAATACATCGTTCCAGTTTTTTAATTTTCGATACAAACAGTACAACGATACTACAAGACGCTCAAAGATTCGTGAACTCTCGAAACTGTCATTATACAATACATTATACGAATTTGCATAGAGACTACAAAATCATCGAACACCCCGAAATCCTGATATTATAATACGGTGATAGTCTCCCCATTACGAGGCTAAAGCGAGGCACGATTATTCACGGTAGATGAAAAGAGGCCTTCGCGAAATAGGAAGCTAATTAGCATAAGGGCGAGACGTGGATACAAGAGAGTCCATTGTCCGCGAAGAGGGACGTTCGGACCCGGTTTCGGCCGGCCGTGTCCGGACGGGCGTCGTCGAGCGTGTCGCGTTTTGCGCGATGTCTCAACGAGAGAGTCGGACTGGCGCGGCGTGGCGGCGTGAAAGCGAGCGGCAGGCTGCCCGGTCCGATTCCTGGCGCGCGATCGCCTCGTCGTTCTGGGGCCTCCTCGTCTTCGTCATTTTCACACGCCGTTGCGCCGGAATCGCCGCTGCTCTACTGTGACTCGCTTGCGTAACAAGAGCGGACGCGGTCACCCGAGCAGCTTCGCGACGCGCTCCACGTCCCTTTCCTTTCCTTTCCTTTCCTTTCCTTTCTCTCGTCCACGTTCGTCGGTTAAGGACGAATTACAAGGATTAATCGTAAAGGCTAACGCACTCAAATCCTTAATCTCACGCCAATTAGATTATGCAATTCTTAGGAAAAGCGTATGGAATCTCATGGTTAAAGTATCGCTCGAAAGAAACGATAATTTCATATCTGCCAACCGAATACTTTATGCATCCGCTGTGCGCGAATAAAAAAAGGCCAGCAACGGAAAAAAAAGACACGCGAAGATGCAACAAAGTGGCAGGATTCGCAGAGCTTCACAACTCGTTACAGCTCGCACGCGCGTCATCATCGAGAAAGAATTCGCCTGGCAGCGAACTCGGCCAGCTCATCGGGCAATGCTCCGGCTCGCGCAATTCCGTGTTACTTAATTACGCGTCAATTAGGTTTACTCGTGGCGCGAGGAAAAATCCTCGCGGCCCTCGTCGTGCTTTCCCGTTACACGCGGGAAATCCGAGAGCGGATGTAATACGCACGTGCATACGAGCATCCAGCTGGGTCACACGACCGTGAGCAGCACGCGTACACGCACTGCCGTGGAAACGACCCGGATCGAGAGAGTAATTAGGCGAATCCCAGATGGACACTGTTTTCTCTGTTCTTCTTCTCCTTCTATCTTCCTCTTTTTCTTCTTTTTTTGTTTTTATAAGTCATATCGAAAATCTACGTAATTGATAGAAGCGATCGCCTTTTTATTTTTATAGACACACGTTCTTTTTTCATTTTTACCAACGTGGAAATTCACCGAAAGGATATTCGAAGGGATGTTGGCGAACAAAAATTTCGATAGCAGGAAAACAGCTATTTCCTAGTGCTGTTCCAAATGCCCGAGCGATTCGATTTTTCCTATCGCCCACGGAAGAAAGTGACTCGCGGGATTTATGGTCACGATCCTGGATGCCCATTCCGCTCGAAACATCGACGGTACGCGTTCACCTCGTCCGTTCCCCGCATAAAATCGCCTTTTGCGTTACGCACGACAGTTGGCAACGTAACGAGATCAAGATACACGATTCCCTCTTCACAGAACATTTACTTCGATCCGTTTCCGCGTCGCCGTTCTCTTTCCTTTCTCCCTCTCTCTCTTTTCCACTACATACCGCTTGTTTCCTCAACCTGTTCGTCGTTTCGTAAGACACAGCCACCCAGAAAGACGATCCTTTCGCATAATTTACGTCTCCTCCAGTGATCCCCATTTTTTTTATCTCGAACGATTTTCTAGCGTGTTCTCGTGACAAGAAATTAAAATTCCACTCGAAATTTCCGATGTATTTTTCTGCGAATTTAAGGACAACTTTGTCTGGGTATTGTTCGTTTGGCGTGAAACGCGCGGAGTAATTTATTCGAACGAGTATGCTAATTCCTCGATGGCGAATCTCGAGATTACTGGTCTTTGCTTATTGAAACGAATGAAAAACGAACGAATCGAACAGGGAAAGAAAATTAGTGATTTTTAGATCGTCTGAAGCTTCGAATATAAACATATTCGCGAGTATATAGCGTATGGAACGTTGACAAAGCTTATTTCATTTTAAAATGATTTTTGCAATGCGCACGAAGCAGGTGGATCGAAGGTATTTTAACTATTTTGTGCAGCATTTGCTTCGGTTTAATTTGATCAAGAATTATATGTTTGCGCCTCGATTCGGGAAGTCTTAAGATTGGACTTAAGTATACCACGTTTTTACGATCTTTCTTAAGGGGCCAGTTAATTGCTACTTTCAAGAGGCCAATGAAACGAATGATCGTTTGTACAAGAGTACATCTCGAGAGTGCGTCCATGCTCTTTCTCCTTACTGTTATTATTTAACCATCTTTGTTATTCGTAACAGTGTTAGCGTCATTGCCGATGCACTTGTCTTTTACATATCTTTTAATGCTACACTATTGATTGCCAGAATGGAATCTTTGTCTCTAATCGAAAAATTCAAACTCGTTTCGCCGACAATTAAAATTCTAAATTCGATACATCTACAATTGTTAAGTAAATAGCACAAACACGTTCCACAAAATAATAACATATTTAATAAGGATAATGGGAAATCAACACGTTAGCGTGTAACAAAGAAATTAGACTCGAACGACGATCGTAATACAAGAAAAAAAAAAAAAAAGGAAGTGGTAAAACGTAAGTTAGAACTCGGCTAGGTGACGTCTATCGGTGTTCAGAGCCAGCGAAGAAGACGATAGGGAAGTAGAAGAAAAAGAAAAAGAGAGAGAAGAAATCGCAGTTGTAACCGTTAATTAAGCACAGTTACGGCCTTCGGTTAAATATCACGCGATCGTTTAATAACACCACGACCGGCCAATTGATCGAGGATTCGCGGATCGATTCTCGAGAGGAGGGAAAGTGGATGTCTAAGCAGTTTCCCCTTGGGTTACACCGTCTTGTTCGCTCCTTGTTACCGCTGTATTGCGACGCGACGTGATCGGTGAATTGCAAAAACCGGAAAGGATTAACACGCTGCTAAGTAATTATGCAGCATACACTGGAAACGTGGAAGAAGAACACGCGATGAAGATCCGCCGCTGACGAACTAATGAAAATGTGATTGTCGAGTAGTGTGGATAGAACAGAAATAGATATTTCTAGGTGTAAAACGATTCGTAGGTTGAGTTTCGGCAGGTATACAGGTACAGTCGCAAGGATCGACGAAGGATGTGGTGGCGATGGAAAATTTTTCAGCACGAATTCGCGTGTGGCCGTGCATACTTATTAAGGCAGCCCATTGCTCATGGAGCGCGGTCTGCGGCGCTTCAACATTATAAATTTATCAGTGTGAACGGGGCGACCAAAAGAAAACGCGTTGATCGAAAGATGGAGGCAGGGAGTTCACCTCTGACCACAGCGAAGTATTTCGATATATACGCTCTCGTGCCGTGGAGATATTTATTGGAGATAATTATAAGAGCGGTCGTAAAGTCTTGGACGGGCCCGTTTCTTAGCTGATATCTTACACAGCCAACCAGACGCCTTTGCACGTACCTTTATACAAGGTGTCTCTAGAGCGTTCAAACGGCTTCCGAAGTTCTGCGCGAGTTTGTTGCTCGTTTCGAGAGCGATAGCGCGATTAATGTTATTCGAAAGTATTGCGATGCGCCGCACCATTCGAATATATTGCAACTAATATTTGATACTTTCCACGCGTATAGAAATAAATTGTATGTAACGATCGTTTATTAGTACATGGTATAGGTAATAGTATGGTCGGAAACCGTAAAAAAATTCCACGATTTTCATTGGAAGAGCGGAAATTTACGGATACAAGGGAATTATACTCCAAAGACCAGAAGTGACTATCTTTGACCAACGACCGCGAAGATAACAACACGAGGACCGATCGAAAGCGTCTCGATATCGTTCGACCAACGTTTCATCGTGGAGATATCAAGGGGAACGATATTCTGTCGGTGCTTTGGTCCGCGGAACGGCGTTTCGGTGTGGAGACGGTGCGCCACAGGTGCGCGCCACAGGTGCTCCAGCCTTCTTTCGGAAAGCAATCCGTGTCCAAGATGTTGATCACTGGACGAGTAATTTTGGTGGAGGAGCGTTTCGTGTCCGGCCTGATTATCACGTTCCCTTTCCGCCTGTCGCGGAAATTATGCTTCCTCCGGGCCAACGTGTTCATTCCCATCATCATCATCATTCTTGCAGATACGAACGCTTTTTAGAGAGAATGACGGACAGAGGTGAGGCCTGCTACCATATCGGACTGTTTCATTAATCCTCCTGTGTTCCTGAGTAGATATAATAGTCAAAGGAAGGTTTAGCAAAGAGCAGAATATAATACCAAGAAATATTTAAACGATGATAAGTTTCGTAGGTAAATACGTTCTCGGTATCACGTTGAGGCATTAATCTTTGATTAGAAAAGATCACGAACTATTTCTCGCTAACGTACTCGTATCGAAATGACGACCGAAACGATTGTTTTGGAGCACCCTGTAGCTAGGATTCGTCGAAGGCGAGGTGGTTGAAGATAGCACCCGGATAGCGAGCCGCCATGCAACCCGCGGAATGAAAATCGATCAGAGAACCCGGTGCGAGGATCGAGATGATGCATCGATATCAAAGTTGTAGAGTGGTTTCGCGCGCTCGCGCTTCGTTCCTCCCTTTTTCTCCTTCTTCTCGCCCATATACGTTGAGGTCTCTCTTTCCCTCTTTGTCCGTTCCTCTCGTCCCGTTTCGTTCCCGCGATCAAATCACCGTCCGCCGAAGGAATATGTCCGGGGCAATTTGGATTTGAATTATTCGCAATTTTCTTTATCTTATTTCCAGTTATATATATCCGGCGGCCGCGTCCGGGTTGTCGGTACCGCGGATCGAATTTCCATCTCGAAAGTTTCGAGGCTGCGCGAACAAAGCTATACGTTTCCTGATTTTCACGAGAGCCCTTACCGTAAAATCGTTTCGATTCCATCCATTCGCGTATACGTTGGCGTTCAGGGATGTTCGAAATGGCCGCCTTATCGTGATTTCCGTCTTATGGCGCGAAATGGAGGGTAGAGTACGCTTTCTTCTGCGTTTCGCTCGTTCCGATCTAATCCTCGTATGATAAAGATTATTCTTCTTATTCGTACGAACTGTCTATATCTAGGCGTTTTTCGATTCCAATCAAAGAATCGCGATCGACGTGATATATAAAAGAGGAATGAAAACGTTGAGTCGAATTTAATCTCGTTATCATATTACTCTTCTCCTCTTTCTCCAGAGAAAAAATTATTAACGCTTGGCGATAATAAATTTTACAATAATGCCTATGTAAATTTTAAACGAAGATTGCATGTCCGACTTATTTTCGTAGGAACAATCGCTTCTTTTCGCAGTATATCGAGATTTTGTCCCTATCTTGTAATGTGCTAATCGTATGGTAATCGTATGCAACAGCCGCTTGTCTCGCCTTCCATAATTCATACTTTCTTTGGCGATAACTTCTTTCTCCGCGCTCCTACAAGAACGCACTAATTATACAAATCATCTAGATGTTTTTCGTATTAGAAAAATGTTCGACACATTCAATGACTCTCCTCAAAAGCCGCCAATAGTATCCACGCGTTATCGTACGCGTTATCGTCACACTTTCCTCATCCTCATTTCCGTGCGCTTCTTCCGCTCAACAGACAAAAAGGAGAATTTTGTTCCAGCGACGTGTAGAACATCGAAATCACTTTCCGATAAAGCAGACGAGACAAGAAGAAGAAATGAAAAAGGGAATAAACGGAGAGTCGGGACGAACGATTTCATAACCGGAAGCTCGTCCCGGCCGCGACCGCGGCAGCTGAGCGTAAGGTATACATAATTCCAGGTTCTTACGCGGCCACGGATGCCGATCGGCGATACCGGTCGCCGACAGGAAACATACTTTGCGAATTATTGTCCCGACGACGTGTTCCTTTTATCGTGGAAACGAAAGGCGGCATCGTTGACAAGTTTTCCCTCGATTTAAGGCGTTCCCGTGTAACAGGGCACACACGAGGGCCTGTGCGTGTGACCGCGCAATTTTCGACCGACCGCCCAACCAGTACTCGCGCGTGCACGTTTTGCACGTTCGTTACGGATAGGGATAAGTGACGGCAGCACGCGAGCGTGCCCTGTACAGAATAGAAGGCGTTCTCGACGATTTCAACGACAGTTTATTTTTCTTTTTCTCTGATCGTTGTTTGCTGTTAGTGTTCAAAATCAAATTAATGCAGCGACATATGAAATCGTCAAACGAATCGATATCGAATTGTGTTCCGAGTTCCACACGATACAATCATTCGGAATCGATATTCGTCAAATCTGTAAATCGAAAAGTACGGAAAAGGGATGAATGTTGCGAACGATATCTTTTTACATTTGCCTTAGAATATCTGTAGCGGCACATGAGCTAGAGGACAATTGAAATCATGTTGTTGTTTTGCCTCGCAGTATCAATATCGTTAGGAAACGCGTAATGTAATAATAAATAAACTGCGGGCAAAACAATGTCCCCGCTACGTGCAATCGTCAAATGAACTTGAATTTTCCGGCTTTCCCCCGTATTTGCGAGTATCTATCGACCATTTATCGAATATTTATCAGTGATATTATTTTGCGACTTACACACTGTACGAGCGTGTCGGCAAATATTGCCTGTATATTAATTTATTTAATTATTTTTAAATATACTCGACGGTTCCAGCAACGAGCAATCTCGTCTAATAAATCTTACGATCAAACATCCTCTACACAAGTCCTCTACATACTACTATTATTTGTCGTCTTTTCGTAGTAAATTTGACTAAATCGGCCGATGGAAGTAAAACGTTTGTCTGTTGAAAATTGAACGCCAAGTCGAGTGTCCCTCGACGAAGAGAAAATAGATTGCATAAAATCTACCCTTTTCTATCCGGTCCGTATGAATTCATCGCGACTCGTTCGATACTGGCGTAGGTATGTTTAACGCGGAACAAACGCAGCAATTCAAAAAATGGCGCGGATAGTCCCGGTATCGAAGCGAAAGTCAACGTTCCGACGCGACTCGTCGGCGTTACAGGTCAGCCGTGGTAATTAACCGGGCGGCATCGCGATGGTCGTTCGTCGAAACGGCACGCGGCCGGTCGCGGCATTTTTGCCCCCGCGAAATCGACGGTATTCGATTGGAATTTTGTCGAAAGCCGACAGCGTTTACGTGCACAGGAAGCCACCGCGATTGGAATCTTTCGCCGGCTCCGTTTCATTTTCATATTTTCGTGTCCCGGTCGGTCGATCGTTCGTTCGTTTTCTGCCGCTCGTTACGGCGCATCCGCGCCGACACGCGCGTCCTTTGCCGATCGAGAACCTTGTGGTTCGCCGGTATGCCTGCTACGAGATGGGATATCTGCTTGGTAGAACTGATTCGGTAAGATACAAAAACAGTAGCCAAAAAAATTATTAAAACCACATTCAAAGCGATGTGAACAGTTACGTTCGCAGTGGCAAATTTCAGCTTGCAACATGCTACTCAGAAAAACATGTCTCGTAAACCTCGATGCTACACGGAACTCGATGAAAGCGAAGCAGAAAATTTCAGCATCATTAAATCAACAAAACGCGCGGGAAGATAAACTGCTTGGCAAAAGAAGCATACGCGAAATCCAAATAGTCGTGGTCAAAGAGAACAGACACGCTTTCATCGATCCATTAAATCGAGAAACCGGCGTCAAGTGCACCCATCAACCCTTCGTCGCCTCACGATTTATCAAAACCCAAGGAAATCACATGGACGAGCTTCGTGCTGAACAATCAGGACAAAAATCAGCGTGTTTGTTGGAGAATATCAGCGATGACGAGTCGAAATACGTGTCGTTCGAGGAGACACGGACGATCAAGGGGATCTCGGTGTACGCAGTGGCGGCAATTACACAGACGGATCTCGATGGTAGATTTTCGTGCGGGCACGCAAGGGTCCGGCTCGAAGTCGAAACTCGGGGAGGGCCGCTTGTCGCAGGAAGCCGAAAATCGTGATAGCGGATCTCGTGCACGCTGTACGCCGCGCAGAAATTTGCAATACGAATTAATTAGGGAAAAGGAGCCGGCGCTCCGGCACCGTCACGCCAATTAATCTGGAGAAAGGTGTATCCCGGACGGCGAGTCGGCCGTAGGCCTCGGCCGATCACCGGCACGATGCCGTTTCGAGCGTCGCGAAAGCTACTGTGAGAATGGAATTGTTGGAACGGAGGTTTGGTGGAACCTTGGCAACTTTAATTTTTGTATTTCTTATTTCCCTTTCGTTTCAGGAGTATTTTATTGTCCAAACGAACGAACGAACGCGATCGAACGTTACTTGTACTTTGACAACGTTATTTTTCCTCCGAAGAGAAAACAAAAGGCGAATGAAATGAAAATATGCCATGACTGTAAGTTACAAAATGAATGCAGCTCGTTCCTGGTGTACTGTTCGTGTCCGAACGCCATAAGCGACAAGATGTTTTGTATATCTGAATAAACTTTATTCCTTCGTCCACGGAATCTATTCGCTACTATCAATTTACGCGTATCACACGTTCCTAGAATTATCCTTTTTACCTATTCATTCGATTTCTACATAATAGTGTGATTTTCAATGAACAGAATTATAGAGAAACATTTTCCAAGAGTAGCTTTAAAATAAGATCGACCGAATTAATCGAGAAATTGTACGTGGTACATTACCAATACGCACAATTCCTATCTAACAAAGTATTACGCTTAATTAACAACTTACTTGCGTGGAAAATTTCCTCTTCGCTTTGTTATCATCCTTCCGCCTGTCTCTTGCAACAGTGTTCTATGTAAAGTGTCTCTTGTAATGAAAAATCAACGAAGAAACACCTTCGCCAATCGATTAACAAGAGAAAGAAGGTTCGGTCAAATACAATAAGAGAAGATCCATAGCCGATTCTCGATTCTTATTCGATTCTGAGAACTCATCGACATCCGGAACGGGTAGTCACGATGGACGATGACCGCTATATTAACTCGCGCATTAACACTTTGCCACGATAACAGCCGTATAAAATCACTTCCTTCTCGGCCTGGGAACACCTGTCGAACGATCGTGTGCACCTCCATGCGCGACGTTCGATCTCACGTGAGCGACGGACATTCGCCATCGAACACTGTAACCGTTCATTATCGCGTCGTGTCTCGACTGTTCGCCTCCGACGCGACCACGGCGCGAACGTTCCCCATTGCGGAGAACGATCGTTCGCGTTTCGAGGAGCACCGCGAAATTAATTCATTTCGAGGCACTCGTACGTACTCGTCTAAAAGTTACGTACTCGTTCGGAGGTTGATCTCCGATGAACTGTTGCGAATAAAAAGAGTATTATTTCGATGGTGTTGTTTTAATTTGTATACTTGAACGAGATCAGGTCGTTTCGAAGAAGTTGAACGAAATGTTAATCGAGATACAGAGATAAGAATTTCGCATGAGTTACACGTTTCTTGGCTACTGGATTTTTTATTCCGAGAATTTATTAGGTTGTCCGGAAAGTGTCTTTCTTTCGCAAACGTGTTTTGTACAACAATGCACCTTTATACACACGTGAAACCAAGTCTGTGAAATGTCGCGGTGTTTATCTCAACAGAAGAAAATGGATCGTACGTAATTCGGCAAAATAATATAAAACAAAGAAACGTTGTGCGTCTATTATTTCCTCATAAAAGGAAAGAAACTTTTCGGACAACCTAATATAAAATACGTTACGTCGCGTGGATAGGCTCGAGATTGATTGCTATATTTTATAAGCGTACATTATTATTGTAAAATATTACGCAGTGTCAATTAAACTCTCGTCGGTTTAGAAGCATAGCCTACTAAGGGCAATCTCATTAATAATGGATTACATCGTTATGAAATTCTCGTGCTATCAAAGGCGACTTGAAATTACAGTATTGAACGTTTACAGTTGAACTGCGTATTCCTAGAAAATAAATTAGGAGTCATGCTTTTAAACGAGCCGTCAGGAAAAAGCGTAGAAGTATTTATGACACGTTCAGTTACAAAAAGAGAACAAAACAGTCTGCGATATTCTAACCAAATTCAAGAAACATGCAACTTACACGAGCGTCTCGTCATCCGTACCACTGTTTCTTAATTTTTCACAAGCTGCATCTTTTAGAAAAGAAAACTCCATACTCTCCTCTATACTTCAACCTCGCCGTATACAATAAGCTCCATAAACGAAAAAAGAACATTTCACCCCAAACAGCGTCCCTGTTCAATATCCAAAGCAGAAACCACCAGTCACGAAGGAAGATAAAAGGAAAACGATGAAACGCGACAAGATTCACAAGCGTGCAGAAGAAATTTTCACCGAAACGGAAAGAAGCGCGACGCGATAAACGACGCATTAGCAGGATACAACGATAATCGACGGTGATGCAAGAGGGGAACGAGCGTACAGTAGCAGGACACGCGAGAGCATAACTAAAAGGGGCCTGCTCTCCTAGTGACTCCCGGAGAGCGGCCTCCTTAACTCTTGGCAAGGTCGATAACGGTTCCCGCGTGCGTTCAAAGATCGCCTCGAAAGGGTTGACCGCGTGTGTACGTAGGGTTTCCGAGGTCTACGCCCTCTTTGGCCGCACCCCTAGCCAGGATTAAGGCTTCCATACCCGCCGCCCCTGTGTCTCGTCCCCTTCTTTTTCCTTCACCGTTTCACCCTGCGTTACACAAGGGGGCGGACCAGCCGGGGACGTTGGAATGTTTTCGGTGCGGCGCGTATCTGAATTTCATTATCGATAAATCGCCTAGCGGACAGCTAGAATTTTCTTCCTCCGCCGTCTCGTCGCGTGTCGTTTCACGGATTCGCCGTATCGCCGTGTTTCCGGAGTCTCCGGGGCTCGTTCTATGCGTTTCTGTTCTGTGCGTGTATACGCGGTGTTTCAAAGAGGGTGAAGAACAATGTACTTATAAGTTTTACACGTCGAAGGAAGTTGATGTGCGCTGAGGTTGAGGTTGACTGATTGAAGAACCAGTGGATGGATTTGTAATAGAAAATAATTAAAGGTATAAGTATAATTATAATGTATAAGTTTAGTACTGATTCAGATCCTTACTCTCTTAGTGTTACTAGACAATGGAATGATAAGGAGCACGTTCATAGTGTTTATTCGACCATTCGCGGACAGACGCGATCGCGAGAAAACACGTCAACGGGAGTCGTACATTCCCGTTACGATTGTAATAATCGACACCACGAATAGATCGATCCCCTTATTTCGGTTAGGATAATAGGGGTGATTGTCGTAGTATAACACTGCGATTAACAGGGTTATATAATTTATATTTCCCGCAACTTTGTACACTGATGAGTTACAACTCACAGTTTGTTCCAACAACTTTGTAACGAAGATAGTTACGCTGGTGCGTATGTATGAGTTAAGTAAGTGACTGATGTAAGGGTGTAAACCCAGTCAAAGGCGTGTTGACTGTTTGTAAGATGGAAAATCAGTGAAGCTCGGCGACGATGCCGTGGCGAAGGAAAGCTAAGGATGGCTGTGCCTAACGCAAGGGACCATCGGATTTGTAAATGACAATTTTGGCTAGAAGAG
Organism: Bombus affinis; assembly: GCF_024516045.1. NCBI lineage: Eukaryota > Metazoa > Arthropoda > Insecta > Hymenoptera > Apidae > Bombus > Bombus affinis. The sequence continues at coordinate 17,644,541 of NC_066347.1, forward strand.
TGAGGGAAATAGGCTTCGTTCATCATTGGTGATTAGCTATGTTGGTGGGTGAGGAAGGATGCCAACCGCCCCCGAGATAAAGTTGCTAGTGGGAAGATTCATACGTGAAAAAAGGCAACTTTCCCGTGTGAACCCATGGTGGACAATAAACTTTCGAATACAATTGAAAGAATATTTGTCCGGTCTGAGGGACCTTAACTAGCAAATTCCTGGGATTTATGGAGGGTACTTGAGGCTATTAAGGGTACGCAGGCAGGATCTGCGGACATATGTTTGCCATCTTTCCCGCAGTGTATGGCCTGGTCTAGGCAGAGTGTCGCCCGGCCTAACAGGTACTATAATATGCACAGCTCCTTATTTACAATATTTAATAATAGCAGTAATAACAGTTTCCAGGTCATGGATATACATAAATAAAGATGTAGAGTCTCTCTTAAAGTAGTTACAGCAACAAGGTGTAATAATAAGTATAGTTGTTTCCATTATACGGATATAGTAATAATATTAACCTTTTTATTAGTAATAACATAATAACCTTTTTTGAATAAGTTTCATGGGTTCGTGGTCAGTGTATACCTTCATGATCGTTACCTACGACTTATTTTACAGTGTATGTATCTGTGGCCAGTCTTTTTGAAACATCTTGTAGACGCAAATGCATGGACGGGGTTCTTCGGTCAGTTGTTTCGTGCGTGTATGGATTTTCAGAGCGGTGGGCATTTTAATGGTTCATCGATGTCGCGAGAAATTTGTGGACTACTACCACTCGCGCTGCTACTCTGCAGGGGGTGTACTTCCTTCCTGTGCGAAGCGATGCTTTGTAGGCGCGTCGCGATGATTATCTGATATGGAAATGTAGTGTGTCTTTAAGTAGTTTGGTTGTAGGAAGGAGTGTTTCTTCGAGGGACGTTTTAAAGAAATAGGTATTCAACGAAAATCGCTTTTTTATTCAAGATTATATTCCGGATTATTTGCAATACCCTTCAGATCCTTTGAATGATCGATCTTCGTTACGTGATTCACTTCGCGTGCTTGTTCGTGACAAAAAAAAATTCCACATTGAGGTTCATCGTTACAAAACTCGGCGAAATCTCGCTCATAGAACTTTCAAACACCATCGTAGAGAAACACAAGGAATTCTTCGATCGAAAAACGTTGCGTACGGAACCTGATCGTCGACCACGAGCCACATGGCCAGCGTCGACGATCACGTCCGCTTAATTATTTATGTCTGCTCGTAAATTACGCTTGTCGAACGGGGGTTATTGATGAGATTGTTTCGTAAGTCCATTACAAGTTGCACTCACGTTTACCGGCGATTAAGTTCGCTTGTATGTGTCGTGCAGCACGTCGACCTACGGAATTTCAGCGAAACGGACGAACCGATTGATCGTCTCGTTGTTTTTTTCTAGATCGTATAATTTACAACTTAGCTCGCCTTTTTCCCTTCGAGAAATCGGTCTTCCGATTATTACGCGCAAATATGACGACTGGATTTTAATCATAGTTATTATTTATGCTAGACTTTTCATCCGCTTCGCTTCTTCCTTGTATTCGGTCAAGGTGATTCGAAAAATGTTGAAGACGTTGGTTGATTACGAGCGAAAGAGTTGGAGAAGAAAAGGCAATGATGCGACGAGTTATCACCCTTCGATGATTAATTCGAACGACTGGACGTGGACTTTCTAAACGCTTTTTGGCGAAGGGAACGAGTAACCAACCCTCTGGCGTCGATCGAAAACTCGTAAAATCGAGCGGAATCGAAGTGGAAAGAAGAAATGAAATTAAACGAGATACGATACACGATCAGTTTACCCGAGAGCGCGAGCTACCCCGCACCCTTATCTGTGACGCGATTCCATTTAAATCGCGCCATTCCTCTCGAACGGTCCACCGCGCGAATTCACCTCGCGAAAAGAAATCAAACAAGGCCGGAAAATCAAGTACAAAAACGAATGGATGAAAAAAGGAACACGGGAATGGGAAATATCGTTGAAAAATACACGCTTGGAGGCGAGTAGCGTCGCTTCACCCCCTTGTTGTAGGATAGTCGGGCTTCTGTTTGCGAACTTCAAACGCTATCGAATTCGATTTCGATTCAACGTGTGCTTCGCTGCGACAAAAATACAGCACTTCGCGTGTAACTTGGTGTGTGATTACCCGATAAATAAGTTAACAATAGTTTCGTACAGTTTTATTCGCAGGCACCTGCCCATAGTATTTCCATGTTCCTTTAACTGTGATAAACATTTTCGCCTTCACTTCGTTTCTAAAATTTAGAAATCGTTAACAAATCACATGGGAAGCTCGAGTCAATCTTTAGGTCCTCGATGGAAATCTACGAGGATCGAAGTGGATAAACGCATCACCAGTCGATCCGTCTGCTTTCGATAGTCGATACTCCAGCGTCCGGACGAAAATTTTTGTTCCTCTCTCTCCCGTGGCAATTTGGCTTCCTCCGCGTCCCACGTCTCACCCCTTCGCCCTCCAAGGCTGGCACACGATACGACGCGGCGATATTTCGGGGGTGCACGAGCATTGTGGCCGCGAGTCTGCTGGGTGACTCATTATTTTCGGCTAGCCGTTCTCATTCTTCCTCCAGCCACCCCCACCTACCCCCATCCTCCACCCCCGTCGACCAGTCGTCGTTCATCGTCGGAGGAACACGCACGACCGTCGAAAACACGGACGCGAGCGTAACGGAAAACGCGATTGTGTGCTGGAATCTCGATACACGGACCATCCTCGAACCCCCTTCTGGCCGGCTCTGTCCGATTTCACTTGGCCGGCGTATAATAATTTCAATAATCCCGGGACCCCACGATCCCAGGATTAATACCTATCCGCCGGACGACCGAGGAATCGGGGTGGAGCGAGAAGGGCGACGAGTGCTCCATTGAAAGAAGAAGGGCGCCGATTAATTTCAACTCGTTCCGCGGTCCACTTTTCCCTCCTGTTTCTTAGCGATGCTGATGGATAGGGGAAAACTGCTGCTTGGTTTCTCGACCGATTTTCTTGTTTGTTCAGCTTCATTTTTCGAGGATGCAGAATGGGGTGAGCGGATTGTACGTGGGGATTTTCGAGCAATTAATTGATCGTTGCGTTAATTAGTGCAGCGTGTACAAGGTTGTTGGCTTGCAACGTCACGGCAGAGGGATCGCGATTCCAGCAAGTGGTTACTCATACAAATCGTAGGAAATTTCGTGATATTTTACAATTGATCCGATTAAAACGATCAGTTTGATTATGGAAAGTACTCGAAAGACAAAGACAATGTTTGCAGCGGAACATCCCACCCCTGAAAATCCCAATCAACCCGAATGTACGGAAACGTTCTCAACGTATAATAGCAACCGCCGCACGAATGGAAGCTCGGACCAAGACCAAAGCGGCTGAACTGCGAGCAGAAAAAAATACAGAAGATTATAATCAAAGAGGAAGATAGCAGCGTATAAAGGAAGAATCATTAAAGAAACTCCGCTTGCTCCGTTCCGACTCGTCGAAAAGAGCACTCTGTTGCAATTGCTTCTCGAGCGTGGGTCTCGCGCATGCAAAGACTCCCCCTAAGAAGAAACGCGGCCGAGGAAGGAGGATGCCTGATAAAAAGAAAGCCGAATAAAAAAAAAGGAGAAAAGCTAAAAGGAGGAAGGGAAGAAGAAAGCAACGGGTAAACAGGGGAAGGAAAGGAGGCTGGATAAGGGAGCCTTTAGCTGGATGAGATTCGATCCCGCGGAACGGGCGAATTTGGCTAGCTAATTCTCGAAAGAGGAAGCCTACGGGGGTGGCAGGAGGGGGTTGGAACCACGTCTGCGTGCGTGTGTCCTGACGCGGAGGCTGCAAATGGGATTACGCGAACATCCCGCACTTCAAACGCCGCTCCTTTCGCCCGTCAGCCCCACGACGAATTGACAATTGACAGAATTGATACAGCGGGGCCACGTGCGCCGCCTCCGGCCAACGCGAAACCGAACCTCCTTTTCCACCCCATTAACGAGTTTTTCCCGTATCAGGGACGTAACAGAGAATTTATACGTGCACGCGTCTATCTATGCGCGTGTATGTGCGTGCGACTCTTAGCCGTGAGAAGGATACTACGATCTTATTCTTGGGTAATCTTTAAATTGTGTGGAGTGTTCCGAACGCGGAGTCATAAAAGTTTACGCGCGTTACCGAGTTCTGCGGTATTTCGATGACTGCCTTCCATTGGCCTGGCAATCGCACTAAGTGCTGCCAGAAAGAAGGAAATGACTGGGGGTTGCCATTTCCATGCGAACGCGATTTTTTTAGAGTACTAAGATCATCATAAGAGTAACGAGAGTTGTCGTTGTTCGCGTGATGGAGTTTCGTGGATCTGAAAAATTTTTGATGAGATATTTAAGAATACGACACGCGACAATAGAATACGTTTTCCTAATACGTGTAAATAAATGTAAAGGTTTATTAGACGTATTTAAATTTATATAGTGGCGCTCTCGACCGCTATATCGTACAATACTGGCTTTCGAAGTGTCGTTGCATCACCGTCTGACAAACACAGCCAAGATGACGCAATATCTACGGAGATCAAGGTGTTTACGATTAAATGCAAATACGAGAATGGCTGATTAGAGAGGATAAGGATGAGTCGTGATTTGCAGGCGCGTGTAGTGTTTCTGTCAGTTGATGGCGAGTCGTGAAGTTGCGTGAGGGGAAACTAAGAGATTGTTTCACGTTGAAGGATTAAAGATAAACATAGTGTTTAGAATATCGAACGTTTTCCGATGTAACAAAGCGGCTAAAATTAATTATCGGATATTCAGAAGCCCGTGGGTTTATAAATCGTTTCGTGGAAATGGCGAAATTCCTTCGTCGTTGTTACCGGTCGACCTTTTACCTCGTTTCCTCACGCAATCCCTTAATCTGCCGGTAATTATCGTTGACTACGATGCGTAAAAATCGGTGAAATTGCGGCTCGTTGATAAAATCGATGGAGGAGACAGTAAAAAGAATTCGACTAATTACATCCGCAATCTGCGAGGCGAAGAAGGATGACGGAGCCAGAAAAAAGCATCGCCCATTGCAAATTACTTCCCTCCTTTTTTTCCAAAGATTAGTCTTTTAGATATAATTCAAATCGGAACCGAGCAATCGAAACTCTGTCCGATAATTATTCAGCTAAACACGGCGTCTATCATTATTTCGTATAATTGATGGAAACGAGTAGGAATTACCTCAAATAATTATGGAGCAATGTGTTCTCGTTTTTGAATAATTATTTCGAGGCGAGCCTTCGAATTAATCAATCGAAACTTCGCATTGTACACGATCACAAAAAGTTTCGGGGATTATTCAAAATCCAGGATACGGCGATTACAGGATATCTGAGAACCCGTTTAAAAACGATTAGCAGGTAAGATCAGAGAGAACTTGGCGGCAATTTTTTATTTATCCTTCCTACTAAAACACATTTTCAATTATTCAGTGATATTTCTACGTGTACTATTTTTTCCTCCGGATTATTTAAAGATTCAGAAACGCAAGGATTTCATAATTAAAATGTAATTTGGTATTTATCATAATTTCATTCCCAAGGTTTTCCTTTCCAAGATTTTGCCCATCTACGTAATTTATCTACAATTACCAGACACCCTATATATCAGCTCTTACCAGAAATATCATTCATCGACACAAAACACGTCGAAAGTTGAATATCTCAAAGAGAACAATCGCAAACTCGGTTCATTACCTCACGGTCGTCATTGACGTCCCTCGGGAAGCATCTCGAACAGGCACATCGAACCACTACAGACTGTCGAAACGTAATTCGCGAAAGCCAGAATGACCCACCATTCGTCGGTGGGAGGAGAACAGTTCCATTTCGACGGCGTTTGAAGCAATTGTAGGCGAAGACCGCGTCGCAACAACTCGGTCCAGCGCCCACGAAAGCTTTTCACCGTTGCTTCGTCGGTGAAAAGGGAAAGAGAGACGTCACTTAATTAAAGAAGCGGGCATCGTCTCGAAAAAATCCGAGTGGCACTCGGCAAGGGCCGGTCCTCCGTGGCCGAGGAATCCCCAGGTTGCATTCAACACGAAGAAAGCGCTGTCGTGATTAGCAAAAGGATCACGAGTGGCTCGCCATTCAACGCTTCTCTCAATAAAATTTCGCAAACAAGTAAGTTGTGTGTGCGTGTGTCTGTTGCAGGTTTACGTTATTAGAAGATGGGAAGGTTTTAAATAAAATTAAAATTGAATGCGGTGGTTAAGTTTTATATGTTGAGATAGTCGTTGCTATAAATTGTATTATTGTTTCTATTGCTTGCATAGTGCTCATTACACAAACCCTTCCAAAAAATTGCACATATTGATTGCGTAAAAAGGGTAGGAAATTGAAATTATTATGAGCATATAATGAAGAAACAAGAAGTGTGTACTATAATTAACTAGTTTACTGACGAAATGGCGATCCTTTTTTCTAGAGAATACAAAACATGAAGATAGCGAAGAATCTTTGCGATCTAAAGACTATCTTTTGATTGTAAACGATATTAATGAAAGTCATTGATTGGCAATCTATAAAACGCAGCATAAACGTAAGGATCATAAATGATAGAGCAGCAGAGTGCGCCAGTATCAGTGAATCATGAGATCCTGATGAAATCGATCGTAACGTTCGAACACTCCTCTTGCAGACGACAATTTATACCCGGAAATTTCTCCAGCTTTACCACCCTGATACTTCATAGTTGCGTAATTACGTGATTTCATCCAGATAATAGTAACGTTTAAAGTTCTAATGAATTAAAGTAAAAAGTAGAGACACGCACACACGTGCGCCAGGTAAAGACTGGTGAAGACGGAAAGGAATACTAAAAGTTTAAAGAAGTTTACAATCTTTTCATGAAACTTGATTTATACGTTACGCCTAATATGTAATTCTACGTGTATATTATCTATATACTTGTTTTAAATACCAAATTTCTTTTGCTCGAAAAAAGTTAATAACGCAATCAACGTTAAATGGTGGAAATTCCACGCGTAGTTTTCAGATTCGATCAAGCAACAACGTTACTTTGTTCAACATTTTTCCGCGTACAGACGCTGCGAATTATCCACTTCCTCTGTTACTACCTGACTATCTGTGTTTTTAATTACTTGTTATATAACTTTATCTTCAAACTGTTTCGAAATACATTTCCTAGTCAAACGTGTACTGTGATCGTTGTTGCAATCAGGAAACAAATGCACGGTCAAACATTAACGATTCGACGTGTTGAAGAAGAGGATCGTGATCTCACAATTACGTAGCCCATGCATTTTTTTCGTTACACACCGTACATCCATTGAAAAATTGTAAAATGCTAAGAAACTCATTTTATCCTTCGCAATCTGTCTTTTCTTTCAAACAACCATTGAACAGCGTCTCCGTAAAACTTATGACTAACTCAACAAAACGAACCACTATTAATTCACAGAATGACACCAAGAACAATCGAAAGGAAGCTAATGACGTTGGACGAACGGAGCTCGCTCGTGACGAGCAAACTGATTCGGACAGTCGACCGATTGGATTCCGGAGAATTGCGAGCCGCGAAGAGGGTACAAAGCGACAGAGGGAGAAAAAAGGAGGATGAGTAGGAGGCAGACATTCAGGCAGCCGGGCTTTTGATCGTGGATGGCGCGTCGTGGCGTGGCGAAAATCCGATTTGTCAGGCAATTTGTCCCGCGACACAAAATTTAAATCGCAAAGCGCATTTCGAGCCTCGAGAACGCGAGACCGAAAAAGAGAAAGAGAGAGAGAGAGAGAGTGAAACGTGGTCGCTGTGTGTCCTCGCGCCGTGGGGGACTCGAAAAGTGGATCCGGAATAACAGGCGAGGGTGAATCCGAAATTCGACCGAGTAATCGCATTTCCCGTGGCCAGACACTTTCAGTGACAAAGCCGCTTCGATATTGGGTTACCGATGGCCGTTTAACGTCTCCGACCGAGGCTCGAAGGAACCCGCTCGTGTTCTCGCTTTGACATGCAAAATTTCGCGCCACCGTGCAGTTGTTTCGTTCGAAATTCGTTGGCTGCTGATTGGATCGTGGCGATAAAAGGCGGCAATTATTTAAGTCGTTTGGTAGTTCGATGAACCGCTAGGTGGGAAGGTTGAAGGTCGTTCTAAAGAAATGGAAGATCGCTTAAGTAGCGTGAGAGAAGATCTGTCGTTGAAAAAGTTCGATATCAATTGAGAGACTGTAGAGGCGTCGGTATTGCAAGTCTGAATTGTGTTAAATATAGTGTTACGACGAACATCGACGCGTTTAATAAAAAACGCAACACTTTCCACTTATTATAATTGGATACTTCGCGGTTAGCTTCGCTCGTAACATGACCTCAAAAAATATTCTCTGAAACAACATACATTAAGTCAAACACAATCATATTCAATCCTTGGGCAGTTACAACCTTCATACCTCACAATCAGCAAAGATCAAGTTGAAGCGATAACCGTTAACACCGGTACTCTTCCCTGAAAATCAATTCCAGAAACTTGCATGAAAGTACCAATATACATATGGTTTCACGGAAGAGCTCGTGCGAGGCGATCGCAAACGGCGAACAGTTTCTTCTCGTTGCGTCGGTCCGGTGGCGGGCTGAACAACGGGGCAAAAAACGGGCCAACCGTGAAACGCTAATGAACGGTCGCGCTTCAAGCCTGTCAGGATCCGCGGCTGCATACGCTCGATCGACGATTAACTTAATCGAGGGGCCAGGAAGTCGCGAGACCGCATCCACTTCCAGGGCGAATAATTATCCGTAAACTTACAGCTGTTACAATTCATACGACGTCCAGTCACGAACGCGACACCAGGAATCGCTGCGCATCGTGTAGACTCAGTTGCAATTATCGTTAACCCGCATCGCTCTCCTCACGGAATAGCTTGTCCCGTTTCGGCTCCGATTTAATTACAATTCCACGTATATACATATACATGCGAAGATTTAATAGAGTACCTTCGAGGAATCATCGGCGCAGTTAAATTATAGTCGAGAGACTCGCCCACTAGCGAAAGATTTGTCCCTATTGTACGTGGCTCTTGCCATGGTCCTTAGTGCTCGAGCTGTGACACTTGTCACCTGATTTTATCGCGTCGTTAAACGTCCTCCGGGCCAGGTATCGACATCAGTGGCCTTTAATTGTGTATTTATTGCCTCGATGGAATCCCGTCGTTTATGTCAAGCTTCGTCCTCTGCTCCTTCATTTACGATCGGACGCCGATCGCTTCCCTTGGTCTGGATTCACGATAAAAAATCAGTTAGTTACGCCTTCTAACCGAGAAGCGGCTTTTGTAAGCGAGATACGCCGCCCGATGTCTCTTCTTCGACTTACGTTTCTCAGTAGATTGCGACAGGATGTAAATATTCCATTTCGCTCGTTCTTTCATTGATATTCTTAGCATACGATCAGTGGCCTTTTCAAACAAAAGAAATATTCGTCGAAATCTACTTTGTTGTCGCAACGACATCATACATAATCCAACAAAATCATATTATATCTCCGTGAAATCATCGTGCCTTTTCCTTTTTTCGGCACCACTAGTCTAACGGACAAAATCAGAGACGTAGCCAGCGCAGTAGGGACGGCCGACCAATTAAACCCGGCAGTTTCCATCGTAAAAAGGGTCGGACGGAGGCGGCCGTACTAGTTCGTCGATAAATCACTATAAGTTTCCCATTATGATGTACAGGAGGATGGCGTTTTCGAGCCGAAAACGCGAACGCCTTGCCCGGGGCGGAACTCGCCGGTCTCTCCGGCCGCGTAACAGCGTCCCGACGTTCACGACGTTCCACGTTGTCGCGGTTCGTCGCTCGTTACGCCGGCCCTCGTGATTTAACGATCGAAAATTGCGAGACGCCCAAAATTTTTAGCTGGTGTCCCGTTACCGAGGCGAAATTTATTAAAGGGTGCACCGGCCTGGCCCCCATTGTGGACCATGCCTCGTAATTAAGACCTTTCTCGGAGCGCCGCGCGCTAATTATGATTACCGGCGCGTGCGTGTACGCACGCGCAACGTCCAGCTCAGTCGCAAATGGAAAACGATACATCGAGGAAACGGACGTGCGTTACGCTGATTTTCTTCTTGTTGGACTATCGTCTTCTTCGCTCTGATTTTTTATTCGGCCGTGTTTCGTCTAAATGTTCGTCGTGTACATTTGTTTGTAATTGCTACAGTGTAATTTATAATCAAGCTACAGATAGAAAGGCTGTATGTAGTATGAAATACCTGATCTTAGAGGCTCGAGATACATTCGACGAACATTATCTTTTTTTAATGAAATTAGCACATGGGACGTCCCGAAATTTTCGGGAGAAAAATTTATCTTTATACCTTGTACGAATTGTGTGCCTGATTCTTAAAAAAAAAGCCTAAGTCTACGTAAGACTTTAGTTTCTGAATTTGTAGAGCGCCCTTTATAAAAGTTGGCAACGCGTTCGAAGAAATAAATCGAACGCGGGTCAGAGACACGTTGATGCGTGGATCGTGTACCGACAATTGTAATTAATCGAACGAGTCCACCGGAGACGAATGCCACGCAATATTATTAATTTTTTTCAGCGGGAGTCGGCTTCGAGTCCTTAATTTCGGCATGGAGCAGGGCGCACCTTTAACCCATTAATTATCGGAGACACAGCTCGCCTAATGGCTCACATAAAAATCTTACGATGTCCCCGATTAAGGAAGGAAAGTTACGATAACAGCGCCGATAAAGGTGCTGGGACGTATATCTGCATGCGCAGGTACGATTACGTTGCTCCTCCCTCGTCGACGTCGTAGTCTCCCAGCCAAATTACTTGGGTACAAATTGATATTTACGGGTTATGTTAATTCGCGTGAAACCGGACCTTTAATAAATTCTGCAATATCAATCTTTCGCCGCGTCGCTTCCTCGCGCGGTCCCGTCCGATTATAATGAAATACTCGAGCGTCCTCTTCGCTATTTTTTCTTCTCATCTCAAACTGTATATAGGGCTGGACGTGTTTGGATGCCAATTACCGTTCAATTTATTCCACGATTGCTGCTGCTCGCTAAATGAAATTTGGGAACAAGAAATAATGGAACCCTTGAAATTTTATCGAGCATACTTTATTAACCAAGTAAATATTTAAGACCGTATATAAAATATAGAAAGCATTATTACCCATTTAGATATTAATAAATTATTACAAAACAAAACAGAAAGAAAAAATCATTTTGTACGCCAAAATTTGGGACAGCTGAAGGAAAATATACGATATCGAGTCGACAGAACTGATTTAGCGTATTGCAAATTACGACGTAAAATGTACGGCGATATGTTAGGGAGAAAGTTTCCCCAGGAATGTTTTAAAACGAAGAAAATTCGAGCTCCGTGGAAGATCACCTGTCTCCTGAGAAACGTCAATAAAGATGTTATGGCCATAAACAATTAATTAAGAATCTTCATGCTGCGAAGGAAACAGGTCCACCTGTCGCGTAAAAAAAAATTGTGTTAAACGCTCATTGGTGCCGTAAACAATTAATTAGGAATCCTCAGCTTATAAGAATAAACGAGATAGATGGGAACAGTTTCAGGTTTGAGCAGAAACCACCTGTCGCATCGAAACTTTCGACGAAGATGTTGAATTCTTCATCGTGAGGATCTCGAGGATGAGAGGCATAAAAATTGGCAAATTGTTCCTTCCTTTCATTCGTAGTAATTAGTTCTCCGTTAAATAATTCTATCCTTTTGGGAACAAAATTTCTGCACCAGGAACATCCGAAAAAGGAATCCAACCACCGCCAAGCTAAACTTCGAGCGAGAAGACGCGAGTAAAGATGAAACGCGAAGAGAAGGGATCGCACGATCGCTCGAGGTATACGTTTCGTAAGCGTTCGTGCAGAGGCCGCGTTACCGAGACCAGCGTCTTTCGATTTTCATTCCGCTTCTTTCCGCTAATCGTGACTGAGAAGTCGTAAAAAATAAGGTCGCTTTACGAGTAGCCGGAGATGGGAGAGCGGATACGTTCGCAGAAGGGCCGTACTCGGCCGTGTCACGGAAGGTGGCGAGTTCATGAAAAATATGCATCACGCGAGCCACCTCTTCCCTCTACCTCCCTCGTGCTTTCTACCGACGTTGCACAGGTGCACACGACCGTTAGAAAATATACGTAGACCCGACGATCGTAAAGCGAACGACCCAAATCTGTCCCGCGTTCCGCGAGACGAACCCGTGTAACCGGAGATTTTAATACCCTTATTACCAGCTACCGTGCTTCTACCTCCAAAATACCTTATTTTCATCCCTCTCGATCTATCCTAGCTATAACTATGCTGCCTCGTGAAAATATGGTTATGCGACAAGTTTGGCGCGGTCAGAAACTTCTTTACGATTGTTTCGAACAGTTACTACTACGGTAAATTACTGTAAATAATCGGTATATTTTATTTTAATTTTAAATGAAACATTTCTTTTTTTTTCTTAATTTTGAGGACGATCGTGACACCAAAGTCGACTTGCGTGCGATCAACTCGCGAACCTATCCCAATCATCGACTATTGAAATCAACCTTCTGGCAGTCGTGCGATCTGGATTAATTCCCCTCACGACTTGTCGTTCGCGCATCCAATCGATACCCAAGGAAAATGCAAAGGTCAGCTCGACGCTCGAACCAACAGGAATTTTCACTCGAACGTTGCTGTCAGGGACGATTCATGAGTCACGATCAACGACACGGATTGCGATGACCTATGGCGTGGCCACGGAGACAGTGGAAGGCCTTCGCGTGAAACCGTGAATCCCGTCGACAACGGTTCTTTTCGCTTCGAGGAAACTCTGGCGATCGTCGCCTATCGATACGCCGTATGTTAATGAACCTGTCAGCCGCGTGATCATCTAGCGCGCACCTCGTCCGTGATCGCGAGATATCGCCATTTGTATGCATGACGCTTTGAGTTTTTTCTCCCGGTGCGACTGCACGATGTGGTTTGCGGCGATTTCTAACTTCGTGACATTTTTAGAGGTTTTGTTTGGTTAAACGTGTGCACATTTTGTTTCGCAAGAAATTAATAGCGTAGCCTTTTTTTTTTTACTTACAATTGGTGGGCGATTCCAGATAATTTGGTTTGGTGCGCATCTTCGCGGAAGAGAACATGGAAATAATTTCGGAATCGTGCAACGGGTATCGGTCGGAGGACGAAAAAGGCGGCACCGTGTCGTCGGCACTGTTTTTGCCCCCATAAACTGGTTCCCGGTCGACCAGGTGGCATGGAAGCCCACCGCCGCTGTAGCCGGTCAAGTTTTACGACTTTTCCAGAATTTTAACGACCACGTTGAATGCCTCTTATGAATTTTCTCGGCCGATGTCGTCGAGTATATCGGTCCATTAAAACACAGAACCTTTAACGGTTCGTTTAAATGCTGATAAACACACGGAAACGAATATTAGACGTGGCTTCTCAGTGGCCGCTATCTCCGAAACTTGATCGAATTTACTCGGAGAAATCGCTCGACGTTGTTGTTATATTCTCCTCGCATTGAATCTTTTACTCGAAATACACTTTACAACATTTGCCGCAAACGTGATCACGCACGAAATTCCTGAAAGTTATCCTCGAGTTCATGAATAATAATCATCGTTCCACTTCAGCTTTTATGTCATTCACCGCGACATCGTTCGAGTCACAGCGTGAAAAAGTTACGGTGTTCCGGGCGACACACGACCACAAACGAACCCCTGGCGGACACAATGGAACGCGGAGCCACCCTCCGCTCGGTGTTTCGCATAAAAGGCGAAAAACCGAGGGGCACGTCACTCGTGTGAACACGCGTGTCTTGCTGTACGTGCAGGCCGTGACGCCCGCGCGGATTCCGCGCCGCGAATACCGCGTGCGCTTCTGTTTCTGTCGTTAAATTATTCATTTACGCGTGTCGCGGCCGGAGGGTGCCGCGACGGGCGGAAAAATGAAGGGGTGAAAAAAAAACTGCCGGATGAAACGAACAGAGGGACGAAGCGTTACGCGATGTGGAAAAAGCGGTGTGTAATTGAGACCGGATAGAGTGAAACGGGAATCGAGTGGAGGAAGTCTTGGAATGTTAGGGGAAATGCTGATGGAAAATATTAAGCGAGGGATAATTGTTTCCAGGGGTTTTACATTTGATTTGTTACCTGAAAGGGGTGGATGGTGTTCTGCCAGGTTACTTTATGAATAATATAAGTATTTAGAAACCGAAGTAACGAAACAGAAAGGTATATTAACAGAGAGATCGAAGAACGAATATGGAGAATATGGAAATGCGAAATGAGCGATCGTTGTATCATGAGCAGATAAAAATAGATAATTTCATGCGCAATCTTTAAATATGTAGTAAGACAGTGATCCAACTGTCGGATGATCAAATCCGAAGGGCACGATACGTTTAATCGTGACAAAAAAAAAAGCCACAAGTCGTCTGCGGAGCAAAAAGAAGTTCCTCCTGGCGAAGGGGAATGGGACGGCGAAAATGGAGAGAAACGGAGGAAAGAGAGGAAGATGCATGGTCGAGACAACAATGGCGAGGCAGCACGCTTACGCGGCTTCGCACAATGGCAGAGCGCGAGGCACTGTCAAAGTGGTGTCAACTGTCAACCGAGGACCGTTCCGAGGGGTGGCAGAGCGTGGAGACAAGGCGCGCGAGATACAAACGACGCGACGCCCCGAGAGACGCGCGACGCGGAGCGTGAACCCGAGGAAACCGCTCGACCGTTTTGCGTGCCATCACTGCCGGAGAAGTTGAACCTTTGAAGTTGGAATATGTGGAGTGTAATGGGATGGAACGGTTCGCGCGTGACAAAGTATCTGCGTATATGGGGGGTCTCGTGAAAATGGATGGAACCACAGCTTTGAAAAACGAATATTGCAACTTCGTTTTATGGAATTCGTGGCGGAAGGAAAAAGTTAAATATCGATCGATCCTTCTGCGATGTAGCATAGGAGAAGGAAAAACGATTCGAGTAGAAAGAAAGGCGATTACAGGACACGTAATCATCGTTGACGAAAGTACGAACGTTGCTGACAGAGACATCGACGACACGCGTGTTCTTCGAAATGACGGTAGACACAGGGACCATCGACGATGTAACGTCGTGCGGATGCACCTCGCCGCGTCTGATAATGCATTAACGCCGACGGATCGGAATATTAGCATAGCATACGCCCATCGCATTTGAATTGAGAGGCAGCAGCCCCTCGGCATGGAAGCAGAAGCGAAGAGAAGGCGTCCCAACGTCTCTTTGTCATGCTAATACGGGCCCGGCATCCATCCCCCGGCCGCTCAGAGATGACTCTGCACCGTTTACGCTCAGCGGACGACGACGACGAGCTTCGCTCCCAGAGACAGCGAGCCAACCGGCTTCCGGTCGTCCGGAATTTCCTGCGATGAGTTCGCGCCTTTCCTTCCATCTCCTCGGACGCATTTCTGAAAGGTAGCTCCTCTTTGTCGTCGCTCCTCCTCGTGCTTTCCAAGTTTTCCGATGTAAAGTTGATGTCTGACTGTTCCCGAAGTGCCGGACTTCTCACTGGTTACATCGTTAAAGTGAACTTTTTGCGTTCATCGAGTTTTCAATTACGAAAAATACACAGGTACTCTTGACGGAATTAATATAGACTTGAACGATAAGCAACAAGTGTAACAAAGCGATCGTTTCGTCATACACACTCGCAATGAAGCTGTATCTTCTACACCCGGGTCAAGTTCGCTGTTCACTTTCGAAACTTCTCCACGAAACAATGCATCATACGTTACAACTAAACTCGTCTCAGTACGCTCTTCGAAGTTTCGCAACCGAGCACTTTCTCACGACTTCCTGCAACCCCTCTACGTTCAAGTATATTATACTTTTCCAGTTGATATTCATTGCCGTGCATTTACCTATATCACAATGGTTCTACATTTTTCATTGCACCAGTTAACCTTACGGTAACTAAAAGGCTAACCGATATTTTGTATCGGATCTACGAAAATAATTTGTTGCTTTTTAACCCAATAACAACTAAAGTAGAACATTTTCGTTTTCCATTTAACTCGACATGGCGCGATTTACACCGAATCAAATCACCTCGACACCAACGAGCCGATAGAAAAAGCAGTACGGTGAGAGGCGAACCCCTTTCGTGGAGGAGTCGCGAGGCGTCGTGACCCCGCGGTGTCACGTCGACGCTCGCGAGCGCAATTAATGGCGTGTCGATATCGTGGGATAAATGTCTCTGCACTAAGGCATGCATCGGGTGAAACCGATGCTGCGGGCTAGAATGGGTGGATCGCGACCTTACGAGTCGCGTTTCTCGCACTATGCCACGCTTCTCCACATCGAGAATCTTATGGAAAATGTTGCACCTCGCCACGTGAGATTCGAGGAATCGCGAGAAAATACGTGGATTGCTATGAAACACGGTTCTGTACATGGATTAGGCGAACGAATAGGATAGGTCGGAATATGTCGGAATAATTGAATAGGTCGGAATGGTCCGATTTTGATATGATGGCGTGGTGAATGCATTGGCATTATACTTAGTTGGATTTATGAATATCACAGTAATATAGGTATTACGTATTTCCTAAACCTACAACATGCATTTTAGTTTCCATTATGTCCGTTATACTAGTAATTATTATGCCGTTTCATAAAATTGCCTAGATAAAGCATAACCTTTTACTTCGAATGTGGATAATGTAATTTTAATAACAGCGAATATCGATAATGGTTAATTAATAGTTAACGGAAACTTAATCACTGTATTATTATCCACATAAGATGTTCTCAATGATTAATGAAATTGAAATATCATATTACAATACTTTTTCCATAAAATAAGTTGCAAGAAACGAAGTCGTAACGTAATATCAATATGGTTTATCGTAAACATAAATTATGTTAATTGTAGAGACGTAACATTGATACAGCGTTTAATAGGACATCTGAAACTATCTACGTTTGAAAAAGCTTGACATCGAGATGAAATTGCAAACTTGAAACCTCCTCGCGGCTTCCTCATCGAACATCTGATGTCCCATACATAATTAAAAGCCAATTACCGAGCAGGCACGGCCTGCTGGACGCGGCAACTATTTTTACTTTTGAACTTCGTACAGGACAGAATAACAGGACAAGTTTAATCGCCGTCCTCCAGCGATAGCGTTTATTACTCGATGTACTTTAAGTGTAAATTAGGAGTTAAGCAGGCGAATGTGGTAATTACTGCTATCGCGTCACATCGCGTTTCGTATCACATTCGTCAAGCACCCCTCGGTGTAATTAATTTGATACGGCATAGTCGTTTCAGATAAATCACAAATCCATATCAGAATTGCCAGTTGCATCGATGAAAAAATGAGAGGTAATTTTTGAATGCCCGACTGGCTAATGAGAACCATGTGACGCGATCCAAGCTGTAAGTTATGAATCTGTGGGGTGAAGCAACGAGCGTAGCGTGTAATTCTTCGCTTCGGATTCGACCCTACTAGCAACCGTAACGATAATTATGGATATGTATATCGAAGCTTCGAAATCTTCTATGTATCCTTAATTTTATTTTAATAGCAATTCCAAAAGTGAGTCGAAGGAAAATCCTAAAAAATTTCCTAAATTATTTGTCGGAAGAAATAACGGAAAGAAATAAGCACTCCGATCGAGCGTGCATTTCATCGAACCTCTTATTCATACACGCAGAAAGCAAGGCAAGGCATGATCGTAGATGTGCTCGTCCCGATAACTGCGAACAATTAGTTGATGCTGAACGATACGTCGATGATGCATCTATGGTGTCCGACCTTCGACGATCCGCGGGAACGAGTGCGTTAACGATAAGCGGCGCGAGACGAGAAAAAGGAAAGTAATCGATTGCTGGCGCGGGGAAACGGTTACAAGCGTGAACTAGCGTCGATCGAACGACGAGACGAGTTTTTTTTTCTTTTTCCGGGATAATTACACATGCCGCGATGACGCGGTTTCTATGAGACTTCTTAGACGACTGTGTGAACGCTCGATATGCTGGACAGCGACGATGAGGCAAATTAGTCGAGAAATAAAGGGGGAGAGACGGTCTCAGGGATCGTGAGAAAATTTTATGGATTTTATATGGAACTTTTTTCCCTAATTGTACGTGTGACTGCATTCTCATTGACTTGTTAAATCGATATTTCGGTTATAGAAAATATTCGCAATAATGGAAAAACAAATGGAAATGTTTCTAAGATATTATCAAATATTAGGATCCAAATTTTTCCCAAATTAAACCCCACCGATCAAATACGTAAGGAACTTAACACCACAGAATCGTCGCTCGTTAAATATATGCTGCATCATTATACTTTCCAGATTCGTTCCTTTCTCTGTTTATATAATTACGTTTCTTAATAAAGTTACATTATTCTTGGGAGAAGTATTAATTACCATTCGCCATTGGAAGAACACCGCGCGCATTAAATGGCGAGGAATGTCCAAGGCGCGTGAGGCGGCTGAATGAGGAGAGGCTCGCGCGTCGCGTGTCGAAAGGCGCCGTTGAAAACGCCTGCCAGTCGAAAGGTTAATTAGCAAATAAATAATTATAACGGTGCGAGATTAAATCAGCCGGTCGGTGTCGGCAACCAGTGGAGAACGAAGCTCGTGACCGCGGCCAACGAAGTAACACCCAGCTGCATAAACAATCTATGGGTCCGTCGCGTGGGTGTGTCGGTATCGGCGATGTTTGGTGATCCGCGAAGCTCGTGATTTCTTCATTCGCAGACATTTTTGTTAGAATAGAAAACATTCTGTCAGAATTGTTAGAAAGCTTAAGTTCGAAGATTTTTGAAATTTAAAGGACGCTTATATTTACCTGAAAAATAAACTGGAGAAATATAAGCGTGAGAGTGCAAAACACATTGTATAGGTTACATCTAACATTCTTTGAAATTTCGACAAATTGTCAGATCAAAGTCGTCGATTTCGGCATGTCGAATTTTGTTCGTCGGATGTTCCCTTTTGAACCGAAACGAAAACCACTCTCACCGAAATGGCTAATCGTAGCCCAGGGAAGATTCGACACGGTGGTTTCGTGACGTATCGCGAGTGGATCTCGCGACCGGGAGGGCGGTTCGGTCGGCGCGATCGTCGCGCTCCATGGAGAACGCTTTCGAAAGGGCTTTTCCATCGGTGGACGGGTATCGAGGCCGGTTATCTGCCAACGGAGGTGGCCAGCGACGCGGCAAGGGCCTGCTTGTAGGATCAGATAACGCCGAGGACCAGAGACAAAAGGATGCATTAGCCAACCGGCCGCTAATTAACCGATCTTCCATTTTCGAGGATAGGCGTGACTCTTTCACTCCGGCCGATCTTCCTCCTCGGCCACGTAATGACAAATCCCGCATAAATTACGAGCATGCCAAGGACGGACGTGATCGGTCACGCCTTCGCGTCCGCGCTGGCATTCGCCGATCGACCAACCCGATACCTCTCGAACGAGTTACGTAACGCGTCTGGATCGGCGATTATTACTTTTACCGACTTTTCAATGTGATGTTTTTAGACATGGTACAGACAAATGGTGTACTATCGTCCATCTTTTAACGATGCGATAACAAGATCGTGATACTAATTACGCAGCAAAAGATTAGTTCAGCATATTCTAACTCGCTATGGATTTCGGAAACCTCACTTACCTAAAACGATCTCCATAATTATTTAAAGACAATATAGTGAAACCACAATTCCCCCGCGTCAATTTTCCAAATAATTTCTTCACCCTTTGCTTCATAATGTTTGGAATGAACCTTTTAGGCGGAAAGTGTTCGTAACTATCCCTCAACCTCGTTAATTCGTCGCTCGCAGCGTCTCTTACGAGTCGAACGTTGCTAAAGGATCGAATTATGAAATTTCATATTTCGTCTGGTCGCAGGAAGACGTTGAGTATCGCGATCTCGCTTACCTGGAACAGAAACAAACGCAGAGACATTAGAGAGCGGCCGGTGATGCAACGGAACCGCGTGGGCGGCGGTCCGTGGAAACATTAATCTTTCGCGAAACGCTCGCGGTTAATGAAATCCACGGTCACTTCTGGTGTCAGGGGACGAGTATGGACGACCTACGCGGAGTTACACGCGTTAGCTAACGAGTATCAGCGAGAGAAAGTACGTAATGTTGCACCGTTGCACGGGACCGATGCTTGTTTGACAGAGGCAGTGACGGATCATGGGTCAACACTTTTGTTGCAGCTATAGTCTTCTAGAAACGAACCACATGGAACGTGAGTTTTATCCAAACGTTTCAGCAACGTTGCAACCGACTTTGCCAACGATCAAATGATATTAGCTGGCTGCGATTGCAAATCAGACCGCAAAATATCAAACCTCCACGACGCTTCCAATCTTCTACAACGTGGCGCTTTTAACGCTCTTCAAGTAACAGCAAAATAACGAAATTTCCCTCGTCGCTACGCCCTACGAATCGCGTGAATTGAACAAACGAGCCACCCTTGTTTTCCTGGACGATCCTGCGCGTGACCAGCTACTTACAAAATCGGGCCACCCTCGTTTCTCAACCCGTGTCGGGCCGATTGTCGCTGGAAAAAGGGACACTTGTCGCTGCGACACGCGCTGAAATCGTTCCGGCGAAGTGGCCGCGCACAAGTGCCCTCCTGTATACCTGGACAGGTGACATCCCGTGACAGTTTCCGGGTCGACCCTCCATAGAAGGTTCGGGGGCGCACGAAAGCCGATTCGAGTCGAGTCACCACGGTATTGTGAGCCTCAGGTTGGTGACATCACGTGCACGTCAACGATCCGCAAAAGCGTAACAGGATTAGCCCCGTCTCGGAGATTCCCCAGCCGGGAAGTCGACTGCTTTGTCGCGCCACCACGACAGCATCGTGCTCGGGAATGACAGTTCGAAAAGAAGATTACGGCCATTCGAGAGATCTATTGTCCACGCAATGTGAGATTCCTTTCGGTTCCGCCGACTATCTGCGATTGTGAAAGCGTCCAGAAGGAGTTTCAGTGGCTTGAATACGTGTAACTGTTTGGATAGGATTTAGTTTGGAATATAGTGGTAATGAAGGTTCGCTGGTCTTTACGTAGGGATTAATTGTAGATTGAATTAGATCAAATTAGATGGAATATAAGAGAAAAATGTGATCCTGGTTCTTTGATATTTGTAAATAAAGATAAAGGAAATGGAGAGTCGAATAATGCAGCTCTGTACCAAAGATAAAATGCTTTTATTCTAAGGCACAGATTTCACGTCAAAACGCATCCCTGTTTTTATATTCTCAGGCACATTCACCTACTGCGAGTTGCCAAATTGTCCGTGATTCGAAACGCAGGTAAAGATTTTTGAAGCGAGAGACAAGAGTTGGACGCGGTACAACGACAAAGATTCATCGTCGACCTTTCTAAGCGGATAATTATTTTTCGAGAGCTCTTCGAGAACTTCTCTCCGTCATCGTTTGCTGTTTTTGCGTCGAACATCGTGCTTTCAGTGCCACTCAACCGGGCACGGTTCTTTCGAAACGGCGATTTTTAAAAGAAAGAAATAAGTCGAACGATGTTCTTTACAGCCGATTTGACAGGATGGGTTTCCACAATTTTGGAAGAACGTTTCGATCAGTGTATGCCGAAGTTCGAGGCTGACAGACCAAGGTAATGAAGGATTAATGCAAAGTTCAAAGTCGTTGTATTGTGAAATCAAATAGGATTAATGTATAGTGGAATATGTGAAGCGAGCTAAATAACTTTATTTATTTTTATTTATGCTTTCTTCGTAGTTCTAAGATTTAAATATTCGATATCGACTACCTAATAATCAGATCATCTGCAACGCTATTCGATATCAAACTAAAAAGGCTAAAAGAAACCAAAACGGTAACTTTATGATCGTAAACAGTTCACAATCCGCCTATGACGCTATCCTCCGTATGCTTTAAATATTATTCCAAACAGAACAGCCATTATCCACCCAAAAACCATCGATCACGACTTCAAGCCCGCAAGAAGCCATAAGAAGGGCAGTGGTTCTCGGTGGATGACCAGCGCGTAATCGCCAAGTTTTTATTCAAGCAGAATGACGAGGCTGTATATCGAAAAAGGAGGACAGAGCGGCAGGCAGGAGAAACGAATCGGCAGAGAGTGATGAAATCGGCCGGGCCAAGCTGCAGCCGGGATGGAGGAAAGAAGGGCCAACAATTAACTTAAACGAAGCGGGAGTGGCGTGACATGTACTTTGTCGCGCACGTCTTCTGACATCAGCCACCGTGGGAGATCAGTCCCGTTGGCTTCTGTCCGTTTCGGTGCACTTTAACGTTGCCTAATGCTGTCTTCGCATGTGAAACGACGAAACGACGTCGTGGACGAAATGGGAACGCGTAAGAAGCGCGTTTCGACGAGATGGATTTTGAAAGATTGATGCTGAGTGATGTCCACGGTATTTCACAAGTACATCGCCGTTCATCAATCACTGGCTATTTTGCTAATTTACACTGCACTTTCGAATAAGCAAATTCTATTCAACTTGGAATTCGGCTAATCCGACTTTAACTAAAAATTTCCCTCCGATAAACATGACACTGTTGTATTTCTTTCGTGAAAGATCTCGTTGAAGAAATACGCGAATGTAAATGTAGGTTTTTGTGTACGAAAATCTGAAGATATAGCCAAATTATGAACTGTTTTCGAAAATAACAGGACAAGTACGAAACAGTCGGAATAAAATGTCGAATGTGATCGGAATTATAAAAGACTATGATGGTATGAGGCGCGTTTAATCCGAACGCGTTATCGGATTATCGAGTTCACCGCGAAAGGGACGGGGAGGCGTTTTCCTGATCGAATCTTTTCCTCTTTCGAATCGACGCCTCTCGTGAAAGAGAAAAGCCACGTCGGTAGATCGCATCTTGGCCGTGACCCCGAAATTTTAAAGCTCCGCTAAAATCTCCGCTGCCCCGTCCCCGTTATCTACGAGACTCGATCAGCCGTGGAAGGATCGAAGGGCACATATTGATTTCGATAATGATCGATCCGACCTTCCTTCGTTCCTACCGCCTCGTTCTCTCCTTGACTTTTCTTCCTTCTTCTTGTCTTAGGACGCGTATCCGTATCGTGACTCAATTTAGATGAATGCGATACGCCACGAGCAGTGCAAGTTCTGTCTTCTTCGAGGGATTGTTATTGGGAATCTATGAGAACGCCGAGAATTATGAGGGGTGCTGATAGAAGGAACCGAAAAATTCGATCTTCCAATGAGATTCTATAACAGGGAGTGGAGAAGCTCCGCCGGAGATATCGTCCGTTGCATGATTCTTCGTTTTGCTAGTTAGTCATCCAACTTTGGTAGTTAATGGCTACCGATTTAATTTCAAGATACGTACGTCTTCTGTCAGCTAGTGCTCTGATAGAACATGGTTTCCCTAGATTCAATTCGAAATCTAAACGATACTGGTACGATTCGGAAATTGTTTAGATAATACACTGAAAAATTTAGATTCCAGAAGAATTTAAACAATTCGTTCGAATGCGATTTCTTTAGATTTTGTTCAGAATCTTATGTACACGTGAGAAACGATTAAACACTCGTGGGACTCTATTCTGTCTTCAGAATAAAAAACAAACATCGAATCGAAGGATTGCACAAAAAATTGAATAAAAGAGGGGAAAGAAGACAGCAAGAGGTATTATTGACCAGATCGGGGTTAAACATTCGAAGCTTCGCTTTAATATTTGCCGATCGGCGGTGGGCATAGGATGGAATGGAAATCGCGTCGGGTATTTCGTTTCGTTGCGCGTTTCGTAGCCGCGAATCGATTTCGAATCGAGGGTCGGATGAAAGTCGGGTAGAAATGTAGGTGGAATATTCCAGGCTGTCCCACCCTTGCGAGGATGACGTTAATGGCTGGATAGATGTTCGATATCTCGACCTAGCTCGTTCCGAGTAATGACGAGGCGAACGTTCAATGTTCTGTCATTTACTGCTCCAGTAATTATTAATCCACGTTTACGATTACGCCGATGTTCGATCGGTGTGTCACGCCATCGGTGTTGTTCTAGCCGCGTCTATTGACGGCACGTCGTTATGGAAGAAATGCAGGTCAAACGATGAGAAACATGGTTGCAGTTGTTTCCTTATTGACAAATCCATGCATATTATAATACATTGATCTATATCAAGCATACAATGTAGAACATAATCGAAGAATACTATATCTTTACAAAGAAATAGTTTTGTAATTCCGTACATCGTCAATTACTTCCATGTTAAAAGTCAGCGTCTTCCTATTTGATTTTTCAAATAAAAATGCTTTTTCATTCGTTTCATTTTAATATTTATATCTTTGCCTTTAACGAAACTTCGACGTTTTCGAATATCTTTAGAGGATACGTCTTTGGATCTAACGCCGGACACCTGAGTGCATCGAAACATGCCTCGAGATATAAAAAGCAGCGCGACACAACCGTTCTAAGATAGCGACATCACGCATTTCAATTGGTCTTTCACTGACGCGACGCGCGTCGAAGGTCGACGACGAAAACGATGCGTGGAATGCCAAAGGGATCGTCGAGTCCTGTCTTAATGCGTTCTAAATTACGGCGAATGCTCTTTAATTGATTGACAAAAAGCGCCGGCCGGAAAAAAGCCGCGTTACCTGTCGGACGAAGAGCCGCGTGTGCGAGCAGCTGCTACACCGTGTCATTGCCGCTTTCATTCGTTCCCTTTTGGTTTCATTTCGTTTCGACGCTCGAATGATGATCAGCTACCTGACAAATTGTCCCTTGATGCGGTGCCAGGCCGCTCATTTTGATGACATTAGTTGATATACATTGGGTTTTAAACGTAGATGAGGATGTTCTACTTTAATTGGATTAAAGGGGTTTTGTATATTTTATGATAATTAAGGTGAGTAGGATAGAAATTTGGGGGATATAACGATGTAACCGATGATTCGATATATGGTTTATGGCGTTCCTGTCTTATTCTTTTCATGGCGGACAGTAAATATTGTCAACGAAATGCTTTTACAATATTTGCTGACCTCGATTGAAACCATTTCGATATCAGAAATCGATTTCCAAGGATGAAGGAGGGGTAGGAAGAGCGGTGAAGAATTGCGGTCTACTTCATCCGAGTGAGAATCAGCAATGCTCGAATAGATGTTTAATACTTTGCCCTGTAGGAACCGAATCCGAGCATTTGAATTTACTCCACACGTTGCTTGCTAATAACTATTACCATTAATTATAAAAAATTATAAAAGACACGTACGTTTACAAGTTTAGAAAACTATTCTATTACTTTACCTATCCAAGCCACAAACGAAATAAAACCCTACCGTGATTAGTAAACAGATGCTCGCATATAATCATGTTCGCCGCAAGACTCGTGATTTGGCGGGATCGCGGCATGGATTAACGAATCTCGAAGGACCTCTGGGCGAACAACAATCGATTATTTCGGGGCTGAGGCTTCGAATCAAATTTCCATCCCTAATTGGTTACCGGTCAAGGGACGGCGCTCGTGCAGGCGATTGGTAAAAAGGATACTATGTCACCGTCCCGCAGTAATTTAAATCTCATTATATTGGTCCGTGGTTTGCGGTTTTCATTCAGTGATTCTCATTATCTTTGTCTTAACGCTTATAATCCAACAGACCAATTTGGCCTGACTTCGGATATACGTTAAGAATCTTTTTCTTCGGTATCGTCGAGCATCCAAAAATAAAAGTATCTTGCCGTAGCGTACACGTGAACGTCGCGGATTAATTTTGGTCCATTTCCATCCCTAATAATTCAACGTGCCCAAGGGCGAATTTAAGCTTTCGCAGAAATTTAACAGGCTTTTTCTAAAACTGCTTCGTTAGAAATTACATTAGCGTCTTAACGTCTTAAACTTAACTTTTGAAACTTTAAAAACACGAACTTCGTATAGTAACTTAAAATCCTCTTCATAAATAAAAATAACCGCGTCAAAGTAAGCGGAAGCTGGCAAAACGCCGATGGAAAGGATCACACACCTGGCTCACTCTTCTACCTCGTTTTTTTATTGCCGTGAAAGACCCTGCGGTCCGTGTGTATCCATTTCGGCGTTATTGGTAATCAACTCGGGAATCACGTATAACGACAATATGAATTACGTTACGCCTGGCCTTGGCGGGGATTACACGAGGAGCAAGCGTCGGAGCATCGTCTCGAGCGGAGCGCGAAGGCAGATCCGAAGCAGAGGGACGAAGAGGAGGAAGAGGTGTTGGACCAATCTTGTGAAATTTCGTGCCGATTGATGTAATTTCCGCGCGACGACCGAGCTCCGTCGCCGCGCCGCACCAGGGCCGCGGGATTCGTTGAATTCCGATCGTAATGGACGGCAGAGGCTGGCTGGCATCCGGCTCGGTTATTTAAATTACGGGACGTTACGGGTTTTTAACGATCCACGGCGATGAATTCGTTCGCGTGGATGCTCCGACCGCGGGGACGTGAAATTCCTCGTCGAGGGAGCGCGGATTATCCGAAAAATCGCGCTCAACGGGAAACGGTACTGCGATGTGTTAATTAGTAGAACGATTATAGCGTGCGCAAGCGAATTTCGTGTTTGTTTTGTCGTGTTGTTTGGAATGGAAGAAGATGGAATGCGTTCTGTGAACACCGACGATGAACCTGCTTCAGCGATAATAGTCGTAGAAACGTTATTTGATTTTAATTTAGTAGTTTATTATCGATAGAGAAACCCAGGATTAAGATACGAAATAAACGCAAAAGGTGCAATAAAAAGTTCTATCGTATGGAGAAATAATTTGTTAGAGAAAGTTAGTCGTTCTTTGATCAAATTTACGTATAACGACGCAGATTATAGAGCCAGTTCATAGACATAATTGTGGTCTATACTTATAACGAGCATCTAAATTCTATTTCAACCTAATCCACTTCTGTAGCTATTCTCTACTATCTAACAGAGTCTCATTTAAGTTAAAGAAGTGGAAGAATCGTGCAAGTAACGTTATATTCGTCGTACTTACGGTTTAACAATCCAAATCAGACTTCGCTTCGTATGGCAAAAATACACTGAAATTTGCCTGACACGTTCGATGCTCGCGCAATCCCAACTCTCCAAATCCGAACTGTTCGACATCGCCAACCAACCGACCAACGGATCACCGTTGAAAAAAAAAAGAAGAAAATACGAAAAAAAAGAGCTGGTAAATTGCCACGAGCGAATGGCAATCGGTTGAACGGGCAGAAGTCACTCGGTGATCCGGGGATCTGGCATCTGCATTTGGCAAATGAAAACTTAACGAGATTCACTGGAAAATTGTTGCTCCAGTATGCGAGATCTCGTCTCTCCCCATGGACAGCGTTCTTCAAAGTGACACGTGCCATCCACCCCCTCCAGCTCGTCGTCTCCGTTCCTCCATCCCCTTTTTGCACTCCCTTTTCGTCCCCGTGTACACGCAACCCTCTTGTCCAGCCACTTTTGACATCGGCTACATTTTCGCTGGAACAACAGACCCGAGGCATTTTCGATCTCGATTACGGCGTCGCGAACCCCGCGGGCCATCTCTGTTGCCAATCAACAGAGGCATTCCCGCGTAATTGGTTTTTACGTAATGCTAAGCAGCCGGGAATTGCGCGCGAGCGTGGATTTGTTTTCCGTCAGGGTGAGCCCACGATATTTCGATCAAAGCCTCGATCTGAAATTAATTAAATACCGGCTACTGGTCGACAGGGCGGCTTCTTTACTTTCTCTCCTTTTTTTTTTTTTTTTTTACCCACCCCTATCTGATTTTGTTAATACCATTGTTGAAGACGGAAGTTGGAGGAACAGAATTTTGAGAAGTTATTCGGTACGTGTAGAATGGAATGTTCATCCGACGAGAGAGAAACGAAAGGCTGAAGTAGATTGCATCGAACGATGCATTGATCTGTCGAAATGGAATATTGATCTGAAGGTGAAGCAACGAATTGGAAAATGTTAGAAGTTACAACCTGATTGGCGATAATATATCAATATATTACGTACATCTATTTCGTGATTGTTGATCGATTATATGACAGAAAGAAAAAATATCGAATAAAAATTAAAATATCAAAAATTATAATTCATAAAAGTGCTATAGCACGAACATCTTCGTATAAACATATAGAAGCGGAAAAATTCGATACTTTACGAAAAAATCCTCCAACGAAAAAGATCAAGTGCACACTGCGAATATCTAAATCATTGGAAGTGAGGTAGAGGAAAAGGGAGAAAAAATGGTGAAAGGGTCCCGATAAAATTCCATTGTGTCGTTGAGAAGCGTTTAAGCCTCTTGGTTCTTTCCCTTTTACCCTCGATTCTTCTCTCCTTGCAGGCACGGCAACCCCTCTTGTCGCTTGTTGTCGCAAGCCTTTATTAGCCACGCCACCCCCAGTCAGGCACAAGGGTGACTTTTTTATTTCCCCACGACTTGACATCCGTCGATCTCCGTTTCGCATCTACCACTTGTTGCTCCCGTGTCCCGATGTTCCTTGTCGCGACACCGACCACCCCTGCTTTTCTTTCCTATCCACCCCCTGTTCTTTCCTGCCATCCCTCCGCTAATGCGGAATAATATTGTATCTGCAAACCTGTCGCTCTGCGACGTTTTTATTTACCTTTCGAATTAACCTGCTGCTGATCGTCGCAACTCTACCATGTAATTTCGTTTGAATACCTAATTGATCCTATCTGCCGTGTAGCGGCACACGAGCTAGAGGACAATTCGAGCCACGTTGTTATCTTGCCTGGGAGTATTAACATCATTAGGACATGTAATAACAAGTAAACTCCGGGCAAAAACAACGCCGCCGCTACGTGTAATGGTCTAACAGCAAATCTTCGCGATCGTAAGGTGAATTTATCAGAATTTATCAGATTTATGCATAGTCTTTAGCGAATCAGTTAGTACCAAGCGAACATTCTCTGTATTTATTAATTATTTATTAATTATTTTTAAATATACTAGACGGTTTTAACATCGGTTATCTCGTCATTTAAATCAACCAACCAACCACTCTCCACAGTTGTATCTTCGACGTGATTATCTTCGACGTGATTCGACGTTGGACAAGCGAATCTTTGAACACAAGATTCCTACTTAATTCAATACACAGTAACTATGACGATAGCACGTATCTTTCTCTTCTAACGAAGCCTAATTACATTTTTTAACGCGATACCAATATTTTACTCGCATTCAGGGTATATTAAAATTAAAACCAAAATATCTTCGAGCACCATAAAACCGTCGATCTTAATTATCGCCTATTCGCACATCGATCTTCGTTGAAATTCAAATCGCGACGTCGATTTGAATCGTCATACAGCGAATGAAGATCTCTTCGCTTCGATAACTCGAATTCAAAATCTCGCAAGCAAATCCGAGAAACGTACGTTTCGACCAAGAGGACAGATATCGCAGATTCGAGGGGGCTCGTACAAAGCAAGCGTGGAAGCGTTTGCGGAAGGGCTGTGTTGCGCTTCCGGCGGTGATGGAGGGAGGCAGAGGGTATGTCTACAGACGCACAAAGTATGCGGCCTAAACGTAAACGGAGTTCGGACGAAGCAACCCCCGCGGCGTGACCCCTGTGATCGGCGTTCCGTGTAATCGGCAAGTATGCAGATGATTAAATTTGCAACATCATCGCGGCAGCCCTAAAAGCGGCCAAAAGGCCGCGGAGGGCCGACGAGATTCGCGATACTCGCTCGCCTTGCTTCTGCCAAAGTTGGGCCGCGGTTCGCCAAGGGAACGCCTTCCGCTTCTGCGAGGTTTAAGATTGCCGCGCGTCGACTCGGCCGTAGCTCGTCAGAAGGAGGGGTTGTTTCGGGAAAAATGAGTCAACGAACGATTTGGTAATCGTACGACATGATAGATGAGAAAAGGGATTGATTTGGAGATTGATGGAGTGGATTTTTTGGGTTCGTTGGAGAACGGTATTGTTGTATAAACCATAAACGTCTGAAAGCGGACCCTCATATATGAAAATCATTTCCTAACCCATCAAACTATCTGAGATTCGTCCAAACGCCACTTGTACCGAAAACTCGCTAACAATACGCCATCAGCAACTAACCCTCGGCAAACAGAAGGATCTAACAAGCAGAAGAAGTTCTTCTGATACTACCACCCAGTTCCATAAGTTGCAACAATTCCATCCATAGAATTCACCCACGTTCCAACCCCTCTTTTAAACGAAAAAAAAGCATCTAAAATTCGCGTGCATTAGTCTGGAATGCCGGAGAGGCACCGATGGTACTCAAAATGAAACCAGGCCGCCAAAAACGCGCACCCCCTAATACATAGATTGCGAGGTTTCCTTGCGTCGAACTCCATCATCCTCAAGACTTTTCCGATCCATATTTCGCCGGTCTCTTTGTCCATGCGTCATATGGAATTCCAGAGACACGTTGCGCATCGACCGAGAAAATATGATATTCTTTAACCCACAGAAATCCTGCTAGTCCTCCGGTTCCGCCAATACCTGGCTGAGACGGGGTGAGGCGGGAAAAATAAAAGGAAAGAACAGCCTAGTTTTACCGAACCTCGTGCACGCTCTGTCTGTCCCCATTGTCGGGACGCTTTTTTCACTCGCGGACACACGGCCAGGTAACGTCGCGTTCAATGGCCGACCAATCACAATATTTTTGACGAGTTATGTCGGCGCATAATGGCCGCGGGGGCCGCGGGGAGGCTTTTCCAACGCGGACGTTCGGCTCCTCGAGAACGCACGCGAGATTCGTCGACGCCACAATGGGTCCTTGAGCCTTTAAAAGCACAAAGACACGCGCCCCCTGCGCCCCCCGGACTCTCGAAAGCCAGTCAAGCCCTCTGTCCCGGCATCCTGCTTATCCCGGGGCCCCACGCCGTCATCCCTCGG
This sequence comes from Bombus affinis, assembly GCF_024516045.1. NCBI lineage: Eukaryota > Metazoa > Arthropoda > Insecta > Hymenoptera > Apidae > Bombus > Bombus affinis. The sequence goes on from NC_066347.1 coordinate 17,675,408, forward strand.
GATATAGACGCCGTCGAGCGTGCGTAACGCGTTCACCGGCCCGTGAGTTATGAGGGAAACGCGCGCGATATTAATATTTTGTATCATCCTTGCGAGCCGCCTGCCATCGGACCGATGCAACCGCCCCAGGACCCTCGTTCTCCCCGTTCCCTCGTCTTTTGTCGTTCGCTCTAGGCCCTACAGATTGGGTGCTCTCTTCAGCTTTCGCCGGGAGTTGAATTTCGCGTGGGGAACCTTCTCGAGGTGATCTTTTTTGACACGCTGTTTGCGCGGTTTTAGACATCCTTCTGAATGGGAAGGTTTTCGTTTATTGAATGGATAATGGCGCAGAGTTCACGATATTCTATATTCGTTACGAAAAAATCATAGTAACTAAATTGTAAGAGATTCACAGCTGTAGTAGATTACCATTTTGACAAGTTATGGTTAATGTGATTCGAAAATCCCAGAAAAGGTTTCTACGCTAATGTTAACGTCGTCAGTCACTCGCACGCGAAAGTTGCGCAAATCTGTCCGAAACTTGAAAAGCGAAGGACACGAAGGGATAAGGGAGGGATACGGTTCCCCGAACGATTACATTCTCCAGGAAGCCCGGAGCGAGACGCGCAGTTCACATGGCATTGTTCGACAGGATGTTGAAGCATCATCTAAACTAATTGTTGACAGTCGGACAATGGCGAGCCGATAATAATAACTTGCCTGCTGAGAGGCGTATTGTGTCCCAACTTGGCATCTTTACCTGAATTCTGGATCCATAGGACCAAGGCGAACGCCAAACCCAAGTCCTTGGTCCCTCGATTGCGACATACGTCAATTTGCCATTTTGCGTAATCGTTTCGCCAAAACGGAAGGAATAAACCGTTGTGGAACAAATAGAACACGCGTAACAACGAGTTAGAAGATGTTTCTGATATAGGACCAAACTAAAGTTATAGCACATGTAGAGAATATGTATCGCGTTGCACGTAAAATATGCAATCAAGAAACCGACGAATCGACTCCATCGGTAACCTCGAATCTCTCCTCGATTTATACTGAAAAACCAACAGCGTACCTTTCTTTGCCAAACTCCGCCATTCGCAATTAACTAACCGCAAAATTAAATTGAACAAACCATGCAGCGTCCCGTGAGTCTCCCACGGCCCGATTCCACGAGTAGCATTCAACTCTCCCTTCGTCGACAAAAACCGTGTCCCCAAATCAACGATCAGATCTCGAACGGCTCTCGATCCTTCGCGCCAAAATCGACAAAACAACGTCGATTTCCTCCGGGACGGATGGTCACGCCGGTACCTTTTTCCCCGCGATGACAACGAACTTTCCACGCAAAAACAATGCACGATGATGACTCTACCATCGTAGAAAACCGCATCTCACCCGATCCACCCGCTTCTCCTCTTCGTTCAACCTTCCTTTCTTTTCCTTCGAACCTGTGCAGCGAGTAACAAAGAAACAGACAAGATGCACGAGGGGGTGGCGAAGCACGGAGGAAGAATATCGAAGGTGCGACCGTGCCCCGCCCTCCGACGTGTTCGCCACGAAAGGAAATTACGGGCTAAACAGCACTTTCACCGGCCCGGTTATTTGTATTATTTCTGACACCCTGGGTGCCATTGTTTCCGCCGCGATCCTAATGACCAGCACGCTGGCCACAAATCGGCAAAACGAGCCGATAATTGCGGCTTTCGTTATTTTTCCGGGCTGGACTGGCCCTGTTCGACCAGTGAAAACGCGCACCGTCATCGCATTCCCAATTTGTATCGATTGGATTCTGAGTTCTTACTTCACCGCCTGCTACTCTGCTTCTTCGCCAAGGTCCTTCTGTCGGGATCGGAGTCGAGGTCCCTTCTTCTTCTTCTTTGCGTTTCTTTCGTCCGTTCTTCGACCGGATCCTCCGTTACGGGGGACTAGCTCCAGATATCCGAGATAGTTCGGCTGGATCGAAGGTGATTCGCAACGGGACGGAACGTCGCGCTTTGTCGCGAATCCGTCGACGTTCTCAACGCGTTTTCATCTTGGATCAGCCAGTGCATGATTCGTAAGTTGAGCTTTTTCTTACTTTCGATTGTAGAATTGAAAATCGTACCGGTATAAGCTCAGATTTTGTGAATTTTGAGTTAGTCGCGTATTTGAAATATAAAAGCATCATCCTACCGAGTATCGTAAAAGTTGCATGATTAAGCTACAGCTTTGTTCTGTGTCGCGATACGTTTTCACGGCTTGGGCCGATATTCTGAAATTTTTACAACGGTAAACACAGAACGCTATTTTATAGCAGTGGAAAAACAGCGATGGAGTGACACTGTTGCGTAAGCGCCACGTACGAAAAGTCCTCCAACTATTCCAAAAATTAAGTGGCTAATTGTCCATCTCGTCCGTATCTTGTCCGAAGATAATTAGCGTGTTCAGGCGAATCCCGATTTATCCTCCATATTATCGATCTCCTCTGCCATAATTTAACTTCTCGCGTAACATATGTTCTGCGGAGCCTAGATAGGCGTGTGGATTCGCGTGCACACGCTGTCAATCGTCGGAACGGCCGTCTACGTCGAACGAGAAAGCAAGAGGTAAGAGGAAATGCCTTGCGACCATTGTTCAATTGGAAACAAAGACAGAAAACGTTCATGACACAATTTCGTTGATTTCTTCTTTTTTCGTTCGTTTCGAGAATACTGCGAGTGTATCTTAAACACATCGGACGATTAATTTGCGACAATGGAAATGCGACATGTGGAAACGGAGAACCTCGAGCTTTTGATTCCAGTTTTTCTCTTATTTTCTATAGTTCCTCGTTACTTGTCTGGCCATCGGTTTAAACTAACCGCTTCGTTCGAAACACGTCAATTCGTGTTTTCGTTAAGGAAGATCATTTTCTACTCTTCTGGAGAGATGAATAAAACTGTAGCTACAGCGATCGCGGTAAACGCTCGTTTCTCGTGCATGGGTCGGCCACCGGCTGAAAAGTGGAACGAAATAATTTAGCGGCGACGCGACGTGCTCACCTCCAGCAGAAACCCCGTACCACAGAAGAAGGAAAAGAAAGAAAAAGGAAGGCCGTAGCACGAAGAACGGTGCACGGGCAAAATCGTCGGAAATGGCAAGAATGCAAGACCCATGGTTTTTGCGACGTCTCGAAGCATCGCGTAGCGTTGGGCTTTCGACGAAATTACCGAGCTCCGGGTGACACCGCGTCGCGTAATGGCCGGTTCGCGTTACATTCCTGCACGCAAGCCCGCCAGGCGACATTTTGCCTAACGACAGGTTTTGTCGTGTACAGCCAGTCCACCGCGAGGACGACAAACTTTCGTGTCAAGGAAGATTCGTGTCGGGCACGCTCGCGATTACGCGATACCCGCCTTTTTAATAAATCGAAACACTACCCCTGGTCACGTTCGAATCGTACGGCAAACAGGTATTACGCGTCCGTCGAGACAGCTGCCGTTTTCTCCGGCGAGGCCTTGAACCCGCCTCCTGCTGATCTTTCTACCTCCGAAAACGAAAGCGGAATTTAATATCGGCCCTGCTGCAGGACGGAAACCGCGGAACGCGGTAGACACGCTGCAGGCTATGTAAAACGAGCTGAGAACGCATGTATGGAAATTGAATGATACAGTAGTGATCGGTAGCTGGGAATTATTGTTCGTTTATGCAAGCGCATCAGGGAGCTGGATGAGCAATTGGGTGCTGGAATGAGTTGTTGCTTCGACTCGCTTATTTTTACGTACTTAGAGCTACGTGGTAGTCGTCCGTTCTCGATTTGCCAACGTAACCAATGATTGGAACTTAATTTTACCCTGCCAGGATTTTTGGAATTAGAGTTTAGTCGAGGAGGATGCTGGTAATGCGAAACTAAAACGTATCGGGTTATTCGAAACGCTAGTAGGCAGGTTTAAAGTAATTTCGAAGATTATGCACTTCCATGGAATTAAGATATTCGAGCAATATTCTTTAATGGCGATAAAGCGAAAGTGTAGAAACATCGTGCGGAACGAAACAAACGTTAAAACGATTTAACTACGTGATTCGTTAAAAACAATTTAACGTGATAAAACGCGATTAAAAGAATGTTCACACATATTTCAAGAACGTCGGTTACGTTTATTTTACAGCTATAATAACACTGTTCTCCGATGACCACCCGTATACCATCGTCGTTGAGTTCATTCCTCATTGAGTTCACTCCACTGAAATACTCACTTCCTGCTAGTAGTTTTCTAAGAGTACCATTTATCACTATGCGCATGTTTTATTTCGCAGTGCTGCATTCCTATGCGGCATTACTGATTTAATGACTAACACAAGAACCGAAGCAATTTTCTCGCTATTTAATAGCCGAGTATGTACATACGAAGATTACGGGCTAATGGAGTTAGCCGGCATAAGCGGCAGCTAGTGTTCATCCGAAATCAATTGGCTGTTCAAGGCCATTTCCCCCACCACCAACGAAATTATAAATAATCTGCAATTTAGGAGGATAGCAATGACAAAATGTGAAGTTGCGTTACGCGTTCTTAATAGCGATGAAGTATACTTTTTAATTATGTGACAAAGTTATAAATTTCATTTCATCGAAGTGCTAAGTCTAGTTTAATATTAAGTGCAAAGATCTAAGTGAAAGAACTCGTCTTGCCACTCCTTGACAACATCACAGAACGCGAAATTTGATGAACGCAACAATACGATCCACGGAATATTAAACATCATTTTCAATACGCACGAAGGGTATTTCGTCGTGGCATTTCGAGCGACAGTCGACACAGAGATAGACATGGGTGGTCGAGAGTGGCGACCGACTTCAAGGAAGTGTCTCTGGACGCTGTCAACTTGGTTACCTATGAGAAAATCGAGCGAGAAAGCGGTTGTCACTGACTGTCAGTCGCGTAATCGCGCGGCGCGAAGCGAAAATAGTCGCGGCGTGACCAGGCCGACGCCTGCACGGTCCCCGCGACAGATGTTTCGCGTCCCAGCGACACTCTTGTATTTCTGTCTCACCCAGTATAAACAAGCCCGAGCCGACGATCGCCGTCCCGGAATAAACGGCCGCGTGCTCCGGACTGAGAGTTCGTCGATCGACGATCGATACTCAGGAATTTGCCATCTTTTGGCCTTTTCAAACTATTCTATAGATAAAGATATTTGTTAGGTTGCCTTTTTAAACGAAAGATATTCATTAAGTGAATTTTCTCAAATATTTATCCGGGCACGTGCGTGCATGTGATCATTCGTTTTGAAATTCGATTGTTACGTAAGATCGTCTTCTCCTGCTGTTGATTACTTCGAAGTAAATTTAGCGCAGATGACACGTAATACTCGATCCAATAGTGTAACGAGTAACTCATCGTACGAGACTTTTCATAGTTTATTGTAAACTATATTTCGCAATGTCCTATATATGTGTATACCATAAATCACTTCGCTTCGTTTCCTCGATAAGAGCATAGTTTACGAAAAATTCGTGCTGACATTTAGAACGATAACGGCCAGACGTAACATTGGTTGGATCTCTAGACTCGTACAGAACACCACAGAAACAACACTAACAGGATGACTCGTCATTATCGTTGCAAACAAATTACTACAAATTACCAACGAGAAATCTTCTTATCGAATTTCTATATTTTACTTGAAGAAACATGAAGAGATTATTACGAGTATATTTGCAAACTTTCACACCTTCAACCTCCCATAAACGTATAACCATCTAGCAACCTAAGTAATGGCAAGTCAAAACACATCGGAAATCGAACGACGAACAAACAGTTACCACGACGTTGTTTAACAGTGTTTCGATTCCAGTTACTTTATACCGTCGTACCGACGATAGGATCGCGACGTTCGTTCAATGAGCCGGTTTTTTTCGTCGGATTCGGAAAACGACGAAGGCGGCGGCGGATGCAGATGGAGCCGGTTACGCCGGCTGTAATTAACAAGGCTGGCTTTGTGGTGTTTTGTCGCCGGCCGCGACACGCCGTGACGAGGGTGGAATTTCTACGTCCATCGCCGGGGACGCCAGACTATAAAACGTTCTTTGTGTCCGCGATGGAAGCGGTTCAACCGAGCTGCCACCAATGCGGTCCAATGTAAACATTCTCGTTCCGAGGACTCCTCGAGGAGAGATCTTCGCGCTGTACAGGATTACGAGTTGCCGCGTGTAAACCGGCCCACGAGATCCACGTCTTTCGACCTCGTGTGTGTGACGTGCGCTGCATTTGCTGGGATAGAATGACTCGTGCTTCGCCTGTTCTCTACCGATCTGTGACTCTGGTCTGATGTCACTCGCGTGCAACCTCAATGGCGCGATGAGTTAGTTTAACGACTGGTTTTAAGAGTATTTTTCTATGCTCGTTCCATTCGTTAGCCTGTTCGATATAATATATCGAGCATCCAAATCTTACAAGAAATTTACATCTTTCGACTGTGAACATACTGGAATAACTGTTACAGGAAGATATCAGGCAACATTTTGATAACACGCTACAACGCAAGCTTCGTAAGTCACCACCTAATGACTCCACGTGTAAATCTTACAACTTTCAAAGCAAATAAAAACTTCGATTCGAAACACAAGTTCCTTTGCCATCGATCTATCCCCAAAAACAAACTCCAATTTCCTCCTTGGAATGCTCACCCTATCCTCGTCTTATTCGTCGAGGCAGCTCCGAAAGCCGATAAATTTATGCACGAACTGGCCGGAGACAGCGTGTTTGCCTCCGAGGAGGCCGGCTGCCAGTCGAGTGTCATTATAATTCGTGTTCTCAGCTCGTGTTCCCTTGGTCCGCGCTCTCCAGCATTGTAATATCAATGACACGGAAATAGAGTCCTCGAGAGGTGCCGCTGAAGGGAATGCGCGCTTACCGCGCCACCTATCGCCCTTCCTTTGGCCACTATGTATCGGTAAAAGAAAGACGAGAAGAGGCGATAGCGTCCGGCCTCTCGGAAATATCCACTTTCGAGGGCGGGCGTCTCGAATCGAGCCTCCCGTCAAGAATCATTTGTAATTTGTTTTTTCGAGCCCCTCCCGGCTCATCGTGCATCGTAGCCGTGAGTTTGTGTACTTACCGATGACACAGAAATAGATGTTGAGGGTGCTGTGCGTCCGTTCTATGAGACGATATAACGTAAACATTGGAGAGAGAGAGGGAGAGAGAGGGAGAAGACTCGCTGCTAGCGCGTTTAACTATAATCTAATCATAGAGAGTTTCGAAACGATTATTCCAACGCACCGTTGTTCGATCATACGAACATCTTTTCCGTCAGGCAGGAAGCGAGGAAGCTGTGAAGACGGAAGAAACGCTCGCCGCGGACAGTTTTATACACGATGGCGACGAGTCGATGCGGTATACACGGTCGATCGACAGCGTGTAAATGCCACCTGGAACGCTTGTTTGAAGTTTCTCGTGGTTGCAGGGTTTTTTGTAAACCGTTGATGCCGGGTTTCTGGAATATACGAGAGCGTAGGTGGAACCGAAGAGAAAAGTTTGAAGTTACGAATCTGGGATACCTCGTATCGCTGATGTAGCACTTTCGATTACGAGGTGTTGGGAGTATTATTTTTTAAGATTCTGCGGAGATGTATAAAAGTTCAATCCATTTTCTTAAAGTCAATTTTTTCTTCTTGAAACTATCTCTTAATAGGGATTAACAACGGACATGACTTCTTAGTCTTGTACGCTTTGCATAACGTTATTGATTAACACGTATTACAGGACATCTTTGTAAATCAAAGTTAACCAACCGCCTGCGTTTCTAACGCTTCCTCGTCTCACGCCCCCGCGACCATTCTAAAGTAAATCGACCGAAGGATTTCGCAACTTCGTGGTCCCATTCTACGACGTAAGAGGAAGAACAGCACGGAAGATGGTGAAGGCGAACGAGAGCGGCGTGTGTTACGATGAAGACCTCGTTCCCGGTGCGGTAATTATTAGGATCGCGGGCCGGCCACCCGCGGCGTCCAACACGAATTCTGAAAGCTGATCGGCGTATACGTCTCTCGGAATATGGGTAGTACCGGGCGAAAAAGCGGGTCGGAGGGAGGCAAGGTCGGCGGCATGGCTTTAACCCGCTTAGAGACAATACGACCCCCGCGGCGACGATCTATATAAATCGTTTTCCGACCCGGCGTGGCGTGGCGACTCGTTTTGCGGCCGCGTGACAACCATCCACGAGACCCACCGCCTATTTGATCGGGGGATAGTGGCACGATTCCTCCTGTTGGTGATGCTACACGCGAGTTCTCGTGAAACAGCATCAGAATACTTTATTACGACCACAGGTACAGGGTTCGTATCTTGGCTGGTCGACCGCTTCGATTAACAGCTTTCTCTCCTCTTTGTCGTTACATCCTTCGATGTCGCAAGGTTAGTTTCAGGAATAGTTTGAAACCAATTTCTAGAAACCACAGCACACGACACGCTTTTCTCGATAATGGAAGCATACGTAGCGGACCTACCACCCAAAATAACATTAAAGACCGAAGGAGAAAACCCTAGCTAACGTCCAGAACAAATTCCTCGCCCTGTTAGTCCCACCCTCGCAAGACTAAACGAAAGAAGACTACGCGATAGAAGATAATTCATCGTCCTGACTGGGAAAGAGCGTCCCGACTCGGTTCCATGATCGAAGGGACGGCAGGTCGATTTCTCGAAACGAATAAAACCGGGCATTGAAAATCGGCTGAATTGTGGCGGCGCAAAGGGAGAACGGAGAGAGAGAGCCGGTAGCCATTTGTCAGGCGACTGCGAGCTACCCTCGACCACGCGGCGTCCCCTTCGGGGTTGGGGCTGGCGACGATTAAAAGACAAAGGCTTCTCGCCGCGGTTCTTTTCGCTTCTCTCTCGTTTCGTCGGTCCATTCAGCCATAGAAAAGGTCGAGCGCCGGTTTTGTCTCCGCGCAGACAATGCTCGACCCGTTGCTCGTTTCCAGCTTGCACAATGTTTCAGCACTGTTTCCAAACACCAACACCGGCCACCCTCGCCGCAGACGCGATTAACCGTCTCGATATTTGCACGACTCCGGTACGCCTTTGTCGTTTCGTTGGAGAACCGGGGGCGTTGCGTGATTGTCCGCTTCGTTCTTCACTCGGTATCTTTGTTTTATAAATGTGTATTGTAACTCTCGACGCGAAGTATGTTAGTCGAACGACGCGCACGTTTCTGACGACATTCGGTCTGTGTCGAATATATCGTTTCCTTAGAAACAAAATATCGGAATCTAAATCGATTTGCTTCAAATGGCACATATTTCGCGCGATAGCGATAATTCTCGAGCTAGAAACATCGTAATTGGTTTCGCAAGCGTCGGTAGTGTTTTTTCGCGTTTCACGCGATGACCCCAAGGGCGGTTCGTAACGGGACAGTCAGCGTACGGCAGCGAGTTGGAAACCGGCGAGATTAATCTAAATAGCCCGCAAAAGGCAAAAGAAAACTACCGTGGAGGAATTATTAGAATAATGGCCAGCCGAGGGGAAGGCGAACGCGGAGGAGGGCGCGCCGTTCTTCGTCGGTCAGGCTATGGTAATGCGAGAGAGAGACACGGGAGAAGACCTGCTTGCACGGATACACCGGGATAAGCGTTCCAGAAGATGGCGCCTGCGGCTCTTGGACCCTGCCAGTACGGTCTGCACCAAAAGGGACCTCGCCACCTGCGAGACGGAAACCCACCAACTATGGACATTCTCTGGAAACATTCTTCCTGATGGTTGTTTAATATGTGTATTTTATCGTGAAAGTTTAATGGAATCGAAACGGTTTGTAGTTACCTTGAGATAGCATCGCTGACGTTAATAAACTTGTAGACAGCAACGATACTTGCAATTTCTTAAATTTTGGCTCTGATTTGTGACATAATAGCGTAATTCTATGTGAACTAATTGTCTCTTCGATTCCATTTAAGGTAGTCAAACTAGCCAACAGACTATCCATATAATTCTACTCCTAACATCACTCTTATCCGATGTCGTGTGCAACAATACTATGCAAGAATCCCAAAAACTCAACCCTTCGTCGAAATAAGAACAGCCAAGGGTTAGATTCTCCTCCGCTCGATCTTCCGTATTCTGAAGTTTTTCTCTGTTGCCGAAGCGAAGGAAGAAGATTCGCATCCTGCCAGATTCCATCAGGGCGCAGGGTGGCACGGTGCATCAGACACACTCTTGTGGGTGGCTGTACGCTGAGAAGAAGGTGGACAAGTTGAGTCGTGGGTCTCTGAAAGCGTGGGCGGGGCGGAGCACGCATAGCTCCCGGCCTCTTCTCTCTTCTCTTCTCGTTCCCCGTCCCCGTCCCCGACGTACCACCACCTCTTCCACTGGTCCGACGTTGTACGCGCTGTTCGTCCGCGTTTCTCGTGCCCCTTTCTCTACCCCGCCACCACCCCATTTCACGATCCTTTTATTTTCACCTCGTATCCAGCCTTCCATTCCCGTTTTTCTCTCTTTCTTGTCCTCCGCCTAGGATCGACCGCGGCGACGTCCAAGCCCTAATGCTCCTAGGGCGTACGCCTCCGATCTCCATAAGGACGTGGCTCGAGAATACGTAGAAACGCAGCCGGTATTACAACCGTGAACGAGATTACTCGGGTCTCTGCGCATCCTTCTGCTCGTGGAACGCGGATATGACTGGGATGTTGAAGACAGTCCTCCGGGACATGAGGATTCTCCGTGGGTTTCTGATAGGGTTAGGTCGAGCGATGGCCAGCTGCGCTGAGTCCTCGGACAATGTAAATGGGATAGCAAACGTATTCGTATCTGCTATTAGAATCATTGGTCAACGCAAATTGCTTTGCATATGTATAAAATCATATGCTAGTAGACTTTTAAGGATAAATTCATATTCTTGCGGATCGTTAAATATAGGAACACGTGTCAAAATAGAGTAACAGCTGTTCTCATTTCATCATTTCGGTCTATAAATGGGTACACGTAGATAAAATTATATCAGAAGTTTCTTTCTCTAAAGAATTTCAGAAAGGGAATTATTTCTAAACAATGCAGCAGAGCAAGATGAAACTTGTCATTTTAAAGCAACACTGCCTCGATTCCACTATGCTTTTGGGTAGGTAGAGAGTCATCTTGACGATTCCCTCGTGCAATTGTAGCTAATCCAAATAAACGAGCACGAAGCTAGCCAGGTGTTATCCGACTAACGAGAAGCAACACGAGAAGGGGCAGTTCCGCGAGAGGAACGAGCCGCCGCCGGTGACCGGGGCAACGGGCGGACCCGTTGCCTAGCCGTTAAGCTTCGCGGAGAGGTAATTAAACCGAATGTTAATTGCGTAATCGTAGACCGTACGAGCGTCAGCTCGGCACGCGAGGTAGCCGCGATCTGCTGCTGGCTATAGATCATCAGTTGTATTTTTTGTTTTAGCTATGGTCTATATATTCAACGACATATCGCGACTTCATAAAATCAAGAAAGCGCAAGTCGATCAGGAAAAACGGTTAAAGTATCGTTTGTCTTTTGCAACTCGAATGTTTTCTCTATTTCAACGTTGCGACCTCAATTTGTCATGTCAAACCATAATTTCTTCAGCGAAGATTTCGTGTCGACTCGTGATTCCTTGAAGACGAGATTGCTGCACAGGACGAAATTGGAAGTAGAAAAAAAGCCGGCAGCGAAGAAAAACGAGTTCGGGCCAATAGATATGACGGGATAAAGCGTAACCTTTAAAGGTTCGGGATATCTGCTTAATAAAACGGAGCGGGGCAGTAACTCAAGCTTGGGCAATCCGCGGTGAAGTGCGGATAGGAAGAAGTTGCGCCAATTCCAAGCCGGTCCTAGCTGTTTCGACAGTTTTGATTTGAAATACGAGTCTTCGAGTTTCACCAGCTCACGATTCTTCCTTATCGAAGAATCGACAGCCCCTTGTCGAGAAGGGAACGAGTTTTAAGATGTTTTGCAAAATAGAATAAAATAAAATAAAGTAATAATGGCGATCTAACGAACGATCTCAATTACATTTTCCGAATTAAAATTCTCGCCGTTTCACAAATTACCAGAAGCGTTTCGAATTCTGTTCATATTTAAATAACAAAAGCAACGTCTCTCCGAACTTCGAACCCAGTTTCACCCGATCCAGCGACGCGAAACGGTTTCGAACAATTAAGAATCGGTGAGAAGGGAAAACGAAGAGGCCTTTGAAGGAGGAAAGAAAGATCGTGGCCGAAGTAGAAACCCGGAGGCGAACTAAAGACACCGAATGGCCCCCCTCCAGGCTGATTCTGCTCGCCTCCCTTCCTTCGGGGCTCTCTGACGTAATCGAAGAAGCCCGGCCAGCAGATCACAGATTAAACAACACTCGAGTCCTTCTCCTCGATAATTACCCAGGCCAGGGTAATTGCGGCAATCCGGGAACGGCACGCAGTTACCGGCAGAGATAATTCAGCGAACGGTGATTTCGAGTCAGATTGCCCCGGCCAGAAGTTACGTTATACGCGGCTCGCTTGCCTCCACCAAAGTTGGAATTGGTTGAAGCGGAAATTAGAGAGAGAGAGAGAGAGAGAAGGAGACCCCTTGGTACCGTTCTCACACCCCTGAACGGTGAGTGCAATCCGCCCACGAGAAATCACCGCGGATTACGCGTTCTTCGCACCTGCGTGAATGAACGCGCGATGTCGATTCGTCACGAAATCGTCTTTCCACTTCCTCCTTCATCAACGATCGTCGACGATCAGCATCGAGGGATGGCCGCGTGCATGCACGATTTAGAGAACGCGATTCTATCGTTGTGCCATAGTATGCAAATGAACATGGTCGCGGAGAACGGTAAAGTAAAGTACGATTCGAATGTGAGACGTTGGTTGATCGAGGTTTGCAGAAGAGAAAGTGCGAGGAGGACAAGACCGAATGATCTTTCGAATTTACTTCGCGGGAAGAATCAATTGGAATATCAAATAGAAGAAAGTGCAGCGCAAGAGCCAAAGCCGTGCGTTACGCGGTGCGTGTTCGCTTGCTCAGAAACGCATGAGATTCGAAGCAATTTCGGGTCACCGGTCTGAGACGCGAGAAAGAAATTACAGACCTTTATCTGGCCGGATTTCTAGCAATTTTCTCCAGCGAGCAGAACGACGGGCTCGAAGTAAAAATGTGAAGCAAGAAGAGAGAAAAAAAATGGAGAAAAAAAAAACGGTGAAAGCGGAGGATGGAACTAGAGTGGCTCGAACGAGTCTGGCAGATATGACAGATACGTTGTTCGCTTTTAATTATAGGGTACCATGCGAGAGGAATATCTCACGCGAGCTCTTCCCTCCCTCTCTGTTGCGATCCACCATGGACCTAATACATTGTGCTCGGTTGTTTCTTGTTTATTCGCTGACCCCTCTGTCGTGGGGAACAAAATTTCGGCAAATTGCCGTGTTTGCCGCGTTTCTGGCACGTGATTCTCTTGTTGGTCCGCCCAGCTTGGACTTTATTAAACCTTGCTGGCTGTGCAAGTGAATAAGTTAATTTTCTTCGAAAGAAATCGTTCGATTTAGACGAAGATAAGTGTTATTTCGTTGAAGAAGGTACCGACTGAAGAACTCTAATTGGAAATTCTGTTGTAGAATTAACTGATAATTACAAGGGGGTAAACGTTGCAATTATACGTAGTTAGATGATCTAAATAGGTTAAATATCGGTTCGTGGAATATCATTTTTCGCTGTTTCTTCTATTTTATCGTTGCGTTATTAAATCTATGTTTGTAAACAATTTCTTCTATATTCGTACGAATCTTCGATATCATTTCTCGACGAAGATAGTACTCAGTTTCGTTTTAAAAAAAGGCTGTAATCGCTTAAAAGAAGCAAAACATTTCTTGGTATCGATTTTTCTAACCTCGGATAAAAATTGCGAATCGACCAGATTACAACCATCAATTTCTCTCATCTCGAACGAAAATCGTAAGCCAACGCAGCGGTTAAAATGACACGTTGCGAGTGCTTCAAGTCGCTCGAATGCGTTGATCCTTTAATTATGTCGGTGCGACGTAAATCGCGTCAGCTAATAAATATAAAAGCGATTTGGCGACGCGGCGCGAAAATGCGGGCCTTAAATAAATAATGGGTCGCACTTGACCACGACGGGAACGCACCAATCGATCTTTGCGTTAATATATTCACCCATCCGTCTCTCTCTCTCTCTCTCTCTCTCTCTCTCTCTCTCTCTCTCTCTCTCTCTTTCCCTCTGTCTCAAGGATACAACCGGGTCGAAGACAATATTTTTAGGTTTGGCTTGGTCATCAGTTTGTAATTAAAAGTTCCCCCGATGAGACCGCGGCCAGGGCCCCGTGTCATTATTTTGAACCGCGCGGCGCCAGGACCCAGTATCTCATCCTTCCCCTAAAATACAACGTGGACAGGCCAACTATCTAACGGGTGTTGAAAACGTTCCACTCGAGGAATAATCAAGACGTCGATGTAATGACTCGAAATTGACTGCATAATTTGTTCGACGCTTAAGACGACTGACGTAAGACACTGCATGGTTTTGTAATTTTGATGCGCGAGGGACGATCTTCTGGTTAACTATTTTAACTACTTCATTTATATAACTAACACATATATGACATTTGTAGAACTAAATATTTCAGATACTTCAGTTATTAAGCTTGGAAACCGTGTTGCTAACGGAGTAGTAGTACCCTTTTTTTATCTTCGAGAGTATAGAAAATATATCTTGTTGTATTTTTAAAAGTTCAAGTAGGTACGTACTTTATTATGTAAAAGATTCAGTTATAAATTAGGTATCTCGGCTAACGAGTCGAGTGGATAACACCGGGTTCGCGAGATGTCACACAGAAAGTTGCGACAAAGATAAGAGGAGATATCATTTATTGAATTATATCCATTAGTACGTAAATATCATTAAGCAGATGAAAGTTCATCGTAATAGATACAATAACTAAATTAATACAAAATTATATAAACGTTTAGAAATCACGAGAGCAACGATTTCTAACAGTTGTGATTTTTAATCAGTAGTTTATCCTAAAATTGGTTATATCATCGACGTATCTGTTGCCCATATCGCTTATTCAGAACATCAAACTCCGTTAATGTCTCAACCTCCCTTCTAATCTTCTTCAAACTTTTAAATATCTCTGATAGAAACTATTGAAAACGTGGTATTTTAAAAGTACTAATATGCTATTACATACTATCAATTTCAGATGATTAAAATATCCTGACTACTGAAGGTTTCCAGTCACGCTGCAGTCTTCATTGTCCAACGATTTATAAATTGCCGCGTTATTAAGTTTTTCTAGGAAGAATTAAATTACTAAATCGAAAAGAACGTATCGATGTAGAAATAAAAATTCCACGCAGCTGCGACTATATTCCGCGAAAAGAGAAACACCTTCGATGATGATTTTGGAAGAATCGAGGGCGAGCAGAGATCGCGCGTGTGACGGTAAACGCGTCTCGATTATCTGCCTTCGATCGTCCGACTATCGGTGCCATTAATCACGGTGCCATCGACCGTTTCTCTGGAAAATGCTTCTTGCTCGTAAATACGAGCAAATGTCACGATTCTCGTATCTTTTCCTCACACAATTAATACTTTCCTTCGTGCGTCCGATAAATGTATCTACCGATAGAATTTATCAGGTAGCAGCCGCGTTCCGATTCCTTCCATCGAACTTCTGTCATTATGGTATTATTAAATGTCGCGTGCATCGTGAACGCCTCGTGCAATTAAACGTTAGACGATCGATCGCCAAATTGCCGAAGAGTGTTCCAATTAACGCGGTAACGGTATTCGTGTCGTGCAAGCTCGTAAAACTGATAATAAGCTGGATACGACTTTGATCAGTCGCGCATGTGTTAGATTTATTCTCACGATTCTCTGATACCGATTCATTAACCTTCCATAATTCCACCTGACCTTAAACTATCGTATCCTACTATGGTATCATTGCTTTACCATCGCAAACCATCTACGTGTAACGATGATATTTCTCTCTCACCTATGGCAATCCATTCGTAACCAGCCGCAAAACCGCATCAGCCGATCTGTAGTCCTTTCGAATATCCACGAACGAGTATCCAATTCGAACACGACCCGGTATAGAGATCGCGTAGATGCGTGTCTAGAGGCCTTCTACAAAAGCGTATACAACACGGAGATGGGCGGAATGCCGACGAACGTTTTATTTACGGCCACTGGGACAGTTTTTAATTTGTTCTCCCTTGGGCGACCAAGGAGGGGTAGAAGTCTCTCGTCCGAAAAGGCCCTCTTCTACCATTAAAGTAAGACAAACCCAGCCGTACGAACGACCATCCGACAGAGAGACGAGGCTAAACGATGCCCTGGTCTTTAAGGAGTTTTCGACCTGTTAGTCGTTAGAAGCCGAGGAGGCGGTTCTACGTTGCGTTGTGGCGCAGCCTGGGGACACGGTGATGGGGGTTGGTGAGGCGGCAGCCGACGTTAATAAATCCTTAATTATAATTGCGCGGACGCGTGACGAGAATAACTCTCCGATTTAATTATCGGATCGCCGTTCGTTATTGGCGCTCGGCGATCGGTTCGTTTCGTTCTACTGCTCCGTTCGCCGATGTCCAGCCGAGGGTCATTGGGTCCCTGCTGGTCTCTACACGGGGGTAGCACGCATTCTATCTCATCTTTATGTTTGTTTAATTTGCCGAAAGTGCTGACCCGTCGACCGATCGCCGCACCGCCAACGATAAGGATGAACCGCGTGAACGAGTACCGTGCCGTTTATCAATCGGACGATAATTATAATAACATTCTATGGAAGGTCCGTCCCGAGGATGTCAATCCGTGTCACGCGATTACGTCAATGTCTCCTTAATTTAACGAGCTGTCACATCGATTGTCGCAAATAGCGTTGACATGGTATCGGACGAGCATACTTTTTTTTCTAATAACGCGACAACAAATGCTCGTAAACAGATACCGAAAGACCCGAGCTTCTCGCTCGATGTTTCCTGAAGAGAAAGAAAGATCGAAGGATTCCTCGCGTGTAATCGTCAATCGTATTGATTTGACTAGATTCGTAGAGGATTTTTGAAGATGCTGAATTTGAATCGATTATCTCAATGATTTTGTGTTCAAGCAAACAGCGCTGGATGTTCTTTACCAACATCCACTATCTTCTACACTTTCTCATACACGAACGCGCACCTCTACGCTTCTTTCCGCGTGTTTCTTTCCTTGTTCGTCGTCTTGACATATTTCTTATCACGTTTCGTGTTTTATATCTAAGGAGAGATGGGAGAAAAAAAGAATTTGAAACTCACGTTCGAAGTTTAAGTACATGCAACTCATTACGCAAGACGTTTCATTACGCAAGAAAGTTAATGATGTTCTTTGGACCTTAGACTCTCAAGCACCGTGTGATAATCGACAGACACCCCTCGTAACGTTCACCACGGTCGAAAAATTCCTTCGTGAAGCCCGTCAACCGGCTTAGATCACCGTTCATCGTTCCCGAGTTATTTTCTAGATCATTAGACGACACCTCTTTAACGCGGGGCCAAACGATCCAAGGGGATGACGCCGGTAGAGACGAACCGGTTAATTGCTAGCCAGACAACCTGGCCCGGGACTAGATCCATTCGTGGTTCAGGTATATCAGTCCGGACCAAATTCCGCGCGAATTGTTTTCTTGCTCCGTGAATTCCGCCAGCGCCGTCGCCTCGGCCAGGGTAATTGAGAACTATCTGACTCTTCTCTTTCTCTCCGGCTACTCCGTTCCCGTGACCACGGCTATTTTTTATCATTACCAGGAATTCGGATCTGTCAAAATGTCCTGAGCCCGCGGTTGCGTTAATTACGGTCCCAGGACCGCGCCAGCATCGGAATAATTATAATAATCAGAGAACACGCCTCCCGGTTCCCTGATGCTTCTCTCCCAACATCGTCCGTCTTTCTATAGGCTAGAAATGGATAGTCTCTGGCGTATCGTGGTGTTCTTGGCGAGGTCCAACGAGTGACAGGAACTCGTGATTATCATTTGCTCCTTTCTTTGTAGTGGACGACAGTATAAGAGAGCCTCTCGTATGAAAAGGGAGGAACGGTCGGTTTTGAACGGATTCTCAGCCTCTAGAGATTTCTACGAGCTGTATATTCGCCTGTAGATTAATCTGGCATATAAAATTGATAAAAATGTAAAGAATTTCCTATATTTGTATACGAATGTAGGGAAAGATTAATTGACAACAAGCGTGTTTATAATTGAGTCGTACTAAAAGCAGGTTGCGTTAATTTTTTCGTACGACGTACTAGATAATCTACATCGTAGATAGATACGTTTACAACTAATTTACCGTGATCGGTAATCGGTAGTATAAAAACCAACGCGACTAATTGCCGCCGATGCCCCCGTCCCGCAACCAAGGCCTTCTCCCGAAATCGATTCGCGCTCTAGGCGATTCTTCGGTTCGAAAGATCGGCCACGACGTCTCTGAGGCCAGGCTGACCTTTACTGTCCGGTTGATTTACGACGACCGAGCAGAAATCGAACTGGAGCGATTTTGTCGACGGGACAGCTTTAATTACCGCTCGCGAACTGGCTCCGTGGGACCCTGAACGATCTCTCTTCCTTTTTACGTATTACAAAGTTAAATTTCTGTTCTACTCCGAAAATTTGAAGATAAGCATTCGACGTGTTTTGAAGTATCGGGCATTTAAAAATTCTTATTGCGAAACGTTTGAGATATCTTCCAAATGTATCAACGTGTGAGTGTATGCGTATAACAATATTGATACAGTGGATTAACGTCACAAATAGATTCACGAAAGACTCGAGAAATGAATCGTTGGTGAAAAATTGTCTGCCGATCCAAGCTGCATCTTAATTTATCACGTCGCGACGACTTTTGGATAACAAAAATGCAGCTGCTCTAAATACTCTACGAAGCTCGTTCGCCAGCACCACCTCGAACCATTAAATCAGAAAAACGGCGAACGAACACGGGCGAATGATCGCGTATGAACTAACGAGGTCCATTAGTCATGCGTATTTTGCGAACTAAACCACTTATCCTATCGCATATTCACTTAATAACATTTAATGGCCAGCTGAATAACTTGTCGCTATCAACAGCTCTTAAACCATTTGATGCTTGACAGAGTAATAAAGTCATTTGAATATATGAATCTCTAAATACCTCCGGTCGTCGTCCACTTCATCTTTCGAATAATTACTTTCGAATTGAAATTATACGATATATTCGAAAAAAAGCCACCACTCCAAATAACCTCTACGCCATGATCACGTCTCTTCCAGAGTCCATTATTATCCCGAGAAATCTAAATCTCTGTATCTAATACATTTTCTACCACCTCCGCGTATCATTAACTCGTTATCTAATTGCATTTTTGTAAACTATCCAGTATGAAGCTTACATCTTCCATTCTCGTCGAACAAAGGCGATCTAAACGTTGAAAATGTCCTCTTACTGCTGCAAGGTAAGTAATCCTAATAATCTCAACGGACACTTAATAACCCTTAACTATTGTAATTCCTAATCGTTCCACAGGAACGAAACATCAGGAACAAACGACGCTCCTCAAGTACTCCAAAGAATCGAGACCTGTCCCAAACGAAGTTCCGCGATGACCAAACGATGATCGAGCAAAAAAGCTTGGTATACGCTCACGTGTTTCATAATTGAACGCCGTCTAGGCCGAGCTTAATGAAAACCACTGGACCCGGTGTCATTAAGGGGACCCGGTTCCCCGGGCGCGCGGTCTTTGTTTCATTGGCTGGTGTCGGGAGCGGGGCCCGCGCGCGGGCCGAGGGGGAGGAGCTGCGGGGGTCCGAAATCGTCTGTCATCTCCGAACGACTAATGGTCGCTTCACGCTGCTTCATTATATTTTCTAAATGTAAATTCGTACACGGTCCCAGGGCCGTCTCTGGGGCCATCCGCGGCGAAGCGCCCGGAGGCCGAGGGGGTCCTTATAAAACCTGGGACCGTTCTCTCGTTCGTTCGTCGGTTTGGTCGCGTTGCGAGCAAGGACGGGTCCACCCGCGGGCTAGAGTCGCGCATCCTTGATTGCAGGCGACAGTTTATGGTCCTGTCTCGTCCTGCGGACCAATTAGCCCCCTAGCTTCCAAGAACAGGGCCGTGCGTTCCTTCTTCTCTTCTTTACTCCTTCTTTTTTCTTCTCTGCTTCTCCTCCTCTTCTTTTCTCGTGGCGAGCGAGCGTCGCGGACGTTTTATCATTTTACGACCCATCGTGGACAGAGGGACTTTGGAGAATGATGGGAGGGGAGGAGTGCAATTGAAGAAACATTGCCGAGGATGCTTTCGAGAAAAGTAACGGGGAGTAGAATGAGCATTGATTGGAAAATCTCGAGGATATTAATTCACTTTGGGATTTGGATCGAGAATTTATAAATCGTCACCCTTGGTAATTGGACCGAGTCAACTTGTGTTTGTTGCTGCTGTTTTCTCATTTGTTTGAAAATTTCACTTGTCATACTTAAAAGGACGAGCGAGTTGTGCCCCTGAAACACGAGTTCAATCTTATGCAGTTTCAGCGATCGTTCTTTCAATAGGAAAGCGAATCATTAATTACAAGCGAGCACCCGATTCGGCGACGTTCGAGAAGAGTTCAGCTACGCTGACAGACAATGCGATCGCTGTCGGCTATACCGAAAAGTATTCCTAGTTTCACGCGTCGTTCAGCTGATAGCCGTCGAAAATCAAGGCAAATTGAACGGGCGGCCGTCTGGCTTGCATAATTGCCCCGATCCCACGCGCATCATCGCGCTCAAATTAACGACACCCGATCACCGATCTCGATCCACCCTATCGCGAATGTGTCTACGAAGAAAGTATCATCGCCAAGCAAGTTGATCCGTGTCTAAGTCGAATCGATCAACTAACGACATACGCCAGGACCTAAATTTTAACAGACATCGTTCGAACGTCCACGATTAACCGCGCAAAGTCACGTGCAAATAAGAGACAAATATACACATCCAGGAAAATTGTACGTCTGCTGTTAAAACGCGTGATGGAAGAGGATAGACGAGCCACCCTTTCCATCAGCCGAGGCAAATTTCCGGAAACTCGCTTCGACACCCCAACTCCGAAAAACGTAGTCGAACGACGCGTCGCCAGCGAACGAATGGCAGGAATTCGCCGGGGGAAAGAAAAATGAGAGAAAAGACAGCCGAGGGGGAGGAAGAAGAGTCGGGGAGCGCGCAGAGCGAAGAAGAACGGAGGTGGGGAATCGCCCGAAGCGTGGTGGACGATGCGTCGCGGCTATTATCGGGCCCCGGTCTTTTTGCGAGGCGGACCGATCGGTGGGCCATTGTCTCGAGATGATTGCAACACGTTCGGGGCTGCTTAAAATATAGGGACCGAGGAGGCCCCCTATCTCTCTGTCCCCTCTTCACCCACCGTTCTCTTCTCTACGAGGCCTGTTCACGACGAAGAGCTGCAGCAGAAGCGGCCCGACCAGGACCACAGAGACACACACGGAAGGGCGGGCACCTGTGCCGAACCTCTCGATGGAGAGAATATGGGCCCCGGTTAATGGGATCGTCCCGGATCGTCGTTCCGATTCCCCGTTTCCCGCCGTTCACGGTCCCCTACTCTTTTGTTTTTTCGTATCTCGCCAAGCGTGTGCGTCTGTAAGTGTACCCGAAGAGATGCCCGCAGTCGGAGTTCTCTCTTTGTCTTTCTTGTTCGGGTACTTCGATCACCAATTACGGGCGAACGTAGGAGGGAGGGCTGGTTTTCGAGGGATGCGATTCGGTTTGGCGTTTCGACGAGGCGTGGTAGATTCCAGCGTAGGATGAATGAGTTTAGATTTGGAGAATTGGAGTAAGTTTTCGAGGGTGTTGTTGTCGCGTTTTTAATACACTTTACGCGTATATCGACGTGCCTTCCTTGTTATTCCGATCTATCCGTTGTAGAACGAATAATAAGGAAGTTTGTTATTTATCTGAATAAAAATGTTACTGAGATACGTTGCGACAAGTATGATGCAAGAAGATAAATTTAGATATTAGAGCACGATGCTGAAATCCAAATGTGACAGCGAGAATTTAAACAAACTATTCGTCAACGATGTTGCCCATCTTCTCTCCAGTTTCACCTTGGTTACCTCTCCGTAACCGAACCGTCCAAATCCCTGCACGTAAAATCGAATATCCATCTCGTCTCGATTCCTCGGTATCTTCGTTCGTGCTCTCGGAGGTTCTATTACTCTTTCCTTTGCTTCTCGATTCCGCCGGTACGGACCCTGGGAGCGTCTCGTGGGCTACCTCGACGACAACACCCAATGAACGACCGCAGAAAAACTCAAGCAATTTGAGTCCCTCCGTTGCTTATTACCAATCGCCTCGTCAGTCACAAATTGGCTTGCTGGACCCCTCCCTCAACCCCTGCATCTTTTTCCTTTTTCTTTTTCTACTCTCCTTCTTCTTGCGCTTTTTCTTCTTCTTCTTCTTCTTCTTCTTCTTAAGCTGGCTCACTTCTTCTTCACCGATGGAAGGCGCTACCACACACGCGGCCTCAGACCCCAGGAACCGCATTTGCAAGTGAGATTGAGTACGACGAGGTTGACGAGACGTTCGCACGTTCTTTCTCGCCGAAAAGCTCGCCGAGGAACCGCACCGCCCAGAGAGAGTATCTTTTACGCGGGAACATTCCCACTTGCACTTTTGTTGCTCCTCGTCTGTTTACTTCTCCGCCTTTTCATCGTTTGCCCATCACTTTGGGGGTTGCTTTGATGGCGTAATTGCTACCACGATGAGAGTACGCGACATTGTGCGGGACACGCAGTATTCTGTACCGAATAGCATTAGGTCGCTAGATACTTAATCACGTATAATACTTTTACGATAATTTATCATTTTCTATACAGAAAACTCTACATGCACTATAGCTATTTGCATAATTTTTCATTATTTTATATTCAAATCATTAAACTATAAATCCTATGCGGAGAAAGCGAATAATTTGATCGTTTAAACAAAACGTTTCTAGCATTTGCAATGCGTAGTCCGCGATAAACGATCATTAGTATTCGAAACAGCTGAATCGGTGACCTAGATCGCGTAGACGTCCGCACGGGCGATAAAATGGAACGCGATGGTTCTCCACGTACACCAGGTGCATGGAATCGGTTTATCAGAGAGCCCGCCGGAATCGGCAAGATGACAAACTAGGGATTGGCGAACTTATTATTGGTTATTGATCGGTTATTTATTCAAATGAATGCAGATTACCGTGGCAGGTTTTCAATGCTCGGCCAGTTAGCGGGCGCAATGAATAAATTGCTACCGGCCGCACGGCCACCGTTACTTAGCATCGTGCCCCTTCAAGCTCTCAATGATATCGGACATGTTCGATCGAGCAGTCGATCGATCCGGTCGAAATCCTATGCAGTTTGTAGGTTTATTCGATTCGTAATTGGGTTTCGTGCAGTGGAAGTACTTGCTTTCGATTCGAACGGAAGCGATCCAATGCCTTTTGTATTCGTCGAAAACTGGAAAAACTTGTGTTAGAATGAATTATCGAGAATGTTTACCGAATGATTAATGTTCCTGCTGTCAAATAAATAACATATTCTAGAAGGTTGAATCGTGATACTTCTCGTTAGTGATTAATTGCGTTATACCCTATTGATATACATAGATTAATTTCACAATAATTTCCCATTAAAATATTGATCTTAAAATAGCTATATTAGATTCGCGGATAGACATGAATTACTAATTTTGACGACTATTTATGACTATTTGCTGAAATCTAACAAAAAGATTGCAAAGTCGAGTATAGATCGACAGTCAGTTCTCCGCAAGAGCAGCAATCTTCGAAGGACGCAACTTTGGTCTTCCCTCTCATCCACGTAATACGATGTCATCCGAAAATGCAGAAACTTAGCGTGCACACAATCCACGTTGTTTCTTTCGCGTGCATCCTGGCAACTATACGTCATCGTCGAATGGACGAACGTGGTGGAAAGGTTTTCTCAGCGGAAGCTGCGTAATACACGTGGTACAAGGAAAAGAAGAGGTGCGAACGTTCGTGCCTCGGTATGATCCATTCCTCACGGGACAACCGAAACCTCCCTCTCTCGGTCCCTGTGGTAACCGTCGAATCTTGGCGAGGGCCGGTCGAAAGGGCGCACGGAAGAGTATCCTTGCGGGCGAGCGGCGCCGCAGCGCATCCCACGCGCATGAATTAAAGGCTGCGCTCGGCTGGTTAGTCTTGATTTATCCCCGAGCATCGGTCTTCCCTGTTCTTTTGTTTCGTCGCCAGGGCTTTCGGTCCGTCCCCGGCGCGGCTCGTCTATACCGTGCGCGGTCCTCACCACCGTCTATGCCCTCCTCCTATGGCCCCGCTCGTAATAATCCCGCGAGAACTCGACCTAACAAATGCGCTGTTTTCAGTATACCGTACAGCCAGTCATCCCGCAGGACCTCACGACGTGCCGGCCATTAGTCTAACCAGGAAACGTGATGGAAAGGCTGGCTGCGTGCCGGCCTAACGCCGGCTAACAAACATTGTTGTGACTTCTACGGGGTGAAACCGGGTATCCGTCATCCCGGTGATCTCACCTGGCTCCTATCTGCCTTTCGTTCCCTCTTGCTTTTTTTTTTATCTCGGGTCGCCTCCTTGCTCGCGTCTTACTCCTCCTACTTCTTCTTATTATTCTTCGTCCTCCTTCTTCCCCTCTTCTCCTTCCTCCTCATCTTCTTCTTCGTTTACTCGATGCTCTTGTTGCTTTTGATCCTTTTCTACGCGTTCCTCTTCGGTTCTGTCGTTGCTTCTCTCTTTTCACCTCGAGCCGAGTATACCGGGACGACTGGTCCTGTTCCACAATCACCGACGCATTGTCGGGCTAAGAGATTGCCCTCTGTGCCCAAGAGTTATGCGGCTGGAATGGCTACGCCTCCTCCGAGCCGAGACGGAACGCTTCTGGTACCACGGTAACCTGTTGTTTCTCGGCCTCTCCCGCCTCGCCCCTCCAAACACTCGTCTTTTTTCGTTATGCCTGTTGCGCGCACACGCTGACCAAGAAATGGGCGAGTTTCGAACGTGACAGCCTTCCGCGTCAGAAAATTTAACACTCGCCTCGGCTCGGGTGTGAACCCGCGTTCCGACCGCGCGCTATCGAGTTTGTTTTAATGTCGGCTGAGCTGCGAGTGATCGTACGAATATTCGATCACTTCAGAATCTTCGTTTTCTTGTTTCTTACATTTTTACGAATAACGTTCAAAGGTGACCATCGTCGGATACTTGTCAACGGTAATAGGACGTTTAAAATGTATCGGACGATAGCAAATGTAAAGTACGACACGGAAGGACAGCTTCCGAAGATTAATCGGCAGGAATTCGTGGTAAAAAGGTGCGTCAGTAGAGTTTCCACTTTTATCTTTACGAGAAACATTGCAGGAAGCAAGCGGATTTTTCCTCGTTTTCGCCAAACCAGCGACAACGTAATCTCGAACCGGTAATGTTAATTAATCGTTCGAAATCGGCTAGGTACTTGCGTTCGCTGAACGCTACGTAGCTAACGGAGATCTCGAGTGATACGTAACAGGATTCATGCATTGTTCTTCGACGTTTTCATTTTTAAACGATCCAATTTTGTAGAAAATCGTGTCGTCTACAGTGGTTAAAAATTCAAACGAAGGAATAATTACGTGCAGCTGTGGGTAGCATGCTTGAAACGTTACACTTCTACGCTTCTAGTAGTTTTCTTAATTGAAACGCATAGAAGCTGACTGACATTTGTGTATTATTCGACTTATCATCCTTACCCAGTTTACCAGCCAGCTGCGTGCCCGAATGGATTAAACAATTCCAATCAATTTCAGCTGCACAAACGTTCGAGAAATCTCCAAAACCACGAAAAACATGTCTACGCGAACCGATCGAACCAGTCACGAGTCACTTCGCTCTTCTCGTCTCCGCATCCACCACCCATGTACACCATAAACGTCAACCAGCAAATCGTAGGCAGCAGGAACGACGGCGATCGCAAGGAGAGAGAAGGACGGAAGCGGTCAATAAAGCGCGGAGACGCTAATTAGAGAGCCATTAAAACGATAAACGACGACAGTTGACGCAGATCGAATGACACGTTGTTAGTTGTGTCTTCTCGGATAACCCCAGCCGATAAACTCGAGGCCAGAGATAGTTCCCTTCCACCGTGGAACGGCAGCGTTTCGCGAACAACGACGGTAGTGTCAACGCACGTGTCCCGCATCAGACAAGCCGAGGATCCCGGCTTTTTGCCTGTCCTTTGCACGAACGTCGTCATCTCCGACGAATGTTGAACCTCTGACCGCGACCCTTGCCCTTGATCCGGCCGACACTGTAAAAATCTGCCGGCGATACTTGTCGTCGAGTGATCCTTCTCACCGAGATTTCGGTAGATCATGTTTGTACGCTTTTTGTGTGGCACGTTCTATCGGTTATCTTTAATGGAAGAAGTAGGTGCGTGTCTACTGCTGATGTGGCGAGATTCCTATTTTCTAGGAACACGTTTGGGATAGGTCAGTGTAATGGTTCACCGATTTACCGGATTATTCTCAATGCGAAAAATCGAGAAATTTACTTGTTAGATGATGCAAGTATCCGTAGGTAGAAGAGTACGTATAACTACGTATATGTATGTATAAGTGCATTAAAAAATTAAGTGTGGCTGACCGTCGACGTTTATGGGTTTGTAAGTAACGCGTACAGTTAAGTGGAATTTTTTAAAGTGTCTTAAACGAGATATCAGCTTCTCCATTTCCCACGGAGTTAATGTTTCGAGGAGCCACAAAATAACGAAACTAAGGGGGCGATCATTGAAATCTTGACGAGATCGGTCCGATACAGCAGCGAAGGCGCTGCAATTGTTTCGGAGCGAGAGCGGACCGGTCACTCATCAATATGGAGTAGCAGAGAGTGCCCAATCCGGCGGCGGCCTTTAGCCAACCCTTTTGAAGGTTACGAGGCGGGCAGCGGACTGTCATTCCTTTGATTGGCTTTTAGAGAGGTCCACCTTCTATCTGCCGAGAAGAGGGGTCCATTGTTTCTTCTCTCTCGTTCTGCCGACCGCATCTTTTACTTTTAATCTGCGACCGCTTTCGGTTGGACGAGGGACAGCGGTCTTTTTGCTCCTGATATAGAGTCCGCCACGATCAACCGCCAGTCCATCACGCGAGACATCGCTGTTTGCCTCGGATAGAAGATGGTCCGTTGACGCTCCATGTCGTCGATGGGAAGATGGAGGTTTCTTTCGGTACCTTGACCTTTTCATAGACTAAAAGGTGTCTGTACAGTAGAACATACGAACTGTGTTTAATTTAATAAAACTATCGCCCGCTTGAATGTTCTTCTGACGACTGAATCCATTTATGTGAACGTGAACTGGTTTCGCACGAACTCCAATTACAGTGGAACTCCGTTTCTACGAACTCGTAGGGGGACAAACAGTCTACGTAATCGGAGTCAGATTTCTCCTACGATAATTTGAAATTGTGACCGAATGTCTAACTGATTTATCTAGGTTTTAAGTTAACTATAAATAGTTGAATAATATAATTATAATAATATAGTTAAATAACTAGGTATGTACAGATAGCTAAGTGTAATCGAGTTATCTCGATGAGAAAATGGTCCATGGTCTACGACCAAGTCCTGAAAAGGAAGCAACTGTTCCTAAAACCCTAAGCATCTGGCGAGCGTCCATCGCGGTCGATCGGCATGGCGCCATTCCAGGAGCTCGCGCGGGCGCGCGTTTCTTTTCTTCGACTGCCGGGAATCCGTGTAATCGCGTAGCGGGCGCGTGCTACGAAAAAGATAGGGATCTCCGCGAGCATGCCGTTCCCCTTTCGGCACGGGCCAACCTTCCCACACCTACCGATCTCTACCAGACCTACCTACCTGCCTATGGTGACCAAAGGTAACCTTGATAACCCCGGCTGCCCGAACGTGGTTACGTCTACCGGTTCGACCCTTTTGTCCTCGGTTCGTCAAACACGTGTACGTTTCACCGAAGCAGCGGTGTTAAAAAGAAATATGGATCTCTCTTTCTCGAAATCTATTCTTCGCGGTCTCCTTTTTTCGATTTCCTACGAGGATACGGTGCCTCGTTATTCTTTGCTCGGAAAAGGATGTTCCGGGGATCGTCGATGGATTTCGGTGGAGTATGATTAATGTCGTGGATCGTAGATGCGAGTTCATAGACGTTTGAGAGCTTGATCGACCGAAGATCGTTGGAGCAAATGATAGGAAGATTAGGAGAGTCGATTTAGTCCCGAGTTTCACATATGTAAAATATTAGTTAGTAACTATGAAGTTAGTGATAGAGCGGGTTGAACAATAACTCTGCGTGTTGTTTTATCTCGCCTTTTTCAAAAGCAAACAGTGGCGATCCGATGTAATTATGGCTTTTCATATAACGTCCCTGCAAACGAAACCCCAATATTCATTTTCAACTATCTATCTTCTCCACGTTTGCATAAAACAGCCATCGACCGTTTGCTCGCGTATCTCCAAGCTCCAACGGCAAGTGTCGGCACAAAAATTATGCAAATGCAACGGAAAAAAATCTGCGTATCGCCTTTCCTTTATCGCCTCTCGTATCGGCACACTCTCATCTTCTTGGTCGACGTTTACTAACCCTTTCGTTAACGCTCGTCTCGAAATTCAATTAATTCAAACGCTCGGAGTCCACGCGAAACCCGTGTCGCGAGTGACCTTTGCGACGGCAATTAAAAGCGACTTCCGTCGCGGCGAACAAAAGCGAGAACAGGATAAAAACGATCCGCTTGGCGGAAGGGGCAGAACCGGCGAACAATCGGGATCGCGCCTCGATAATGGCTCGCTAAAAACCAGGCACGCTCGGCAGCTGGTCGCCGACGAAAAAACGGTCGCCTTTCAGCACGCGCGCGCGTCGTAATTACTCCGTCGGAGCGGAGAGCAACGGCGGAACCGACCAGGTGACAACTCGATCCCCTTTCGCGGAGTGGTTTCGCAAGACAAAGGAGGAGAAAGAGGAGCGAAGAGAAGAAAGCGTGAAACCGTGGTCGGAGAGTCAGAAGTGGAAGTCGAGGCCGTTTCCATCGGCTGAAGTATGCGGTCACGTCGACGGTACGACTAATGACGCCACGAGAATGATCCAACCCCATGTGGCTCGAGCGTGTTGCGCAGTCGTCGGCCCGAACAAAAAGAAGGCGAACCTCGCTCGACCCGTAGAAGGTCCGCGCCCCCTGGTGACATTTCCCATTCTTCTCGGCACGCCATTACCGGGTCAAAGCCGCCGCCCCCGCGGGACGCCGTGCGCCGCCTCCCCCTCTTCAACCCCTGCCAGCCTCTGCTCACTTTTCAGCTTTTCTTCGGGAACGCGATGTTCCACCGCTTCGATGCTTTTTTTACGTCTGTACCTTTGGTCATCGATATTCCGGCGATGATCCCTCGCCAATATGGGTTCGTCACGTTTTTGTCTCTCGATTCTTCATGTTCTGGCGGGCTACTACATATTCTATTGATATTCTAGCTAGGCATACGTAAGTAACAACTCTGACAGTGCGATAGAGTCAAAGTGGGCTGGCTCCATCTGAATTTCTATATGGGTGCAACGAACAGATGAATGTAATTTTTTTATTCTAGTATTACATACGGAATCTGAAATCCTCCCTCTTTGTAATCCATAAATAAACCTCGTATAAACAAACGTTGTACTCTGCGGGGACAAACGAGATCCAACATATTCCGGATAAAAAGAAAGGAAGGTCTCGCTTTCTATCTAGCGCGCAATTTCACAACCCCAGCCGATTCAAAACCACCCTCCGGCGCGATTAACTGTCGGCGCGACTATTTACCATTCATCAATGTCACAATACGCGCTGGTTTACCATGGTCCGCGTAAATCGAGGGAACGCGCTTTTATCGCTGGCGATCGAGTGGCGGCGTTGGATCGGTTTGAAAATCGAGCGGGGCGGCGGCTGCTGCGGCGGGGGATGCCCGTTGATTCTCGTTCGTCGGCATAATAATACAGACACGGCACCGTGCCGGCAGCTCGAAAAGCGAAAACCGCGAGCGGATCGCCGCCGGAGAGCGGCTGTAATGCATGCGATTACGCGGATCAATGAGCTATGGCCCTATTTATGGCTCTATCAGCCGACCGCTACCAGGAGATCCTCCGCTCCTTCCTCCTTCTCTAACCCCCCCCCCCCCATACGTTGATCCTTTTTTTATGCGGTTGCTTCTTGCGTGACTGTTCGCGGATCCCGAATCGAACGGCTAATGCCACGATACCGTGATCCACGAGATCGCCCACGGAAAGACGTCGTGCTCGATGGAAAAGCAATCTCGCGCCGCTCCTGCGTGGGAATACTCTGTGCCTGCATGTTTAGTTTGGAATGAGGTTTCTTTCGAAAATCGAGCGAGGCATTTCTCTCGCACTTTACGAATTTTTACAAGAACCAATTGCTACGTCGTATCGAAGTTCTCGTCTCGAAATTAATTTTGTATCGATAGTGCCAGAAATTCTTGGTTCTTCCGATCTCCGTCGTAATGTCAGTCGCGAGAACTTTTTCTCGGCAAAATTTTTAATTGTTCTGTCCAATCTACACGAAAGAAAACGCAGAGAGCGGAATGAGTGAAAAATCAAACAAGACCGCGTCCCGTTACGAACCCCGGGCCTGGTCTCTTAATACCTTTATTATGCGAACGCTTCTAATATCTTAATACCGCCCTGGCCACTATGTACGCCAGTTACACGAGGGTCTAATGGTCGACTCAATTAAGACACCATTAGACCAACGGCATTTACATGTTAACGATAATAGCCGTCATGATACATTCCCCTGGAATAATGTGCCGCGTGTATATACGCGACCTGCTCAACGTTCGGAAGTGAAGTCTCGCGTCCCTGGCCAGCCGTTTTCTTTTAATGGGGCTTCTAACCCTTCCGGCCGGCAATTTACGAATCTTGTCTCTGCCGCGATATTAACCGAATACTTTGTTGCTTCTCTTAATTGTCCACCATATAAAGGTTTTACGATCGCGAAACAACGCGAAGAGAAAGTCGTGCTTGCTCGGGATATCAACGTTCTTTTTATCCTCTGTTTCTATTTTAAAATGTCATTTTCCGCAGTACGCTAATCGCAACAAACGCTCAACGTATTTCGATCGATCATCGGAAACACAGTCCTGAATTTCGCAAACCATAAGAAAGATTCACAGATCGGTCAATTACACCTTGCTAAAAGCCATCGTTTCGCGCAATTGCCATTCGGATGACAGTTTCGACGAGCGCGAGTCAATTAGCGGAGAATAATTAGCGCGGTGACGCCCGATTAGCAGGAGACAACGTCCCGATAGGCATTGTTCGTCCCTGACAATAATCCCTGGCCGTTTGCGTGGGCCGTGTTCCCGTTAACAAAGCCGTGGCTGGTCTATGGCTAAAAGGTAGACGACACCTACGTTGCACCTGACGCGAGCTGCAGCTCGTTAAAGTCTGCGCGAAACGATCACCCGGCGAACAATTGTTAAGCCCTCGATTGATCGAACAACGAAGCTTGTCAATACAGTTACACTATTTTTTCTGCTTATTTTACTTTTTTTCTCGATAAATTCTGCTTCGCTTGTCCTATTGTGAACGTCTTAGGGAAGACGTCTAGATTTGTACGAGTTGCGTCAAGATGGAATAACTTCGACAATTATTGTCTTCCTATTAATATCCGCGCTTTTCACCGCAGTTTTCTGCGCCAATTAAAATCCTCCTGGTAGGCCTATTCAAACAATGGTATGCCGTATCACGCGGATGGACAAACAACGCTCTGCGAGCGTGTTTCGCGCGAAAACGAAAAGCGTGGTGGAAAATTCCCCTGGCGGCGATTACGACACCTCCGCCGAGGGCCGATCGGGTTAACGGCGGTTACGAATCGAAAAGCCGAATCGCCGGACGGCCGCGTAGATGCAGTTTTCCTCGTCAGCGCTTATGCAAAGCCTCTCGCGCCAGTGCGGAGCGGTGCAGCCAGTCTCCGCGGTCCTTGAATAATGCATGCGATATTCGCGCGGCCGAACCAAATACGCGGGGACCTCTGCGTACGCTCTCTCTGATCTACAGGGTGTATCGGAAACGATTCTACGATTCGAAGGATGACGACAGCTCGAGCGTATCAGTGTGAAATTTGGATTCCTCCGAAGGGAAGTTCTTCCGGTTCCATTCGATTTTCCATGAAAAATCATTCTCTTTTCTGGCATAAAGAAAAAGGTACCTTCGCGTTCGACTCGCGTGCATCAAATTACAACACGAAGAATACAAATGAAAATGGAACGATCTATTCCAAATTCGACGCATGTATCGCGAGTCCCATGGTGATCAACGTCGACGATCGAGGGTTAAGAAATACTACGATAATTGGCAGCGCTCGTATTCAACGATACACCCTATATGCAGGCAAAAAGTCCACCGTTACAATGCCAGAACTCACGGCCGCGCTCGCGCGTTTCGGCGAGTCCGCAGGTGGAACCGCACGGTTATTAGGATGATTTATACGCGGTGGACTGTCGGCTGGAACTCGTGGAGTCGTTCCGTCGAGTCTTACTTCGGGGTGGCGTGTCCACCTCGACGCTGTCCGCCTCCTAGTGATCTTCACCTCTTTCTTTCTCCCTTTCTTTTCTCCTCGCCCTCTGCAAGGGATTCGCTAAGTCCGTTAAGTATACGCTTCGCGTACCTAAATTCTCGTTTAATTCGTGGCGCTTGTTTTGCGGCAATTTGCGTCGCGTGGATCGCCGACGGCCTCTGCACGGAGAAAAAGTTCTGTCGGAGTAAATAGGGTGGTGAGGGGGGAGTCCTTCGAGTACCCCGGGATCAATTTGTAACAAAGGAAAGTGAGAATCGTACAAATCTATTGCGTGTGTTTAGCAGGTGTCTGGCGTGGTTGACTGTTGATTTTAGGGTTGAAAAGTGTGAGAGTTTTGGCGGATGCCTTCCAAGAAACAAGCTCGAGTATTTAATTATAGAAAACTGGCGGGCAATAACGTTAAGAGCCTCTTGTTTGAGAACAATTCGATGAAAGAGAGATCCCCTTTTCTTTCGATCGACCCATCGTAGTATGCAATAAAAATTTCACGTTCAACAAACGCGACAAGCGACGAAACCTGTTAACTATTCCTTACAGAAGTACATAGTCGTCTAGCAACCCTTAACATTCGGTACGTCATTCTCGTTTATTATAAACGTTGAAAACACGTCTATCCCCTTGCTCGTTCCTCCCATAAATCCGCTATTTTATATCCTTCGGAGGCTTGAATTTCCATAAATAGTCGCCGTGTAAAAATAAAATTTTGCTGCTGAAAGAGAAAGAGAGAAATTCATGGAAATCACAATCGAAGGAACGTGTAAATTGCCAAGACGTGGAGCACCGTTTCATGCATAGTTAACAATCGTCATGGGGAGAAAGGAAGGGTCATAGGAACAGGAGAGACAAAATCGTCGGGGGAAGTTGAAGAAACGTGGTGGGAAGAGGGTGGCAGGCGGAGCAACGCTATCATTAGAAACGCCTGTGAAGACTGGAAATAACAGTATATGGTAATACCAATGACGGTTACGCACGCTTATTGCCGTAATACTCGACAATAATTACCAGGTCTGCCAACATACATCAAGCGACGTCCGGCCCGGCGTGAATTTCGAAATGAAACGTCCACTTTGTTACGTTGTAGCGAGGATTCGACGCTGTGAAATCGTTGCGGGCATTTTAAATGGCCATTGCGAGCAGGATGCGTCATCGCGCAACCGTGAACTGCGATATGCTTATTCGAACGATGTGTCAAAATTCAAATCGAAATCTTTACTCGTCAACATCGCTCTACGTGTCGTAACTCGCGAGAAGAAATTCGCTTAAATTAAAACCTCTCCTCTTCGATTGATATATTTGCAATCGTTAATTCCATCGAGATACTACAGCAGAAAGTTAGAAAAATCTGGAAGAAAATTTGCTTTACCTCGAAGTTACCTACTGATAATTAATTTCGTCCCAACTACGAAGAAACATAATAATGGGATAGTGTTATAAATTCTCTAAACAGGATAGCGAACGAGTAAAGAGATATCCAAAATCAAAGTATCGGAAGCGTTAATATCCATGTAATCGATCAAAGAGGAAACGAGGAAAGGTTGGCGAAGCGGGTACATCGTTTGACTGTCGGCGAGCGAGTTCCGATGAAAATCAACACGGGTACGGGAAGGCGGCCGGTTATCGGATTCGAAAATGCGAGCGCGGAAAATAGCGGCACACGGACAGCGTGTTAATCCAGGAAAGTCGGGGGTTAAGCAGCTTGAGAGAGCTCGACCGAATTGAAACGCGTAAAATCGCGCGGGGATTTGACCCGGTGAAGTTATTAATGCCAGCAGTATCGTTACCTCGTTATTTAAGGGATCCGCGGTTCGCGAATTACAGGATCAACCGCGGAACGCGTTTTTCCACGCGCAGGATTTAAAAAAAAAAAAAAGAAAAAAATACGGTGAACGCACAGAGGTTCCACGAATTTATTCGTGATTTCCCAGACGTTTTTACGAACGTACGAAGCTGTAATTTCAGTGCGAATGGTCTTGACCTTACAACTTTTCCTGTTAATTACACGATACGAATAAATCGAGAATATTGCAATGGCAAACAGAAATCTTGCAATCCACCTACGCCACTCTAGTTATCCTTATCTACGAAAAATCTGAAGGCTAAAGTGAATCTCGCTCGATGCCAACGATTGCACACATACGCACGCGAACGAAACATGCATCAGACGAAGGACGAACGAACGCGATAAAGTCGCGCTCGAGGAGGAACCCGAGCTTGTTCGTAAATTTTTTTCCCCGTTGGAGTAGGAGGGAAAGAGAGCACGATCGGGAATTTTCGCGAGGGATCGTTACAAAACTTTTAACGGGTTCGAGAGGCGGTCTCGAGAGCGCGCGCGGCAAGTTTCGCGTTACCGCGCCGCGCCGACGTCCGCTTCTACGTGCACCGCCGGCGAGGCGAGTGCATGCGAACTTTCGAAGAACAAAATCAATTATGGAACGGCTGTTTTTATGCGCCGCCAAGTCGACGAGCTAGAGAGAAAGAGGGAGAGGAAGGGGGCTGGAGAAAAACGAGGGGGCAGGCCGCGTGATTATCGGTCGGAACTTGCGAACTAAAGTAATTCGCCCTTGGCGGGGCGGACGGCGTATTTGGGATTACAGGCGGATTACGCGCGGCAGCTTTTATTTTTCCCCGTTGCGGAATAATGCAGCCAGAACGATTTTATCGATGTGGGACTAGCTGATCGCGATTATCTCGTCGCGTCTTCCGCCACCGGCCGTCTAGACGTGAATCCTTTCTCTGCGAGGAAAAATCTTTCATCTGCCGGATATTTTCTTGCAGGTTTACCGTTTCGCTTCGCTTGGCAGGAAAACCAAATCGCGAGTTCAATGGTATGAGACGATAAGACGGCTGATTATTTTAATTCCTTCTCTTAAGCGGACTATAACGAAAAGATGATGATCGCTACGAACTTATTTGTCGGCACAAAGCGTGGGTAATGGAAATTCGATCAGCGTCGGAGAAAGGTGTTGAACTTCCTATGAAATGAATTACATGCTAAATCATTCCTAACTTTCTCAATGTTTCTCCGATGTCATCATAAACTTCACGATACTCTACCACTGCTACAGAAATACCAAGAATCTGGACTAAAAGCCCGCTTATTAATTTCAACAAAACGGAAGGAAAAAATGATCTACCCAGAGGGTTTCGGGTGATCTTAAAAAGCTCGTACGAGATCTCAATCGGATCTACACGCTACAAGCGGCTCGCTATTACACGGCGAGTCGGTATCTCGGCGACTGGTTCTCTCTAGGGTCGCGTAAAAAGGCTGAACGGCCAGGCTCGTGAGGTTTTCGTCGGACGCGAAAGAAGTCGTCCGACCCGTTTCTTGCGGACGCAGCGCGCGCTGAACGCGACCAAATTACGGATGTCGACGGCCACCCTTGTCCTTTTGCGCGTAATAGCCGATGGACTTTGATTCGAGCGCGGATAAAAACGTAAGTGGCACCGCTTGCGCGCAAGAAGCGACACGACGAGGGCGAGGGCGAGGGTGGAGGGAAGCGGACACGCTGGCGTGTTTTTAACGATAACTTCTCTTATCTGGTTGCAGCACATGCTGTCCAGAGTTGCGTGCCACCGCTCCTGGTATCCGCTGGTAAATCGACCGATCTAAGACGACCGCAAATTGGATCCAGAGCTCTTGCTGGCTAATTAGCATCGCTCTGAAGGCGTCCGGGCCTCTTTCCACGATCGCTGCAAGATGGATCGATCCCAGAGACATCTGACTATTACATTGTACTGTCGGTTGGAACGCGTGATTGCGTTGATCGTGAATGACAAACGCGATTGAGTTTGATCGTTGAAATTGATTAATAGAGAATTGTTTTACGACACGTAGTGGTAAGGTTTTATAATAGAGAATCAGGATGTTTGGAAGTAGATTATGTCGGTTGATTAGTCAGTTTGGCCGAGATTGCTATTGGTTTCAAAGGATGAGATACAGCGTAGATAAGCCTGTACTGAATGTTCTTTAATAGGATTGATTGTGACACAGATCTAACATAACTTAGAATAAGGTATTTTCTAAAAATAATCATTGGTCACACAGAGTTATTAAATGATGAATCACTGTCAATTACCTGTTTCCAGGTTGATCGCTTCGTGTTGTTAAGGTTGTGTCAGAGATAATTAAAGAGGCAGAGCGACGAAGAATATAAAATTTTGCATTTGCATTGCATTTACGCGAACTATTAGGTAAGTTGTCTCGACACTCGACTTGATTCTCGTAATTCTCTGATGAATTTATTTCTTATTTATTTATACGGTGGGTTTTTAAATTCATAGTTACACATTTCCGTTCTCTATAGCATTGTCATAGAATTCCGTGAATTTATTCATAGTCTTTAAGGTTTAAGGATTCTAAACTATTCGACGACCTCAACTTTCGTTCGTGCAACTTTATAAATTCTGGCTCGTTCTATCGGACGCGTGGTAACTCACCACGGGCCTCGTCGACGTTGCTATCCCTCGGCTTCCGGCCATCGCATTGATTTATAGGTGCGCGAAAGTGATAACGACGCGTGTTAAGAGTTGCATAGCACGACGTGTCGCAACGCGTTGCTAATTGCTGCCGGCTTTCTGCCTCGAAAGAAACGGTACCGCGCTTACTAGACAGTTATTAACTGCAATCGACGTTACGATGCTCGTCAACCTTCGTCTTTATGACTGTCTTGGGCGTGTATCGCGCCCTTTCACGAGCGTAATCTTCACCTAGTGTAATGTACTACTTATCCTTAATCTATGCGTGATTGCATATTCCGAATATTTTCTGCAATGTTTTTTCTGAATATTTTCTGAAAAGTTGTATTCTTATCCTTATGCGGTGTAATTTAAAAATGATTTCCTCAGTTGTTCGATAACCAGCGTTACCTATTAATTCTGCGTCGTAAATACCTAAACTATGACCTAACGGTTAACCTATTATACTCCCACTGGTATCTTCGCAACCCTTAGCATTCCTGACATTTTCCTCCACAAGTACGTTCTAAGCAGAGTCAAACAGCGCATTCTATTTACCTATCAATTTATCCTACGCGAGTTGCTGCGTTTATTTCGACGATACAACAAGTTCTAATTTCTCGTAGAAGTTTACGTTAAATGTTTGATTTCGTGTAAGCTATCTACGATATTAGACCGGAGTTGTTCAGTTTCGATTTAGAGCGAAGTGTACGCCAATGCGCGATGATAATGCGAGCACAAACGAATCTCTGTCCGAGTTCATCCATAATACATCGCCCCTGGCACGTTATACCGTTTTTTGTCACTGAATACGTTGACGAATGCGTGGAAAGAGCGTGGATCTCGAAGGATCCAGCTTCCTGCTTCTCCTAGCCAAGATAGAATGCAAGTTCGTTGGCTGTCTGCCAGTAGATTTTGCCTCGAAGAGTTCGAAATACAAAAGATTATTACTAAAGATAAAGTTGACGAACGTGGTCGTTTCATGATCAGAAATTATAAAAAAGGAAAGTGTGTTAAGACTTAAATTAGACTTGGATTTGAATTATAAATTTATAGCTTGCGCGAAGTTTCCTAAAGATTCACGGCAGTGTAGGGTAATTAAAAGTAAAAAAGAAATAGAACTTTGCGTACAGAAGAGTTAAGATTAGTATTAACGTTGAAATTTAATTCTATCAAATGTAAAATAATAGTTTCGTAACTTAAATATTTATATTCGTGTGCCACCATAGATTCGATCTTTTTCATCCGAAGAGGTTTACCACTTTGCGCCGGGATATAAACGTCATATTAACTGACTCCAAGTGAAACAATAAGTTACTTTAATAACTACGCCTGATATCATCGGCATCATTAATTATCAGTTTCCCCATCTCGCCAACCGCATCAATGAAATTTAACGCGATCGAACGACCGAATGGGCAGTGAGCGTATTCAGCGCGATCATTATCGTAAACGAATTACCGCCAATATTATTTAGATATCTGACAGGTTACTAGACGGACGATGTGTTTGTCGGCCGATAGAATCTTCGCGTTACAAAATCGCATAATTCATGCTCGGGTCAAATTGCCGAACGGCCGATTCCATGTTTAGATAACAATTTTAAGTTAGTAATATCGTTTGTAAACTATTTATGTGATACATTACAGTTTCTTTACATTTAATTTTCAATATTAATTTAATAAATGATAAAGATTTAAGTATTTTCCTTACACACTGATGACACGGTTCATAAATATCTTCCAACAATCTTCCACTAAAAATATCGTATTGCCACACTTCCATCAACCAGCTTTTCCCCTAAACCTAAAAAATTCACACATTACAAATTACCATCTGACATCGTTGACACGAAACAGTCTGGCTCGACCCTAACCTGGCATAATATCCACGATCGCGTAACACGACCGACCAAAAA
Source organism: Bombus affinis (assembly GCF_024516045.1). Taxonomy (NCBI): domain Eukaryota; kingdom Metazoa; phylum Arthropoda; class Insecta; order Hymenoptera; family Apidae; genus Bombus; species Bombus affinis. Next base: position 17,714,337 of record NC_066347.1, read on the forward strand.
CACTCGTCAACGTGTTGAAATAACAGCAGTTCTCAAACGAGTCACTGTATAGAAGACACCCTAGTTTTTGTCACCAAAGGGTCAGCCCCCGACAAGCTTAAGCCTCCTGTTCTTCCTTGCTCAAACTGGTTGTGATCCTTGGTAACACGAGAACACTCGCACCCTCTTTGGAGCAGCACAAGCTTACTGGACGGTGAACACCCCTGAGGCCGGCAAACGACGCGTAACTAAGCTCACGCACGCTTCCCGCATCGACATGGCTGCACACACAGTGCACATTGGTTTCATTCATGAGAACTGGCTTCTGCGTGAAAAGCGATCTATTTATGTAATGTAGCAAACTCTTCGACCGTTTGATAGATACCCTGACCGACAAAAAATTTACTATTATTCAAAATTCATCGTATTTCTTGATATTTAAATCGAAGACAGCGGATTATCTGGTTTTCCTAGAAATAGGAATTCTAGGCGTTAATATTTCCTTAGGCTTTGTAAAACTAACCTGAATCGTTTACTTGAGATATAACCCAGAAACAAATATAGCAATATTTTGCAAAGAAAATTTCGGAAATATCGAGGGAAGCTCGACCAACACGAGGAAATTGATTCTCTGTCGGAGCTGCCAGCGGCCTACTTGACTGCACCTAATATAACACGGCGGTTCGATCGCGCGCGACCAACTTTATGGTGTAAACAGACTGCCACCGAGGCCCGTCACTTCGCGGATAAACTCGTCTTGACAGAGTGCAGGTCCCCCAGGAAATGGTTGCTGACGAAAATCCCGGCAGCTCGTCCGCGAGAATCCCTTTCCTCGAACGTTTTGTCGACAAAAAAAAAAAAGAGAAAAAAAACGGACGAGCGATATCAATTTTCTAGAGGACTTGTCGAGAGGATTGCTCGCGGTGTTCTCGAGAAGATTTTCAGGGTGCGTAGAGTTCCAAGAAAAATAGATCCTCCAGGGAATTGCTTTTCTCTCGAATTTTCGATGCAACATCGGTTTTTGATACGGTTACTGTTTCTACAATTTTGAGTTTTACGTATGAACAACGACGAAAGTTAAATAAATAGGATTTCTAAAACTTTGAAGGGGCAAGTATCGATGATTAGATTAGATTAGAATCAACATCGAGAAATATAAAAATTTCATCTTTGAAGCTACAAAGTCTGTAAAATTCGCGTATAGGGAGATTCTCTGGGATTTGAAAAATTTGCAGAGCTGTGTATCGTCAAGTAGAAAGACACACGATACGATGGTATAGCTTCAAGCTAGGTATAGAACACTGGAAATAGAATTTCAATAGTCGTGTGGCTAGTCTGTTGTGCAAAAGTAGGTTACGTTGTGACACTTACTACGAACAGTGCATATTTATTTCCTCTTGGCTAGTTTATATTGTTAATACAATTAGGTGTAAAATTCTGAACGGCATGAATGAAAGATGCGTAGAATAATTAAGAGGGTGAATGAAGTGACAGCATGAAGCGTGAATCTAGAGAATGACGTGTAAAATAAAAGAGACGCAAGCTGCTAGTCTATCAGTTTGCTTAAGGCTTATAATATAACGAAGTGAAATATTGCAATATTTCAAGTACTCAATTAATATAATGTATCATTACTAATCTTCAATGCGCTATCTTGAAATGTATTAATGAGAATTATGCGATCAACAATAGCTCGCAACGAAATGTGCGCACTTTGCGTTCCATTTCTCGAGAAGGATTTTTCCGAACATCCAAATTATTAATAGTCGGATATCGACTATGATGATTGTCAATTACTATGCGGTTGTGTATGCGTGCGGCTTATTACGGTCTGTCGAAAAAAAAGTAGCGCTGTATTAATCAAATTAAGTATTTGATATACTAATAATGTTTCTATTGCAGCGGTAAAAGAACCTAACAAATAATGCTGCATTATTCCCAGCTATAAATAACATTCATTACTAAAGACAACTGTTTCTTATGAGAATCTATTAAACACTTCGTACTTATCAACGTCGCATAAAAGTGAAACAAATTGCTATCAAAAGTCCATTGATAAACGTGACTGATTTAACCTCGCAAACACGAAATCCACGATACTGGTCATCTGCGGAGAGTAACAATCGCGTCTTCGGCTAACGTCACGGATGCGAATATCGTCGAACGACAAACATCTGGGAGAAATTGTTCCACTTTAGCAGGTGATAACGTCGATTCGAGGAATTATTACGGATCAAATTTACGGAGTTCTTCGTTCGCGAGTGTTCGTTCACTGACGCAAGACTATCCACGAACTAGCATATTCACAAAAAAAAAAAAGGAAAAAGATGAAATGGTAGAGTTGCGACCTTTAACCTGTGATCCATAGACACAAGATGACCATAATTTTTTCAAAAAGGATTTGCAGAAAATACTAATTGAATTGATAAACGCTTAAAGGAATCTCATGAGCTAATGTCTACAAAAATTAATTAATATATCAGACGAATATATCGGTTAATTAATATATTCGAGGGATGAAGGAGGAACGAACATAATATAACAAGGAGCGAATCATACGAAAATAATACAAATATAAGTGTTGCATTGCGAAGAAGATTGAGAAAGCACTACAACAGAATGTATGTTGAAGCTGAGCAGACAATAAGTGTCAAGCCCGCACGATTTTTGCCAGAGGGCTCATGCGGGATTATCGTTATCGTTGGTTGTTGTTGCGTGGATCGCAAGCAGCGGCGGCTGTTTAAAAGTGTCGAGCAGGCAATAATAATTAATGTTAAACGATAAACGAGTTCATCGAGTGACACAGACTGATCGATGTCATAGGCCGGTTGTCTTAGACGATAACCCTTTCTCGTGACATCGACTGGCCAGTTATCGTTTCCACGAACGCTCGTTGCACACCGAATTCTTTTTCTCCGTTACCGGACACCGCAGCTCCCTTTCCACCATCGAATTCCTCGTGTTTTCCGATCGTTCGATCGCGCCTAACATATATGTATTTATAATATGTACCTAACATATATAATATATATATATATATATATATATTATCATCATCATCATCATTATCATCGAAAGAGATAAAGTCGAAAAACTAAATATCAGCGTAAACTTTGAAATAGAAAGTAGATGTTTTAAAAATTGGATCGAGAAGATTGATCTCCTGCCAATGTTATTACTCTTTAATCCATTGCCCCTTGACCACGGTGATTTTCCGTAAACCCTGTTTTATTTGTTCGCGAAGTCCTTTAACGAGAACTGTTATTTCGCAAATATTATCGTGCAACGTTTAACGCTAAAGCATTCTTACGTATATGAAACTCGCTATCTGTACAAGCGTTTATGCTAGTAGAAGCCTTCTGTAATATTAAACATCGTAACTTTTAACATACAAAGCGACCAAGTCATATCTTATGGAAGAGCCGCAAATAATTGCGTATTCGCGCGTAATTGACAGAACACTTATCTAGGAATTCGCATAGAAGGTCTTTGAAGTACGAAATGATAAGCAAGTTCCATAAACAGTGCGTTTTATAGCATTATAATCTATACTCAGAAATGTGTTTGCGATAAGTTTCTGTCGCGACGAAATTGCCGCAGAGAGAGTTCCTCGAAACGTAAACGACCGGAAATCTGCTTTAACGAAACTGCTTACGATTTAGTAATTAGTAAAACGTTCCATTTGATAGCAATTAACGACGTCCATAACAATCAACTTGCTCAAAATATTTTCGTAATTCCCACCCAGAGAAAACATCTGTCGAATTATCTTCTGTTGCTCATTGAAATAGCAACGAAACAAGAAGGGGAAAACAAAAGCAATCGAATGTGCATCGTTTTAAAAAGTTAAAAAATAACGCGATCCATATCAACTAAGCGACTGTAAAAGCTCAGGAACATGTAATTCATGTTCTCCTACTAAACTATCATCGATTATTTCCACCTGATGCAATGAATTCAAAAGAAGTCCATCACTTTCATACATATAAAACGACGTTCGATCAATTTCTCCAAGCGAACGGTTCACTGCGGTTCACCAAGCCAGCACACAGTCAGCGAAGGGTCGTTCCGGTTCTTCCGACGCTATCTGTTCACGGGAAAACGATATTCTATTAAACGGAGGCCAAGTAGTGTCACGTCGGCGCGAGCATCTCCGGAGGATCAACCCTTTGCCGATCCCTGCATAATCCACGAGTCCGTGGAGACGCAGGAAATTAGAGGATCCTTTCCTCTCTCTCCGTATTTCGCAATCTCACCCCATTGGATCCTACGCATACAGCTCCGCTGGCGGATAATTTAGGGCGGAATTATCAGGAGGAATTCAATAACGAGCGCCGTGTAATACGCATAGCAATGAATTAAGATTCGAAACGTCTGCCCTGTATCCTTCCGGCGACGCTGAAACGAGAATACACGTGTCAATTTTTTGACACGATGACGCGACGCTCTAATCACGATATCTCTTTCCACGTTCAATAACACACTGGTCTGGTGATTTTTCCAACATCGTGATGGTTCGCGGAAAAGGCACGGAGAAGTCGAAGGATCGAAGTTGTTATGACAGTCAGCGGCGGGCCATCCATCAGCGAGATTCGGTCTCCATGGGCCGACCGCGGACCAACTTATCCAATATTTAAGGTTTTGTCCCTGGCGGCCCGGCTGATATATCACTCGCATTAATATATATTTGCGGGGGAGATAACTCTGGCAGATGGGCGGAGGAGGGGAGACCGGACGGTCGCGTAAATGCCGGCCAAGATTCGCAGTGTCTTCGCGAATAATGGATACGACGTTATTTATTGCGACTCGTTTGGAAAAATGAAACCGTTTGTTACATATCTCTGTCCCTTCCCTTGTGTTTTCTACCATCATACCGAATTAGAGGAATTAAAGAAAACCGAAAGGAAAATTAGTTTGTGTGTAGCGCTGATACCGACAGCTCCCAGCCATCAAGATACTCGTTTTACAAGACAACACTAAAAATATTTACAAGAAGGAGCGTATCGTCAGGTGCACTGTTCGATGTGTGATGAACGGTGACACGTGTTGTTGGTTAAATTAACAACGAGACGAGTTGATTACGTTAACTATATTTACAGATGTTTTAAAACGTAGAATACAAAGCTAATCGCAAGCGTTGCTCGCTCGATGATATTCGTTATAAGATTGCACGATACTGCGGTACTGATACTAATTGTTATACCGATTCTCTATACTGTTTTGTTCGACTGATGAGCTCGATGACTCGATACTGATATTGATTCGCACGACTGACTGACTTCTGGAGAGCATGGTCGTCTATTTATACTGGTCGAGGGGGAGTACCGGAAGGTTTGAACTTGTCGTCGATTGTTGGCTGCACGTAGCAGCGAAATTGCTCTGTCCAAAGCTTATTTATTACATTATGTTCGTCGTACAGTGTTAATCCTCCGTGGCAAAAGAGCTACGTGAGGCATCTTGAAATCGAAACGTCCTAAGACTTATATGCCGCTACAGATGTATCGTGCGTTAAAAGTAGCGCATTGTCAAACGTAGTGTCCAATATATTAGCCATAAACAGTGTTTGCTCGGTAATATGTCTTAGCCATCGTTCTTAAGCAACCGTTTCGCAAGAAATAAATTACTAAGGCTAACTCAATATTTTTTCTTGCTACTGCTGGCATTTTTATCTTCATCTTGATAAGATGTTGGCGATCGATAAAGAAAAAACATCGATGAATTAACACTTGCTGGTTTAGCTTCATTTATACGGTGGTTCGTGACACGGTCAATTTGGCCCATAATCGAGACAGCTACCCTGTGCTGAGATCAATTAGTATGTAAATAAGTGATGACCGATCATTGAAATCGCTCCCAGTCAATTTTCTGCGATCTCTTTCGCTGATGAATTATGCACAGTGTTTCACGATGTGTGGACTTGACGCTGAGGGTAAATAATAAATTTATTACACGCGAACGCAATGAACCAACATCTCCTTAACTCTTGTTTTATGCAACCAGTTACCAGTGAAATTATATACTATTTGTTTTATCGACCATATCGATTAACATGAATTATTCGAAATTATAGCAAATATATAATTTAATTTATGGTAGGATAAGACGATAAGATGTAAACTTATAAGAATATAGCGTATCTCATATCAGATTACATAAACAAAATACAACATAGCAAAGATCTGCTTGAAATTTGTATAATAAATTTGTTTCTAAAATAACACCTACAATTTATGAACTCCACACCTGGTACGTAAACGACTTACGAGAAAGGACTAATTGCACCATCCACCTGTGGGTCAGCGTCATGACCTTCGCTCATTTTTCTCAGCCCTACCGACTGTTGAACGATGCAAAATTTAGATATACCGTACTCTCACACAAGAAGAGGCAGAGTATCTTCTTAATGTACTCGATCCCAGAACTGCTAGAATAAATAATTACAAAGCCTTTTTACGGTCGAAAGGTAGCGGAAGCTATTTAAAGGAATTGCCGTTGAAGCTAATAAAAGATGGATCACTTATGTAATAAACTCTTCCAAAATTCGTACTCGATACGATGTAAACTTTCAACAGCGCAGAAAGCGTCACGGCTATGTACTAGTAAAATATCTCACGATCAAAATGTTAAATAGGGCCGCTTAAACCATCGACAATCTGGCAAATTAAAGGCGAAATCGCGTAATTACCACGCTATCAACTAACGACCAATTTTCACGTCGTTCGGGGATATCGAGTTGCACGAGGAACGGGCGCAGAGAAAAACGGCACAGAATGACTTTAAAAGGCGGCTCTAAAGGGGCCTTCGTTCCACGAAATCGGAGATCCGAGTAATCGAATTTGCCACAATCGCTCGAAACGTCCGATGTACAACGATTCAATTTCCATGTCCCTTCGTTACCGAAACGACCGATGGTCCCCTTTATGAATTGTCTCGCGGGCCATCCTCGCCCGTCATACTTTCCTCGAACAGCCATTATCCGTGTTTGTGAATTGCTCGAGAGTCGTGGATACACCGGAAGTCCCGTGTAATTGCGGGGTATCGTAATTACGGTCCGCCTCTAGTGGACACGGGAGTGGATTTTCGGGGTTGACACGAGAGAAAACGGTGTTGTTCGAGTGAAATTATCGCGAAGAGCACTTCAGCGGACTAATTAGCATATCTCGAAAACGATCGAATGCAAATCGATCATCTTACGTTCGTCGAGTCCCCTTGTTCCTTCTCTTGTCGGTGGCTGAGAACGTCGATTTTATTGGTCGAGCAGCAGAACCGAGAAACGATTAAGTTAATGCATTCGCGCAAAGTGAATGGCAATACGGCTATGTAATTGAAATTTTCGAAAATAACGAGCGAGCTATAAATTTTGCGGAATAACGATTGAGCCGTTCCGTGCACGTTGTTTTTCTTTTTTTAACATTATTTTGTTAAGTAATATAATATGCATAATATACATGTCACATATATTGCGGCATTCCTTCGTTAATGTAGTACCTACTTTAAACGAAATTATGCAAAAACTTGTTACTACTATTCAATCGCTCTACAAGAACAAGTTCTCGGATCGATATACCAATCTTCGAGCGAAGCCATGCGCGACAAGTATACAAATCTGTCACCAGCTCCCGGAATAACCCGTTGGAGGAAACGGATCGCGCAAACGGAGAATTTCGTGAGCAAATAATCCCGCGACGCTCGTAAAATTTATCTGACGGTTCATACAACGCCACGACGAGGCCTGCAATAAACGACGAATGATCCCCGAAGTAGTTTATTTTTATTTTTATTCGGGGAACGTGTCATTCGCGCAGTTTTATAGGCGATCATATACGAGCCTGGTGTGGCGTTTCTGCTTCTTTGTTCGACTCTTCCGTTACCGCGTCTCCTTTTGAAGCCACAGGCTACTTTTTTCGATACCTGATCGGCTCTGTATTCTAAAAGTAACGAGACTGGCGGCTGTGTCACCTGTCAGATTGGTGAAAAATATTAGGTTGTCCCAAAAGTTTCTTTCGTTTTCTAACGAAGTAACGGATGCGCAACATTTGTTGTTTTATATTATTTTATTAAATTATGTATGATCCATTTTGTTCTATCAAGGACACGATTATAAAAGAAATATACTTTTGGCACAATCTAATAGATTAAATTTCTGGTTGATACAGAACGAACTGTTGGAAAACTTCCTTTTTCCTTTGCGACGTTATCACTTTGATTGTTACTGGCTGGTCGTCTACAGACCACACGCGTCACGGACGACTCTCAACGACCCACGCTTCATGGAAACGTTTAATCGTCGCCGAGCAACCCCGACTGCATCCTCTCCAGCGAGTAACTTAATTATCGTGCAGAGTAACGGTGGGGCGTACGGTCAGCGCTGCAAAGTTGCACGCCGGTCTTTGAACAGCTTCTCAGATATTGATCACGCGATACTGTTTCCTTCGAATAGCAACGAGTCGGAGAAAAAATTGTCCAGCTCGTGGCGAGAGTCGACGCGCGAGATGATTGAGAAAGTAGAAAATGATTATGAGGCAGAAGCAGAAGGTTTCATATTGACTAGCAGCTACTCGTGCAACGAACTTCTTTTGTTGCATATCGGTGAATCACGGGTAGTATCAGAGAGAAAAATGGTTGATCGATAATCGAAGTACGTAGTTTAAAGCATAGTGTATTTTGTGGTCGTAATTGTCTTTTTTGTTTATTTTACGACCGCCTGTTTCGAGTAATCTTGCTTTGGCAAAGTCAAATTCATTCTTTCTTTGTTAATTAATTATTTAATCAACCATTATTCCAATTAACCAGAATTCGTTAATCGAGGAATTAAGTTTTAAAAGCTCATTGCACCGAAGTATAATCATGCTGCAAGTTCGAAAGCCGCGTTTCCCACCACTCTTTCCAAAACTTCCGCGAATGCCACGCGGTCGGAACTTCGAAGCAGCTGGTTCCACGAGTTCCTGTGCGATACAAGCTTCCTAATTAACGGCAGAACAGCCTCTGTAGCCATTGTCGGAAGATAAATCGAGGAAAAATTAGCCAAGTCTGCGCGTCGCGTTGGAACCTTCTCTTATCCCCTGCTTGTATTATCCAACGTGTTCGACCGATCCTTCCGATGTCGACAACCAGAACGAAGGGAACAGCGACTGCGAATAAACGATAGGAATTACAATCATTTGAACGTTGAGCGCGTTAAAAGCAACGGAGAGAGCTTGCTCTAACATAATTTCATCGGGGAACAATTTCTACTTTGATCCTTCATCAAGGTTGGATGGTGTGAGATTAGGACGCCGAGGGAGGAGAAAAATGAAAGGCGCTATCAGGAGAATTCTTCTCGTGACGCAGCCTCCAACTCGTTAAGGTCGTCGACGGAAAAAGGGGGTTGGCTTGTAGAGAGCTTGAAAAGCAGCGGACATAACGGTAACGTGGCGCATACAAACGGCCGCTAATGGCGTGGATAGCTTTTGTTGTTTTTAATTAACCCTTTCTTTCAAGGAGATGGCAGCCAGATGGAAGGGGTGGAAAGGGCCGAGAAGCCAGCGAATGACTTTTACCTTACCACCCTTTCCCGGCTGGCGTCCCGTGGGCGATGTAAATATGCGGAGAATTGCACCTAGGAGACAGCCCTCCTACGCCGCGATTAAGCCTTCATCTAATTAGCTCGACTGATTACCGGCACACCCACGGGATCGACCGGAAACCGATCTTGTATGCGTGCAAGAATTTATTCTTCGCCCGGTTCGAGCGATTCGTGCGGAGATTCGATGTTTACATGGCGTTTTTTACGGTGTACGATGTTAAAATAATTGATAGCTACATTTTTATGTATCTCTATATCTAATATTTTACGTACCTGGGACATGAAACCTTGGTTGGCTTGAAAAGTTACTTGAATATTTAATTGAATACGAACTTCCTGTGCTATAGTCTGTTCTTTTAGCTCTTACGAATAAATTTTTGGCGATGCTACTTGTTTCAAGCGATACTAATGGAGATTCATTGAACTTATAGCAATTTGCAATCTTTTGTGCAACTATTTTCACAGATTTTCGCTGAAGAATGCCCGTTTGACTGGGGTAATGCGAACGTGGCAGCGATACGCTTCGAACGGAATTATTATGAGCAACGTACCGAGATGATTGCTCTTATCAGGCCGATAAGCTTATTTTAACTCGCTAGTAATTAATTCTTTCGATGCTCGATGAACGGTTCAGGAAAATTTTATCTGTCAGACTGGACCGATTGTGGGACATCGCTTTTGCCGTGACAGACGTCACGCACGACGACCAGGCGATTCCTCGTCTCTTGCTATATTTTACAACATGCTGACTGCTGATAGATAATGGTAGGCAGTAAAACTTAATTTAATGGAACTTAATTAACGACAATTATGAGATTCTAAAAGCGAATATACGTATAAAATATTGTATTTGCAATCGCTTTCTCAGTCCTATTGTATTCCTTCCAACGAGAATTATCAGAAAGCAAAAGTAAACCAATATGTCTATTAATCAAACTGTCGTTACTCTAAAGAAAAATTTCAAATTATTCTCACATTTTACGATCTTCGTACTCAAGAACTCATGATGCTTCCAGGCAAAATCCACGTCAGGTGACACCATTCGAGCCAAGAATCACGATGCTCGAGGCGTTTCGAAACGGTTATAAAATCAGTGGGTGGAAGCAGCGACGATGGGGACGAGATAGAAGAGGAATCGCGTTAGAAGTCGGCGCTTTGTCGTGGTCACGGGGCTGTCAATCACCGGTGATAGGAGGCGACACATTAATCTCAGGAACAGCCCGTTGACCGCACATCGTCTTCTTCTCGGCTGCGGTCGGACAGACCCCACGACCTCGTCTCTCGCGACCCTTCTTCTTTTTTCCCCCTGTCGCTTCTCCGGCCAACGATTCACCTTGAGGGACTCGGTATTTTTTAGTAGTTACGATTATGGGTGTCCGTTGTTTGTGGAAAAGAGCCGCCAGATAAAACGATCTTCGTATAGAATATATACGTTCTCCACGCTCGCACGCGCGCACACACACGCACATACAGACAATTTCAGAAATTATCATTTATGACTTAACCTTAACCATCGTAATTTCCACCATCCAACCGCTACTTACAGAGAAAACCCGAAAACCAGCCTTGAAACCACGATGTCCACCTAGTCGCATCTCGAATAAATAAGAAACCAGATCGCTTTGAAAGTGTTGGGTCGCGTTACGGTACATTAGTCACGGTGTCGATGCGGCCGTGGTCTCGGCGTTTTCTCGGTCTACGGCACTCGCGCTCGCACGCTCGACGAGGAATATCCGATCGCGAACCGCGACGCTTGCAAAAACTGACCGGGCCTGACAAATGTCCGTGGAGGCGTAACCGGACGTCTTTACGGATGAGAAACGGACGGTGGGTTTATCCGCGTTATTAAGCGGCGCGTTTCCAGCAAGAATAGCACCATTTGTTTTGCCCGATATCGGCCAAACTAATTCGCGTTTCCCTGCCATGGACGGGACTATGGAAGCAAACCGTTGCCCTCGTATTTCGGTAATCGCGTCGTTACGATTTCTTTATCGTCGTTCAGAATTATATCGATGCATTGTATTTTTCATTCTCCTGGAATTTATCATCCAACCGCGCGATTATGAAACGTAGAAAGGAGAGATTTAACGAAGAAAATTGTTCGTCGGAAATTGGAAGGAAACGTTATGGAACACGACGAAGGTTCGGAAGGAAGAGAATCGATCGAGGCGTGCGCGAACTGGGCGAGATTTATCGGTTCGGCGTGTCGTGGGCCGCGGATCACGTAGCCGGTTAGGTCCGGAGGCAAAAGCGCGCGATTCTGGCCACCCATTCGGTCGATCGCAGGCCGATAAACGCATTATTTAATTACCGTGAGTAATTACCGATTATTACACGGCGCGGCCTGTCCCGGCGCACTGTTCGCCATTAATTACACGAACGATCGGACGAAACACTCGTTACGCAGCACTCTTTAATCGGCTGTGGACTCCGTCGGCCCGTCGCGGGACCCCCGCCCGGATGCACCACTTAATCGTGCCTCGACTGGGCCAGTTCTTCTCTTTTTCCTTTCTTTCCCTTCCATTTTTTAATCGTCTCTTTTCTTCTTTCCGCCGCACACGATCCTGTCTTTTCTTTCTCCGGTTGAACGCGCGACACTAGTTTTCTCGAATTCTTGTCACTCTTGTTCGTACACACCAGAATCACGGTCCATTCCGTTGGCATATAAATTACCAGCTAATTGGTGCGAGGGGACGCGAGAACTCTCCGCGAGCATAGATCAATCGCGGACCTTGGAAATTAGAGGACGTTGCTCGAACCGGTTGAAACGCGATCTCCAGAGAACCAGCCATTCAATTGAGATAAATGCATCTGCTCTGTCGCCTTTTTAGTTGCTCTTTGATAAACCGCCTTCGAGATGGCAGAAGGAATCCTATGGTGGTTTTGGTTGGAAGGAAAAATCTAGTAAATATAGAACCTCTATAACATAGAGATATCAGAAACAATAAAATACATAGCGCAAGACTATTTGCAAACGAAATTAAATATTACAGTCTAGCAATAGGATCTAAAACAAGTTTATTTCACGCAATTGAAATGTGTTGTAACGTAACTTAGAAGATTGGAAAATCACTCGATAAATTTAGTTGAAAGAATTCTAGTTACTATAAATCATCGATAGCTGATATCGTAGCGATCAATCGGATAATCGAGTAGTATCTTAAATGAAAATATTCCTTGTATTCATTGCGCAATTAAAGGTGAGTAACGATGAAATTAGCACGTTCGCCTGCAGCTGTTGCGAACAAGCAGAAATATATTACGATTAAAGATGGGAATCCCAAAGGGGACAACAAAAAATATGCCGTTCTTGTGACGATAAAAAAATACACTCTCTGTGAATATAAATCGTATACTAATGAGTATATGTAAATTATGTGGTCTATAGTACTCGGTTGGAACGACGCGTTGAGATCACGCGATTATTCAGGTTAGACTCGTTTAAAAATACATATTCGTTGTTTCTCGGAAAAAGTAATTTTACGAAAGGAGATGATTTTCCATGTAGCTACGCTACTCGAATCAACGTCTTCGAGAGGACATCCACTCTCTTCGTGTCGTGGCCGAAGGATCGCGCGGCAATTCTCCGGATTAGGATTAAATATTGATGGCCGGCTTGATACAGATTAATGCGCATCCTCTGGCAGCTCAATCTCCTCCGCGCAACCGAACGGCGATTTGTCTCTCGCGTTGGCCAAAACGAGGGACAGCGAAGACGCAGCCACCCCGATCGCTCTAGCCGCTTTTCTCCTGGCAACCTCGGAATGAAAAGGATAGAAGGATGTCTGATTACCACCTTGGACGTTCCACAGATCGCCGAGTCTTCTTATCTGCTCCGTTTCTCTCTTTATCTCTCGATTCCTCGCTGTTCCCTTCGTTGCCCCTGCTCGGACCGTTATGATGAACCGTGTCGCTGGGGAAGGCATTTATTCCGAGATATACTCTCCTAAGGGAATCTATTAGCGCGCCAGGATACGGCTGCCGGCTTATTTATCCCCGCGATAAGGAATTACTCGGAGAGGGGACGTAAATGAAAAATTCTATTTTCCTGCTTGATTACGGGGTTGATCGAGTTCCCATCCCTTAACTCCTTCCAATGTCGCGTTAAAATTACGAAGCTATGAATTTCTTAATTATTCGCTGGATTATTAAACGTTCTGTTGGAATTAAGTTAAGATATAAAATAGTGATAACTTCACGACACTGTGTAACGCATCAGGGACGCGAGAAATTTAGAAACGTAAATAGCTACAGACTTTTCAAATAAATACATCGATTAACCAAAACTTCTTCGATAATCAATCTGTGCTTCGTAACATTTACGTGTTACGTAAGGCTCGAATTAAACGCAGATAATCCAAGGCGAAGCAAATGGGGAATTTTGCAGGAAGAGATTACGGTTCGTTTGCATACATCGTTCGGAGAAATATTATGTGTATCGTTCAAAGAGGTCACACGATGCAAAGGTAGAAAGTAGTGGCGCAGCGGTTGAAGCAACAGCAAATTCGAGGATTCATCGACGAGCAATGGGATCATTTTTTAGTACAATCATCAACTATGGTCAACGATTCTTGAATATTCATCCGAGGACGCTGGTGTCGAGTATCGATCAACGGCTGACAGTTCGCGCCAGCTTATATATCTGCGCGATAAATCTCGCTTTAGCGAATCTATCGAGATTCGTTTGCTCGCAATAATTTTATCCGCGGCGTCGATAAACCGCGCAAACTAACGGACCGGGCGTCCGTGATTCCTGGGTGAATCAACCTGAAAGCCACTCGGGTCTCTCGACATTTCGCGATTGCGATCCTCACACGATATTTCTTGGAATGTCTTTCTGAAAGTACGTTACGATCATTCCATCGGCAATGTAATCAATCCCATTGTTGGATAATTGTAACGTTCGATAAATGTAATTACGAAAGATCGAAGTCGCTTTGATAAAAACCATTCGAATATCGATATATAGCAGCTTACTTAGTATAGAAGAATAATCTACCAGACGGACATCTTTCTTGCGAATTTTATTCATCTACGCTCTTCAGAAAAAATATATTACAACAGACATTGTCCTGCAACGATTCTACGCGACATTCCATTACCAATATTCACCGATGATCTATCGACTATTAAAAACATGGATGACACCCCAGATGAGCGATTTCCACATGGAACGCATCGACGTTCATGCGCTGACGGTTTACGGAAGGCGTCGCGGCGCGTGCAAGACACTGCGGGCAGAGAGGTTGGGGCGGGGGATGTTCGGCGAGCGCGTGTCGTCGCTCGAAGCCGGCAGTGAAAATGGTTTGTGCCAGAAAGTCTCGGATAAGTTAAACACGGGCCGTAGGCCGGAGGCGTCGTAAAGCGCCGCGGCGCCTTCGTGTTTACGCGGAGACGTCGAGGCCCACCAACCGCGTCATCCCTTTCCATCGACGCCGCTATCCTCGTCCTCGTCTCTCCGATACCACGTTCGATCGTTCCGATTCACTCTACTTATTTCTCGTCTATTTTCGCCCGCGTGACAAATCTCTCTATGTCGGCCGGATTTATCGAGCGACATTCTGGCCCGTGCCGTGCCCATATGGTAGCCACGCGAGCTATTTCGGGTGTCGAGGTGCGATCTCCGGCTTTCCCCTCGCCCAACATCGTCGATCGCTTTCCGATCGCGATAAGCAATCGTTCAGGTATTCGAGAAAGTTGCTTTCGAACTGATAGAGGTGCTTACGAAGGGTAGAATGGAATAGAGGACGTACGTAAACGGATGTAGCTGAAAACGGTGTATGTCAGTTCGCTGATATCTCGCATAAAAGTGTGGTGTACTTATAGTTATTAAAAATTTTGACATTACCTATACGACTACTTGCGTGAAGTTTTATAGCTGTATTTATGCTCCAATAATCGTTTCTCGGTTGATCTATATTAAGAAGGATCTGGTACTGCTCGAAAAGCAAACAGAAATCGATATACGTAATTTTCGTACGTTCAACTCTCTTTAGATTGAAGATATTTTTTTTCTCTTATTTGCACGTCTGCAAAAATAATTGGTTTTATGAATGAATTGCTCCTTATTCGATTCACTGCGTTAGAAGGAGCGTAAATTTGCATATGCTAACCTTTCGCATTACGTGACCGAGTTAATTATTCCGTATCAACGTAAAAGAACAATTTGCAATTCAATTACGTCACTGTAACTCGTAACATATCCTGATAAGATAATATTAAAATAGGAAACATGTTCGCAACAAGTTGTTTGATGTGCTACAAGTGTTATCTACGCGACTACAATATTCTAATTGTCAGGCAGTGTCTAGCGCGACAGCCGAGTCTACGTACGGATTCTGATTAGCATGACCAGTCGATTAATAATAATAGTACAGAGTGGCACACGAGCAACGCGCAACTTGGAATACTACGTTTCGACGCGACGTTCCAAGAATCACGATGAATTTCAAAGTTTCAAAGACGAGCTTTAGAAGCTTCGCGATGACAAAACTCTGCCATAGAACGATATCTTCTTATCATTCTTTGTCATTCTTAGCCTTTGTCAAAGTAAAGTCAATCCACCTAAGAGCAAAATGAAAGAAGAGAAAAAATAATAATTCAAGGGAAGAATTTTAAGCAGATCGAAAAGGACGATCTCGCGGTCAGCAAACGGAACGATGATTTACGAGCTTGCGTTCAGTCGTTGGAATTTGTCAGTCCTCCTCTGTGAACGCCCATCGGTGTTCCCGACCTTTCGATATCGATCTTCCTTCACATTATCTCTCTGCTATACCTACCTACCGATGGAAGTCTATCGGACAAGGAAACCGCTAAGAAGAAAAAAAGGACGGAAAGAGGAAAAGAGAGAGACCGAATGAAGGAAGAACGAGCTGAGCGGCGTAAAAGCCGCGTTCCCTCCACGCAGAGAAAAACTAAGTCTTAATAAAGCAGAGAGGCAAGATAAATCGGTGCATTAGCATCTCACCAGGCGTGATTCATGGTGACGGTGCGACCAGGCTGGAGACCGACCATGGAATATGATATATCGTCATTAGCATCGGTTTCGTATTAGAACAAATAGCCGCGCGTTTTAGCCCTTAAAAGGCGCGACGTGTCCCGGCCCTTAATGGCCTGTAATGCACCCCCGGAAAACTCCGACAGGAGAAACGGTGTCGCGGTGACTTGTGCTTTCCTCGGCCATCTGCCTGGAAGCTTTGTTTCACCATTGAGCCGACCATTGGGGTTCGTCGTCCCTAGCGGAGACGCGGCTTCGTTTTTCTTCGAAATAAACACGGCGGGTGATGCACAAGAGGGAGGCGGATTCTCGAAAGTGTAAAGTATTCGATATTCTTTCAAATTGCAAAGTAAGTTGTATATTTTATTAGTAAAATCTTTAAATATCGTTTAATTCGGACGCGAACAAACGTAACTAACCTGGAAGGTTTCGAATCTTCCACTTGTACGCATCCTATAAACTACGTACGAATAGTGGAAACCTAAACGCAGAACGATTTATTTCTAGAAGAACGAAATCGATTCTAAACAACGTCTCTCATTAGTCACAGAGCCGCTCGAGAACACCCGACCTCGATTCACAGATGTTTCCCTCTGACTGTGTTCCACTGATTAGAACCGTCTCGTCGCTTTATTTCCATAATCATTTCCCTGAAACCGTTTCTCAAGCAAAAGAAACTCGCGGCGAGAATAGTTTGCCGCTCGAGACTCGCCGTGGCAATTATAGGCAAATTTATTCCCACTTCTCGTGTAAACGTGCAAACATTCGACGTCCCGGTATCTCTAGCTGGTGGATAGCGCGACATACAGAGGGTGAGCAACCCCTTGATCCGACGTAATTCACGGTTTGCCGGTGCATTTATTAGCGTGTCACTCGGGGCGACGCCTTCCTAGTGATTTATCGCGCACGCGCCGAGACGCGTAGATCTCGGACTCGCTGGCGCGAGGCCAGAGTTCGACGGGCATCTTCGTCGCCCGCGGCCGACCTTCCTTCGTCTTCCAGCTGCCGAATCGACCGCGCAGATGGAGACGCAGATGGTGCCTCCCGATCCTCGCCACGACCGCTGGCTGTCTTTCTTCCTGGAGTTTAGTTTAGCTGAAGACGACGATGATTGGTTGGATGATTTGGTATATATAACGTTGGCTTAATAAGGGGTGTTGAGACCGAAGGTGGGTGCGTGTAAAGGGTGAGGTTAGGAATGGGGAGATTTTGAGAATCTTTTTCGGCCAGACTGGATGATGATACGACAGTGAAAACGGTCATTTGTATGGTAGTTTGGAAGATGATGGATCGGTGTACGCAGTTTTCTAGTATTTAACCTTTAAATACGTAGCGTTTTAAGGGTGAAATTTTAAGGGTCTTTCTAAAGTGAAGATGTAACGGTGAAAATGGTCATTTGCCTGATATTTCCAAAGATGGATGAACCTACGCGGTTCTTAGTGTTTGAAGGGGATAGAAAATTGTAGAAGAGAGGAATTCTTACGTTACGTGGAATTACGAAGAGAAAGATTTTGTTTTCTCGTTAAATAACACCATCTTCGTCGCATTCCACCGCGTATCGACCGCTACGATCGTCTTCTTTAATCTCGCACGCGAAACTAGCAAAATCCGGCGTAACAAAGTTCATACGTACGTGCATGTAATAAATAGTTAGAGCATCATGGTGGACGATTAACCAGCAGGCTTTCTTTCGATCATCCTTGCATCCTCCGGATACGCATACTTTAAATTCCGACGCTCTTCGCCGTATCCAGATCCAGAGAAAGAGAAGGATAGAAAAGAAGAGTAAACGATTTAACATGGTCAGAGAAAATTTCCCGAAGTTCGCCTCCGATACTTTACCTGGTTGCAAGCTACTCATCTACGTTCTCGATCCACGTCAATTAAACGTTTTTCACCGGTTGTCCGGCCGATGGATCTCAACCACGACCTCGATGCATCGCGTGTGCATCGACGGTCCACGATCGTATGCCCGTGAATTGCGCCTTTGATGATAATCACCACCGTTCCTTGCTGCTCGAACCACCTTCTTATGGGTCTTCCTCCATTTTTGCGAGCGCAACGGTGCTGGGGTTAGTTGGGTGCGCGTATCTTTCGAACGTACACAGCATGATGCGATAACTCTGATCGGTTCGAATATTCATATCGTTTGAAGACATTTGACGAAATTTTAACGACGAAAGCCAGCTACTGTAATATAATAGAAGCAATAACTTTTCACTGGCGAAAGATTTTCAGAGATTTCAAAGCGTCAGCCAGAGAATCAAATGGAATAGTTTCCTCCGGAGCATCGTTCCATCAAACGCGGATCTTCGCTGAAGGAACGGAACTTGGAAATTATTCGACTTGCAAAGTACGAAAGCGCAAACTGAAAAACTGGTACTGGGACGTTCGGGTACCGATGGAGAAAAATCGAAGGAATCATTAGCGACGATATCGACGTGGAGTCTCCACGCGCGACGCTTTCTCGGTGAAAACTGTATCGAACTGGTCGACGAGACAGACACGTCCCATCGATATAAATAAAGTATCCGTGGGGTGATAGAGCGTCCGCGGGCGGCTGACACAACGAACAGGGCAAATGAAAAATGCCGAGACGGCCGATCAATGTAAATATATTCATGACGTGGGGTGGATGAGCGGCCACGGGGATGCCGGATACACGTATACGCGCGCGTGGACTTTTATAGGATGGGGCTGGCTTTCTCGTCGACGACTCGATGCCACTCGGACGGCACATAATTCACTCTTTGGCAGCTCATTACAATTTAAAAAGGCTTTTGTCAGTGTACTATACCCGGAGCCGTGATTTCTTACGAGCTCGCCACTTGCTCTCGCGTCAGGGGCCTGTCACCTTTGGGACTGCGAAACGAGCGTTCCTCGAGGACCTCGTGAAGCAAGAGGGACCGGATACCGCGTCCTTCCACGAACCACCGACGAACTCCTTAATTCGACGGATGGGTACCGGCGTCGCCTGTCTCCTTCGTTTCTGACTTTCTCTTTGCCATTAGTCGACCATTGTTTGGGTTTTGACAAAATTAGGAAAGTAATTTTGACAAAATTAGGAAGTTTAACGGCGGTAGAAGGAAGATTTTATAGGATTTAAAACGGTAAAAACGAAGGCAGTTGTCTCGTGGATGATGTTTGTTCTATCGTTTCAAGTGGATCGGAGTATTAACAGTTGACTTCTTGTACTCGGATTTCTCTGTTGGATAATAATCATTCGTTAGATCGTTCAAATATCTTTAATTGCAAAGCTTCCGCAATTAGTTTTAGAAGCTAACCCTGGTCACGACGAACAGGAAGAGCCGCTCTCCACCGACGATGATTTTTAAGATTATTGTTCGAAGGGAATCACGGTTGCCGTCACGAGTATACGAGGATCGAATCGCGATCCGTGTGTCACGGTGTACACGGTTTAACACGACAGCTATTCCGCAATTCCAAAACGAACGGACGTTTTCGAACGACAAATCGCCGTACCCGAGACGCGCCCGGTTTTTTGCCCGACCGTACGAAAGAAACCGGTCTGTGGGCGAAGAACAAAAGGGGCAGTGACGAGTCGCCCGGTTACCCGGCATTTCTAATTCTCCGTCTGGTTCGATCAGCCATGTCGAAAGAGAAATGACTCCGCTCGCGTTTTCGAGACCGATTCCGAGCAATTACTGGGAGATCGTCTTTTGTACGGGGCGATCTTGATGAATGGTCCGGCCAGATCTGTGTCGACAGAGTCATCGCCTAAAACGTAGCTGAATCGGAACGAGGGAACGCGGGGAACGATCGGTGAGAGGAATTCCGAGTATCTGCCTTTCGTGCTTGACGTTTATTTCAGTTACGTTTCGTGTCGTGACGAAGATTCTTATTAAGTGGACCGAGGTGTCCTATTCTGACGTGAATGACAGAGGCAATTGCTAGTGGTTAGATATTCTTCGGAATAACATTTCAAAAGTTTCTTCCGTAAATTGGATCAGCTTTGTTACAACACTTCAGTTTTTGCACACAAGGATCGTTATAATACGTTCACGTTGAACGAATGTATGAGAATAAAATTTCTAAAAATCGTATTAATCGTACTAATTCTTTGGCAAGAAAAGCATAGATAAGAAAAGATATGCCTCTTGTGAAATATTTTCAAATAACTCGCATAATATACACCCTCTATTTTTTTCGTAGAAGAAAGTAACGGCAGGAGGGCGTGTTTTTTGCGACATACTTGTCCCTCTCGTGTTAAGCTCAAGAAAAAGGCAAGAAGAAGAGGCTGCTGGAAGGAAAATGCAACTGCGTCCCCATGGGACGTGACCGAAGCCCGAAATTGATATGTATTCCGTGGCACGGCGCGTCCAATCTATCGCGGGTCAAGCAACCGGAATTTTAAGCGCGATACACGCCATCGTACATCGAGATCTTCCCCTAAACGTCGATACGATGCTTTGTTCGCTCCATATACAGGGTGACTCGGGTGGACCTTTAAACAGCTAAGGACGATCTTCTCGTAAGAATAATTTAGAATCTGATTCGAATTCTTTCTTATCGATTTTTATGCCAATCGACTGGCCAAGTAAAAATCATTCAGGACTATAGTACTATCATCGTTTAAAAAAATTACACCATAAAGGATTAAATTATTACTATAAGTTTTCTCTCTTGCTGCAAAGCAATAAGGAAGTTATACAATCGTGACCTCCGCTGGGTTAACGAAGGATTGTTTGTTAAAAATTTCACGCAACGAGCTACACCCTGTATACTCCATAGCGTGCCGCTATGGAACGACTTCCATAGCGAACGAGCTGATCAACGACGAACCAGTCGGCCGATCGTTCCTCTTCCACGTTCTGAAACTTACGAGGACATAAAGCACACCCCCCGTATATATCCGGGCGATCCGTATGCATACGCGCGCGCGCGCCTGGCCATCCTGCGGATCGCGTGCGCGGAGAAGGGTGGAATCCTGGCCGCGAAGGGACGCCGCTGGTCATCCTCGGAAAATTGAATTTCGTCCCAGAGGGCCACCCGGATGAAGTATGCTGACAGTTGGAAAATTTGCGTTTAACCGGGTGCACGCGATCCCAACACGGAAATCTTCGCCGACCTCTTGTTGATCGAGAATGGATCTCGGACTAGGAGACACCGGTTTGCCACGGTTTCTCTTGCACCAGATTTTTCTTAGGCTCGAGCTTGATTTGGGTTAAAAATTTGGTGCAGTTGGTGCAATGAAACAAAGTAGACGATGGCGCGGTTAATACGTTTTCTATTGGTTTACGACGTATCGCCGCGTCATGGTATAATATTACTGAGACTGCGAAAGGAGCAATCTGAAGATTCTAATACACCTACTTAGTTTGCATATGAATTACCGACGATCAAGATAAACCCACGTTTCGTTTGTTTCGTGTAAATGGTAAAAGAGTAGTAGCACTCACCGTGTGGCACCCATCCGTGGTGGCACCTGTCGCAGTAGCGGATATGTCGCTTCCCTGGAGTGAACGAATCGCAGGAGCATCCATTGATAGTACATTTGATAGACTGAAATCAGGAAAGAGCAATGATTAACATAATCAAATAAAAAAATTAAAATTGATTAAAATAATCAAACTTAGTGAAAGGAGCTTGAGAAATGAAATCAAAAAGACTCGATTACGTTTTCTAAAATTACAATCACGATGGTTGAACACAAATTGTAGAAGAGACCAAGCCTGTAACAGCGAAGCATCGTTCGAGCACTCCAGTCGTTCGTTAGGGCGGGTAAAAAGGCGGAAAAGAGAAAAATAGATACGAAACATCGTTGTAAGGGCGCGTACGGTACGGTAAAGAGGAGATAGAATTTTATTCGTCGACTTTTCAGCCGGCAGGAAATATCCCGGACAGTTTGGCGCGGATTAAAGGATCGTTGCCACGGGCGAGCAGGAAAAAAGGGGGTGTGGTATTTTGAGTGACCGTTTGGCATAACGCCACCCCAGAGGAAGCTCGTAAGAGACGGGGCTTCGTCGGATTTTAAGGAACCGTGAATATTTTCCGCCCTTCGGCACGAAATTAACCCCTTGGGAGCCACCATCCAATCCTGCCCCGCGGCTGAAAGGAAGGCGAACCTCCTGGATCGGGTATTACTTTATGTACGCAGCAGGAAAGTTTATTTTCCGCCGTCGCGAGTTACCTGCAGCTACTGCCGTTGCAGTCGAAGCGATAGAGGGACAGAGAGAAAAAGGAAGGCAGAAGAAGGGAAAAAGAAACGTTAATTCCTGCTGCTCTCTTCCATCTTTCATGCGTTTGAAAGTTTCCCCGAGAACCGACACGGATCTGCACTAAGGCGAACTTTGGATCCTTACTAAACGGACGCCCTTTTGCCTCGTCGAACGTCATTTTCATCATAGTTCCGGCTCGTTGCAGCTACGTGAAATCCCTGGCGAAGTTGCAACGGATGAGGAACCGGGAAAACGCATTTAGCGGCGCAGAAACTTTGATGTTAATTTTTTCTACTAGGTTTTCAGCACGCTATAAAAATTATAGGAAGAAGAATTCCAGATAACCAACGTCGTAACTGTCACGCGGAGCGTTAAACCAAAGAAACCATAATCCCATCAGAGGCGTACCCACCCTGCCGAACCTCCAACGAATCGTCACTCCCCATTTAAGGGGTTAACGCAATCTTCCTTACCCTTGGCTGACGAGAAAGGGGTCCATTTACCTATACACGAGTCGTTTCACCAAAGAAGAACGAAAGGGAAGACGACGTTGCGTACAAGTTCCCCGTTGTCGTGGTGTTATGACGTTATAGCGTTACGACGGCGTGTGCCGCTAATATAAAGACAAATGAAGCGACAAGCGCGCAGCCATCGTCGGCCATGTGTCTTTATCCAGACAGCGTCCCGTGGCTTCGCGGGAAATCTTCTGTCGTTGGGAAACGAAGCGAGGTCGACCAGGCTGGCTGACAAAATTTCATAGCCGGCAAATTTTATTAGCTTCGCAGCGGGTTATTTATTCGGAACGAGCGACAGATTATATGGCGATGTTAGCGGTCGCCCGTGCCACGCGGAAGGGGAGCTCGTGAAACAAAGTCCCTGCCACGCTTTTTATATCCGAGCCGGTGACGCCATGGAATTAGCTTTTCGAGTTAATCTAACTCGCTTTGGAATTTAAATGGGCTTTAAATATGTGTTCATGCATACGCGCGTGGACTTTTGTAGTTAGTTTTTTATGGCAAGACCAAGATGGGGAATATCGTACCCTGTAAATGATGCGATGTTACGATGTGGTTTGCAGGTTTGTCGAGGCACAGTGTATACAACGTGGTTTTCTCGCAAGGACACCAATTTCCGGTTATCGTCGACATTTTTCATGCATACTTTTTATATTCGCGCATCATTTTTTCCCGCTGTCATCGCGTATAAAAGACAACACAGTTTTTACGAGCCACGAGATATTTATCGCAGCTATCTCTTTACCATCGAGCTGTCAGCTTATCATTTCGTTCCTCCGCTTGATTTTAACGACACTCCTCTTTTAAGAACATCACGAACAGCTGTACATTTCTCGATTAGGTCGGTAACGATCGGATTTTCGTCACATGCAACGAAACCAACGCGAAAGAAGCGTCTAGATTTTGGGACGATCGACCCCCGGAGCGTTTTGTCTCTCGACAACGAAATCCAACATGCTCACCGGGGCCAGAATTGTAATCCAAGCAGGGAACAAGCGTACACCAGCTAGTTGCAACGATGGCCATTACAACATATCAACGAACGATAATTAATTGCGCGGATATGGATTACACGAATTACGCGAACGTATATTTCCAATCAATATTGCCAGCGATACAGCGTGGCAGCGATGATGATTAACATTATAATCGGAACGGACCACCGGCACAGTCCCACACAATGCAGCCGCGTATTGTTAAATATAACAGAGCCGTGGATACGTGGCTCGGCTATCGTTTGGAATTCGTTAACGAGCGGAATGGAATTACGTCAGTGATGCGTCGATAGCTGACTGTGAGAGCATTTGTCACAGTGAAACGCGGAGCTATCCGTGCGAGCCGACTGTACGAGAAGAATAACGTTACCATTGTATTTTCATGCTGTTGATATTTTTCCCTGTGATTGATTGAAAGATTTTAATTTCCCATTGAATCGTATGAAATATTCGATGAAATCTGCTGGTATGGCTTTGCTTTGTATTATTTTCAATACGAAGGTTCGTTGAAGTTGCTTTATAATGCTTAGGTGACACTACGAAGAAATATCGTATATCTTTTCGTATCTTATGGTATATCGTCGATTCTTTTTTTTTCCTCGCAATTTTCCCAATAGAACAATGTCTCAAAGAGCTACTATCGGCGCTTCACACTCGAAGCGTTCCAGCTCGCAAACACTCATCGAGGGTAGCTAACTCGGAATCGACTCAATGGCCACTCTCCGCGTCGATACATCCCAATTTCCCACTCTTTCGGATCAAATCCTTTCGCCGGACGAAACAACAAGTCCAGACACGGTTTATTTTTCAGCAGCGAAACCGAATCGGATACTTTACCTTGAAGGCAAACGCACTCGTGGCTGATCTGGCTAAAATTCAGCGGAACTCTTCGGCTGGAATTGCAGTCGATTTCGGCCCGTTGATCCCAAAGAGATAGAGAGATGCGAACAGAGAGATAGGTGGAGGCACGAAAGTACGAAAACTCGACAGCACTCGAGGACGATGACGTGGGATGCGATATGCCGGTTTGCATCGCGGCCAAATCTCTCGGCAGATGTGTAGTAGGTTCGTGTTTAATGAACGGGGCTAATCTCCCCATTCGAAATGCAACGCTAACAGCGAACGCGAGGTGGCCACGCAGCAGCAACCGGGCAACTCGTTCATCGTTGCAAATTAATTTGACCAGAGCGCGAATTAAACCTCAAGTATAAAGCTGGCGAGCGGCCGCGTCGACGATGCAACCCCATTAATGAGTTCGAGGATTTAAGCTGGGTCTATGCGTTTCGCTGATCCGATCCATCGCTCCCTTCTGCGCCACGCCGCGCCCAAACGCGTGTCCAAACTTTTACCCCACGCGAGCGTCCACTCTCGCGTTTGTACGATTACGTACGGTTCGTATTCTATTTATGCGATTGTCACCGGTGATGAAAATTTTCGACTAAATCAGCGACTGGAAAGGTGGACTATCGTTAATTGATTTATAGCGAAAAAGAAGCAAGCAAAGAAGAAAGAAACTTGGACCGCGTGCCCCTTTACGCGCGACACGTGCACGCGCGATTTAAACGTTGTGGCAGCGATACGACGCAATTGGCATCCCCTCGATCAGAATGCGGCACGCGTGTCGATGTCAGGGGGTAAACGCGGTGGAATAGAAAAAGGAAAAAGCGGAATTTCCAACGGCCGTACTTTATCCCGGCACGCTTCACGTGTGTGGCGGAATAATGAAATGCTAACAGCCTGGGCTGCGTTTAGCATATTGTCGCGGCCACAATGGCAATTTGCGTGATATATCTAGCCGTTTTCTCGGGACGCGTTCAAATGTAGCGGAATTAACTGGCCCTCCGAGCCACCACCGAACAGGCGTATATTCCGACGTGAAGCTGGCGTCTGCCGAAATTCCAATAATTCTCAGAAATTTTTCTCTTTTTTCCTTGTTTTTTTTTTTATCAGTGAACGACAAAATCTCAAGGAGAAAGATGATAAATACGTAGACGGCAAGTTAACGCGTTTGTCTGAAACAATGCTACAAAGAAAATATCGCCAACTAAGGTAACTTATTCGAGATAGTAATTCATCAAAGACGAAGGAGCACGTAGCGGTCCGATTAGTTCTTTCTGCGAGAGCAAAGATTATACTTGGCGTCGCGGAACAAAGGGATAGAGAAGGGAATATGGAAGGGTGAGAGGGTCCTGCGTGGACGATAAATATCGCGGCCGGCGACGACAAAATATCGCGAAATAAGAAAGGATCTCCGGCGGGGTTGACAGACGGCACCCCGAGGAGCACTAAGTCACGGCCTATGCTAACTTTCTGCTCTGACCGCCCTCTCTCTATTTCCGACCGATGAAATAATATCGCCCCGATTGCCAGCCTTGATCCATGTAGCGTGAAACGTCCAGACGTTTGCCGAGGGATTCTTCGAGTGCAAGTCGCCCGCGATAATCGCCAAGGGAGATGTATCGCGTTTGCTGCCTCGCAATCCTGTTTCCTCCGAGGACACGTGGTTTATCGTGAAACAGTTTTGGCATCGTTTCGAAGATCGCTTGTCTGGAAGATTTTCCAGGGCTGGAATAGCTTATCGAGACAAATGCGTGGAAAAGATGACGGGTTTGATGTAATGCGCGACTTTGTCCGCCAAACGGACCTGTAAGACTTCACACTATAGTCGAGGAACAAGTTTAATTTTAGATTTAATCTACTTGGCTCTATTGTAACCGTAAAAAGATAGTTGCGCTTTTTAAGGGCGTGTCAAAGGTGTGTTTCAGAAAACTAAATAGCAAATTCCAATGAATCAGCGCCACTCAAGTTATTAGATTCGATTCATTTAGTCATTCTATGGAGGAAATTGAACAATATCGATTAACACCTGTGATCTTTACAATTATACCGGACTATAATCTCAGCTTGCGCGATTAAATGGTAGATCTCGATCAAAGAACAGCATGCGAAACGCAATGACCATTAAATTACTTTCACGTTAGTGCTACTATTACTGTAAGAAGAGAAATAGAAAATACAAATTCTGATGGGAATGAAACTGATTATGAATGCAAGATCATCTAAAAGAAAGTATCGGTTTAAAGTTTCTATTAGAAGGCGCTAATAGGTAAAGAAAATGGTACTGTCGATATCCGCGGAAAGTGGCATCCAGGCTGACTATCGTGAGCCTCGGTCATTTAGAAACGTGACAAAAACCATCGCGTCGACGGGAAACGGTTCTCTCTAACGACGGTAAGCAGGGAAAAAATGCCGGATTTCGCCTGATTTTCTCTTTGTTTCCGCACGCACAGACAGGTAGCGGTAAGGCGGGCAGAGTTTTTTAAATCTCATTATTACAGCTGCCGGGCAACGCGAAAAATAAGCAGCGCTCACGACGGCGCTGGAGAACTTAATCCGACGGATTTAGCCGTGGAACGATTGCGCGTGCATGTAGCTTCAGCATCCCTATCTTTTTTCCTTTAATGCGATAACAGAGAACAATAACGCGCGGAGATTAGCATCCCCCAGCCGGAAACGCCCTCTGGAAATTAACAAGTTTCCCAATTTCGTAGATCTCCGATGCTCTTTCCATTCGCTGATGTAACGTGAAAATACTTTTCGTCCGAAACTTCGTAACTTCTACTTCGCCTTTCACGTCCAAATCGATACCATACGAGTATCATAGAAGTTGTATCGCGCCGATTCCCATCCAAAATGTTCGTAGTGAATATGCTGTGCCTTGTACCAGATATAACGCGAAAATTCATCGAACAGCTGATCTACAACACTACAGAGCTCCAAATCGGAGCACAACTCACTCGGATCGAACGTGCCAGGCTACGGGCGCAATTTGGCAGAGAAATACCATAATAATAACGATGATCGTCGTCGTGTTCGTCGCCGTTGTAACGCGATATATCGAAGGAAACGGTCGAGGAGAGATACGGGATTGCAGCACAGCTGCCCGCGGCAAGGATCGTTGCGAAGATCTCAGGGCCCATCTTCCCCCGACGAAGGCGGCCAAAAAAATGACTAGACGTTTTAATAGAGCGAGTTTTCATCTATCGTCCCTATTCATCGGCAATTTCCGATTGCGTCGCCGTCCCCGGGGGAGATCGATCGCCATTGTCTCGGGCCGAGCCGCGCCGCCTCCGCTACGCTCCGACTTTTCATCCCGGCGGCCACACCTTGCGCCGCGCCACCCGATTCTCCATCCGTATCGTTCCACGAAAGTCAAGCATAATGCCGTAATGGACGATGGACAGGAAACGCTGCCGTTACACGCGACACGTGACACTTCATACTTGCAATGGCTTGTCGACGATGAACTTTCAGGGAAACGACGATAGGAATTTGCGAATATGCCGAAGAATATCGCAAAATCTTCAAATGCAACGTTCCAAAGGGCATTTAACGTTTATTTCTTTGTAACCGTTCGATTGAAAAGCGGGAAATTTATTTTTATAATATTTCATCGATTACGAGGCATGTGACTGGAAATATTTTCACACAATCGTTCAATTTCTGTGTATCGCATTTTCTGATCAACACCGAATTCTTGATACCTGAACTATCGATATTCGATTAGAACAGACCGTACGTTTCGTGCGAGAACCGATTTTTTATAAAAAGAGCAATTTCGAACGATATAATACACCTATCTCAAAATTTCGTTCCGCGCCATTGCCAATTTCTGCCTTTCCGCCGGTTCATTACCATAATTGTCATCACCTCGAGAAACTTTACGCGATGGTAGTTCGCAGTTCGTCAATTTCAGCAAGTAGCACTCGAGTCGGTTCGTCGAGGCCGTGCTGCCTGATGGCTCCCTGGCACGGGACGTCCTTTCCTGGTAAAACGTGCTTACCGTCTCGCGACCGGATCGTGACTTCGAACCTTTCGATCGGCTACGCCCTTCTAAGGCGATTAGATACTGGCCAATATCGTGGATGACGATTACACGCGTTGACGTGACGAGGAAAATTTGAAAAATCCGATAACACGAAGACATTTCCTTGTTAGTTTCAGAATGGGCACCGTGAACCATACTTTGACGCCAGAGATTGTCATTCAGAGACCGTTAGATATGTGGCGGCACTCGGCCACGGAACTTTCCAAAGGCTTCACGACACAAAGCGCTATACCTTCAAAGCGTAAGGTCGACATGCCTAATGTACCATCGATATACGGTTCTTTCGCCGAATATTCGGAAGATTGCATACGCGGCAACTGTCGCGGATATCTAATAAACGCGTACGTAGTGGAGATATCGAGGGGCAACAAAGAACAGAATCCGTTTGGTTTCGAACAAAAGATTCATTCTGCTCCGAGCTACGAAGTGCGAAAGGTTTAGCGTCATGGCGAAGCTTATTAACCCCTTAAACAACAACTGCGGGCATAGCCCGTGGTACGATGATCGGGCCAAACGTAAATATTACGGGCATTATCCGTAACAGATGGTCGAATCAAACGTAAATATTACGGGCATAGCCCGTAGTAGGTGATCAGACCAAACGTAAATTCTCGAACGTAAATTGTAAGGGGTCAACTCTTGATTGTTAATCGTTGATAGTTAATCGTTAATTGTTAATTGCTGTTGATAGTTAATCGTTAATTGTTAATTGCTGATCGTAAGTTGTTGACTGTTGATTGTTAATAGTTTAATAAACCTTTTTTGGTTGAACATCAAGAGTATTTCTTACGGGCACCTTCACTATCAACCACCTCAGATATTACAAAGTGCATATTGCTAAGCATGGGAATACGATAAATCAACGATCCAACGTAACACGTGTGGACAACAATCCCGAACAAAGGAGTTGCATTAGGTTTAAGCGGCGAGGAGAAAGGCCCGCGATCGAAAGGAACACGTGTCAGCGGTGGCAAATAAATAATAAGCTGGGTCGATTATGGAATTCCATCGCGCGGCTGGTGCGAACGACTCGTGTCCACGGAATTCCCGCGGTTCGAGCAAGGACTCGGTATTGAAAGGTCGTCGATAAATTGTGTTAAGCTACGCGAGAATATCGATAAGCGAATTGCCGAAGCGGAAACGTTGACTTGGAACGGATCTCCGTCCTGGTTGGTCTCTTAGGTAAGTTTCTTAACAAAGAAATGTTCTAATCTTGCGGAGGAAGCGCGAGGAAAGAGACAAAGGAGAATCCAACTGCAAATTTGTCTTGCCATAACTTCGTCAAGAGCTTCGTCTGAGATTTTTCCACAAACTTCTAACCACGTTATTTATTACACTTGAAATCTTAACTACCGACATCAGCTACGCTCTAAGATTTTCCTCGAGTCAGATCGTATCTTCGGACAGTCGATCGGAGATCTGAGTATCTGGAAACGTGGCTGTTCTCAGGGATTTCGCGACGATTGCGCCAAGGTTCATGGCACGTATTTCGAATAAATCGGAATTTCAAAAGGACATTAAAGCCGCGAAACCTTGTTCACCACGACGACCATATATACTCGACCCCCTTCGTTTCCTGACTTATGAACACGCTGTGGTCTTGAGTTCTCGCGCTGCCTTCGCGCACACAGCCGCAACGCTGTCACGCCGTGCTAAACGAATAATAAACACGTGTACGTCTATGCGTAATAGAAGCGACTGCGTGCATATTGTTCAATTAGAAACAAATCGCTTGTAAAAGTATACGATACCTGGTTTAAAGAATCGGGTTCGAACTGAAATGTTGGAGAATCGGTGATTTGTAAAAATGCCTCTTCGATTTGAAATGTTAACATGTCTAACGAGTAACTACGAGATATTATTGGAGAAACAGCAGGATAGAAGTGGTAGCATTGTAATTATCTCGCAAGTATAGTAATTTCTGTCGCGTATATTGATAGCTTTAAGTTCATTATCGCGCTAGTTTAACTAGATTTCGAATTTAAGTCGATTACATACCAGTTTTCTGTACGGTATAATTCGATGTAATTACCTGGTATGCAATTGATAAATAAGTAATGCAAATAGATACAACTTATTATAAATACATGTAATGAATCATATAATTAATAATACAGATTAAGATACATTAAGCACGATACAAATAACAAATATGTATGCTTAAAAGGTAATCAATTATTCATATTGTAATTGGATTACGATACTTCCACTGGATTATATTTCCAAATAAATTTTCGTCTGTACAAAGTTCCCGCTGCTAAAGTTTTGTCGTCAAATTATACTAAAGATAATTAATTGCAATAATTCAATCGATTAGGTTTTCCACAAAACCAACTAAATTATCGCAACCGTTATCGATAAATCCTCAATAAACTAACGCACGAAACTCACAGTCATAGTAAATTCCTACATCGATCGTTCTTCACTTCATCGAAAAAATGTCACCAACGGTCGAATATCTACGGAAAATCCTACTTTAACGCACATCGCGTGTATTATTTACAATCTACTATCTTTACTTTTACCAAACCTACCAACTCCACTGCCAGACTCAACCCTTGCTGGAGAAAACGCTCGTTGAAATTCCACTTCGAAAAACATGCATCCAAGAACCACACCTCAATTTCTCGTTTATGAGAACGCGAGTGATCAAACAGATCGCGAGAGGAGGTATGCAATGGCGATCGGTGATGGTGATTTTCGCGAGCTGGTGGACCGCGGGGTCGGAGGGTCGGGCGTTTTCGGCCGGGCCCGTGACGGCAACCCCGTTGGGGCCGGTCGATGCTTGATATATCGGCTCGTAAAAAACGCCGGGAATAAAATATCTCCGCGGGATCTCGGGGCGAAGGTCGGCGTCGCCGAAAGGGCCCCTCGCCGCGGCGCACCGCGTTTATGGGTGACCGGGTACACGGACGCGCGGCCCTCGCACACGTACCCATAGGTGCGAACATTGTTAACAAGTCCCGTATTTTATACACCGAAGCAGAAAACAACCGGCCGGCTGCCGGCGAAGGGATCTCTGTGGACCAGGGGTGCTCCGTCACCCTCTTTCCGCGGTTTCACCGTGAATCCTAAATAAGATCAACCTAGGGATTGGTCCAATATTGATTTCATTCGCGTGGCATGTTGTTTACACAACAACTGGAACTTCTATATCTTTGTTTCAGCGCGCGTGTTTCGAAAGGTAACGATTGGTTCGATTTAGGAAGACAAACGTTAATTATAATGTTCCGCAAGGATGAAATTAGCTGTTATCTAAAGGTAGCTTTACAGAGTGACGACACTTTATTTGTAAATTTATGCCAAAGCTTTCTTAGATTATATTTTTACATTCGACTTTCTTAAGAACTACCAATCGGTGCTATTCATATTGTAAAAAATTCACAGCATGTCGGAGGATTTCAATGTTGAAATTCCATAGCCTACGCGCTTCAAATACCAACGAAACTATTTTTCCAAGCAATTCGAAAAGAATTCGATAATACTGCTATCGAGTAACTTACAAATCCAAAGAACCAACTTCGAACCTATTTACCGCAACTTTCGCGATTGAACCTTTAAAATTTACGCCTCGGTTGACAATCTGTTACTTCGAATGTTTTAAACGCCATGGCTAGTTTTTCTTTCTATTCTTATTTACTTCGAATATTTTGTGTACTTTAGTTCCCGTCTGCTTGCAATTTCCAACACGTGCTGCAACGCTTTCGTCGCACCTCGACGGATAGAAAAATTGGACACTGTAATCTTCTGAAACTAGAGGAAGAATATAAAGTGGAATATCGCCGTGGTGGCGATCGACTGGCTAGGCCCGCGGGTAGAAAGCTCGGGACGCGCTTAGAGCACATCCAGGTCGGCGGGCGCATAAATCGCGCGAGCTCGAGCGCAAGCGGTCGCAGCATGGAACGCGGTCCATGTGAATAATTGTAACATAAATAAAAGGTCGATCGCGGCGACGTCCATTAACGCGTGTTAGGGCGACGTTAATCCACTGAAACGCATTTAAATTTCCACGCTTATGTCCGGCCCACGGACAATGTAAATAATTCTTGATCGATCGGATATCGATTACCGGCACAAGAGGACGATCGTGCATTTACATATAGATAGCGCTGTCAATGTAACTTATTACACCAATAACCGACAGATATATCAATTTATCCTCGTTTCGTCTCTTTGTTTCTTCCTCTCCCTCATCCTTTCTATTTCCATTTCTATTCTTTTCTTTTTCTCACGATACCTTTTTCCATACTGATAAAGTGTATCTCCAATGTTGCTGGCCACTGTTGAATTTTACGCTCGAGCAAACATCATCATTTGCATTTCACACTTACACTTATTACTACGCGATTCCTCTTTTGTTTTAAAAAAATTGATTCGTATCAAAGAAGTAGATGTATTTCGTATGTTTCATGATCTTTATGCAGGGATGAGCTATTGGCGTAGCTCAAAGAGATCACGCAAGAGAAGACAGAATGAAATTGAGAACCCTGTTGGTCGGCGACGATATTTTCAAAGGCTGTTGCTCGACCAGCCATAATTCCAAGCATAAACACCGATTTGGCACGAGCACCGTGTCTCAACGCGTTGTGGAACAATGAAAACTGTTTACCGTGATTAACTCCTCGCACGAACGAGAGCGAAAATGCGAGAGCGGCTCGTTGTCGATTCACACGTCACCGATATGCGAACGAAGAAGTTTAAAAAATCGATGACTCATAGCTAAAAGGATTCGTCCGTTTGGGAAAAAAGAAGGTTGGCAGGTGTAGCTTCTTGATGGAAAGTCGTAATATACGTCCGGAATAAAGCAATTTGGTAACATATCGTCTATTCAGTTCGATTTCTGCTAGAGCTGTAATTTTTTACGTATCTTTCTACGCGGATGCAATGTGGAGAAAGGAAAGTGGTTTACTTGGAGTAACGCGTCGTGCCGATCTACGCTAATGACTGGTGCATAAATATACCGTCACCGACAGCAACGTATCGTGAGACCAATGTCCTTCGAACCGTTTTGTTATTTAGGTTGCTGGCGTAACGCGCGAACATTAATTCATTAATTAGTGTCGGTGTACCTTATGCGAATACGAGCGAAGACCGCGATATTACTCGTACGTTTAGTCGTCCGAGTGATTCGTCGTTGTTCGTTCGTTACTAGACTGCGTTACGAGATCTAGCGATTGCTTATCGAATAAAAACAAGATTCGCATGGAAGAAAAATCGTGGTAGATTTTGTGTAACGGAATACAACTTCCTTGCGTTCCTTTTAATTTATCATCGTCGAATGCGATTTATGGCAGAAAAATCGAGATAAAAAACATCGTTGAAGTAGCGTACTCGATTACTCGCTATCGAATACATAAATTACAAAGAACAATCAAGTCGAGCACGCTTGAAACCAACCCCCAACTCTCGCTCGACGTGCGTCGGTACATCGACACCGCGAATCCTCCAGAAACAGCTCGGCTAGTCTTCCGGTATCATCGTTGCATCTCGAAACGCAATTTTACACCGCGCGTAACGATCGTACTCGTTACGTTAGCCGGACCGCTATCATATCGAATGGAACGCCGCAAAGTCAGGCATATCGGTCGGTGCACCGTTATGTATCGAAGAACGGGGAGGAAAAACTCGTCGATCAACGACGAGCCAGATGGGGTGGTTAGAGGAAGACAGGACGACGGGGTTGCTTCGAAAGAAAGAAGAGAAAAGAGAAGGAGAGATGGTTGTCCAGCGAGCCGGAGGCCACGGCACAGGAGGATCCGCGCCACTTACCGTCGATTCGCTTTATTTTACCGAGGCGCTTCCTGATATTCCCCGCACGTGGTGCTCGGTCAGGAGGTTAGGTTAAGGAGCAGCGGAGGCACTCGTTGGTCCCCTCCTTCCGCCGGTGGCTCCAGGGGATGGATGGAAAAGGGTTTCACCGACGACGGGGCAAACGAGTTCGGTTCTGTTCGGTCTACTCGGGACGGGGTGGCGGTGGAAGAAGCGGAGGAGGAGGTGGGAAAGGTGGAGGCGGAGGATGGGGTGACGATGGCAGAAAGTAGGAGGACGACGAGAAGCGAGAGAGGAGTGGACGGCTGGCTGGAGAAGAGGTTAAAAGAGGGAAAGAGGATAGAGTGGGTCGGAAGGGGATCGCCGCTGCCTCCTGCACGCTGGCCCTCGGGGGCGGCGTAT
This sequence comes from Bombus affinis, assembly GCF_024516045.1. NCBI lineage: Eukaryota > Metazoa > Arthropoda > Insecta > Hymenoptera > Apidae > Bombus > Bombus affinis. Next base: position 17,749,626 of record NC_066347.1, read on the forward strand.
TGATCCGGAGGCGGCGGCGGTCATCCGGCCGCTAATTAAATGCCAATCGCCAACCTCATCCCCGTCAACTTCCCCTGCCACTGTCTCACCCCACTCTCGGCTCCTTTATCCACCAGCAGCACCCCGCCCTCAAACTACACTCGATTCACCCTCTACTTGTTCGATGCTGGTCTCCTGCGGACCCGTCCCTTTTCAACCCGTCCACCACCGCCATATCCTGTCCGATATCGCCATATCCCGAACCCAACTCCCACGGTCCTCGCGACCACGCAGACTATCAGCTTTCGCGATATTTTACCGCGATACCTGCATTACTTTTATCGTGTCGACCGCGATAATTCGATGATTAGATGCGTAAGGATATTCTTGCCGAATGCGAGATCGTTGGGAATACTGCACATTCGTTAAGACGATGACCGAACCGAACAGTGTTTCAGTTGATATTCCAGACACACTGTTTCAGACACTTACAGACGAAGAAAAAGCTAGAAAAGCAAGATTGCCACTAGGTACAAGCTTTTCGTCTCCTCGTGATTTACTCGCGCAATTCTCGCGCAGCCGGCGACGAGGTAAACCAGTCACGTTCGGATGGAGTTTGGAGGATTGCAAAGGGATCGAAGGAGAAAGAGAGACAGGCAACGGGTCTAGATAGCCAGAAGGGATCAGCTGTGCTCTTCCGAAAGCGGAGTCCCATGGGAAGTCAATCAACCGACCTTTCTTCGATCGCCGCGAAGGGGTGGACTCGCGATTCCGATCCCGCCGAAAATTCCGTTTCATTGAGCTCGACGATACTCGTTTCGATTTTACGCTTCAAAGAAGTTTCAGTGACAAAGTAAAATTTAAAAAATAATTTATACGACAGACTAATCCAGATTTTCGAACATCAAACTTCGTTTACCAAGTTACAACCTGACGTAGCGCGTTACGCGCGGTCAATCGTAAATATTTCGCCTCGTTGAACTGATCAACGTTACACGGCAAATTCGCTGTAGCTGAAAATCGCCGGTCGAAACACGAAAACTCCGTTACCTCCAAGTCGAACGTTCGAAAGGGATAGCGGATCGTTTAATCGGCCATTAGACGCGCTCGAAGCCGCGTCGAGGAGGAAGCAACGTCACCGACGATCATCGATTTCGCGAAAGTGGTCGACCACTCCTGCCTACACTCGCACATAGACGTACACAAATACGCTTCGTGGCACTATATTAAATCGAAAGCGAGTGCTTCCGAGCCAACTGGCTTTTTCAGAAGCGAGCTCCCATTGGCGGTCGAGTAGCCCCTTCTTTATTCGAGGCGGTGTTAATTGGCGCGGAAGTAATTAAGAGATGGCCACCCCCGGGGGCCCCGCCATCCCCCAGGCACACGAACCCCCTCAGGCTAACGAGCGAGCGTTGCTCCCGGAGATGGCAGCGTCGTGATTAATAACAAGGTCCTCTCGAAACCTTAGCGTGCAGCCTCCACTCGCGCGGTAACTCGTAGGTGAAATTCCACCCGGTGTCCGCGTACACCGCGGTGGCTGTGCCACGAGGAAGGAGTCCGCTCGTTCTTCCCTTCGCCGTAAACTATTATCTCGTTGCCTCGTTCCTTAGCGCGGAATTTTCTTTTTCAGCGTCGAACGATGGGCAGCGTGCTCATCGATCACTATCCAGTTAACGCGTTCGCGCGTTACCTTGGCGATCGAACGGTCGAAACATCCAGGCTGATTGGTTTCGGTTACATAAACAGTTTTCGTGGTGTTGGTTTCATTAAAACTTTTTTATTTCACCGGTTGCGGGTAGTGATTGGACGAGGTGGATGGTTTAGAAGGTTTGGTTGTGTTCCAAGCTGGAGAATGATTGGATAGGGAAAGTATCGTAATAGATGAGATTTCAGGTAGCAGGAGACAGACGAGGGGAGACGAATATATAGGGTGAATTTTTTGGTGCGCGGTATATTGCTGAGTCGATGAAGCGTTAGAACGTTTTAGAAGAATTGTTTGTTACGATACGAAGCCATCTTGTTCAACGCGTGAAAGGAATTGCAGGAGTCGGGGTTGTTTTAATATGGAACGTGCTTTAATTTCGAAATTCCGCGCTCTACGCACGCCAGATGCCGACGAAAATATTTTTGTCGATATTTGGAAAAAATCCGATGGTACCTCATCGGCAGACTCGATCCACTGCAAATTGTTTTTCAATGTTTTTTCTTCTCCATCGAACGCAATCTCTTCGACGAGAAAATTTCCAGATATACACGTAGCTATAATTATCTTGCGCCCGCGGTAAAACTCTTAAGCAAGAACCGTAAAGCGTCGTAGAAGATTAGAAGAACCCACCGTGACCAATGATTCAACCCTACAAATTCCCAAATAGCTTAAACGATAATTTAATATCGTCGAGGAAACCAGACGGACCGGTATCCTCGACATTCCTTGTACAATACAAAACGAAAGAAAAACGCGCGAAACTGTGTCGAGTCGAGGGTCGGACCGGCTCCTAATCGTTGCATCGGACGAAATTGTGGCCCTGGTTGTTTGCAAGATCGAACGAATCGATCGAAAGCTGCGGGCCAGTCGAGTGGGAGTCCGATCTGCAATAGGATCTCGGTGAACAGAACGAGCAGAAAGCGAGCTAGAGCCCCGGACCCGGGGAAGGGCGTAGACAACGCGTTTATGTATGTATGTATCGATCGGATATTTATGAAGATTCGGGAAGAACGAACGATGATCCGCATCTGCCGCCCCATTAGGCTAACCCAGGCCCATAGCTGGGGGCGCCAGGTGTGACCTCCTCGGCTCTCTAATGACGACCAGCCGCGATAATCCGGTCGGCCGCGTCGATCCCGCCGCGGATATATCCAACAGATTGATATGGTTCGATGAGAGACGACCGGAATCCCTGGCAACCATACTCCGCTTCGGGAACGCTGCGTGCAATCTTTTCGCTTCGACGACTGCTCGAATTCGAGGAACGATTTTTTGTGTGCCACTTGTTCTGGAGAAACAATAAGATTAAAATATTATCGGCATTATAAGAGTACTCGGATTATTCTACGAACAGCAGCGGTGGATTTTCTAACGCAAAGATAAATGACAGGCGTATCGTTTGCGAAATATTTAAATAACAATTCTTCGGAAAATTCTACTTACGTACGGTACGGTGTTACAACCACGAATTCCATCGTTAATCTAATTTTGTCTGCGGACGATAATCAGCGCTCCGAAGTCAGATATTTGTCACCATAATCGATCAACCCCGATCAATTTTCTTCTCTCGTGGAAGCATCGATCGAAAGGAGGGACGCGTACATGCACGTTCATTTTTAGGACATTCGAAACGAGCACAAGAATTTCCCTCTAAAATATCGCCTTTGTAGTTAATCTCCGACTGAAGAGAACGGATGGGAACGGGACCGAGGGATGAGTGCCTATCGTGGTGCAGGAAACGATCCAGTTATATCCTCTAGCGGAATGATTCGTCGAGGTAGTGGCATAATTCAACCGTCGACGCGTAGTTTACTAAATGGTTGCATAGTCCACGCATTAGTCGATTTTCTTTGCGATGCGGAGTCATTTGCTTGCAACCGACAAGAAGTTACGGAAGAAACGGCTCTTCTGAAAGAAACCACGTAATGGTTATTTTGATACACGCTTCGTAACTTGGCTACGTTTTCATGTTTTCGCAACCATTGGTGTGAATATTCTATAAAATGAAGTCTTAATGCGATAAAATATATTTTCTTCGACCGAGAAGATGAGAAATCAAGTAAAGCGAACAAGATGAAGAAGACAAATTATCGATAACAATTTTATTATTACGGTAGAAACGGTTGAACGACAGGAACACCAACTTTTCAAAGCCACTGTCCTTCTACACATTATCCGCGTAATTTCTCATTTCAGTGACGATCCTCCATTCCTCTCGAATACCTACACTGTCGTTATTTTCGAAGGTATGCGCGTGTAACAGGATTTCTTTGGGAAGAACTGGCAACCGTTGTCCCAGAATCGCTTAATGGCCACACACACCGAGGGGGGAATACGAGTTCGAATTGAAAAGAAAAGACGAAAGAAGGGGCGAGTGGCCGAAGAAAGAAAGGGTGATTACACGATCTCCTTCGTATTCTTCGCTATCCTCTTTCTCTTTCTCTGGTCCTTTGTTCCTCCTTCTATCTTTGTCCTACCGGCGTTCGTTACTCATCCCCTTGATTTCTCGTTCGCGAAGTCATTCGGGGATTCTGGCGCGTCATTTCCCGTAATGCGATATATACCGAAGAAATCTCGAGCATCACTCCGGGGCTATTAATCTATTGGCAGGCCTCCAAGGCCAATGCACTTCTTGGGATACATATTCAATGACCGGGTCGTGGTTACGACCGCTCTTCCTGCACGACTGGATTGATGATTTTTGGAGAACGGTCGGCCGAAGACTTTGGTCTTTACAGTACTTAACGGTTAATTATCCGGTTACGACCCGTAGTCGTGTGACAGAAATCGAGTTCTGTATGATGTATCGGTATAACGACGTGTTGGTTCTGCTTTTCGTTCCTGCCAGCCTCTTAGCCCTGTTTTAAGCACATTCCCCCGGTCGGTGGTCCTGGCCGTGATAAATTTCTTTCGGGTTACATTGCTTATTTAAACATTCATTAAGTCGAAAATCAATTTCCCTCGGATAGTAAAATCGCGACATAAATCAAAGACCCGCGACTCGATACCGTAACGTCAATCGCGATCGATCCAATCTTCAAAAATTCGTCCATCAGCGAATTGTATCGTCGTAGACTTCGCCTATTCCGCCAAGTCCGCGTAACCTACTTCCACCGTCGTTAATCCTCTTCCTTTCACCCTGAAACCTCTGGCGCGACGACCGCGTTTGCGTCACCCGGCGTCGTTCCGCCGACTTTCAAGCCGCGCCGCTTAGCCCACTTTCGACGTTCGCGTTCGGCTCGTCGAACCGTGTCGAAGACATCGCGGATCATCCCCGTGACGATCCCCTTCGCGCGACCCGGATTCCACCCTTAGGACGGATGCTTACGAAGCAGACGTCAAAACATTGGTGAAATATGAGGGCTAGGCTGGCGGAAGATCGATTCGCCGGCCACCCCTGAATGAAGAGGCTCGCATCCACCGGCTCTCCGGTTCGCATTGTTAAAAGCCCGTAATAGATTATGCATTAAACGCGAAGTAGAATAGGAGAGATAGCGTAACAATGGATCAACCGCCGGCCTGGCCCCTCGGGGACTCCGTCGTACGTCATCCGTCGATCCTGAGATCATTATTATCCGGGGAATATAGCCGCTTCCTTCCTTCCTTCCTTCCTTCCATCGCACGCTTTCACTCGCGCCAATATTCCTTCCTCTTTGCGCTTCAACGGGGATCGAAAGACGCGCGTCACGTTCCACGATCCGTTTCCACGTTTCCAACACACCCTTCACAGGCCTCTTTGAGAGCTCGACGACGTGAGAAGAAAGGCGAGTTCCGCGGAATTCTCCAGGTACACGAAATACAGCGTTAGGTGCTACTGGTGGATTTCGAAAACCTAAAGTGTATTTTTCAGAGTTAATGGAATAACGAGGATGTGCTTGGGAAAGTGGATCAGCGTATCCAATAGCTCGGTGACAATATGATACGATATGAATCGAAGAAGGTTTACGAGTAATAGACCCATGAAATTTTGCATATTGCGGACTATGGGTGGCGGATGAAACACTGGTAATGTTAATTTCACGAATGCAAAAAAGAGAGGACTGTCCTAATGGGTTACTTAATCTCGTCGCGTCTTAACGCTCTGATGCGCTTGAACAAAGGAGTTCGCACTTTCGATTGCGGTCCGATTCCAGCGAAAGTGAGAGCAGTTTCATTGGAAATCATTAAGGAAGACCCGATCCTTTCACGGTTAAGCAATTACCGATCAATTATCGAGCAACTTATAGTCGATATCGGTTTATCCACGTGTCCGTAGCTCTTCAACGCACGATATAATCGAATAATCCTCGATGCAGCGTTTCTTTTATTAACGGGAAATATCTATCGTATTAACTGTCTCGTAATTTTCTTCGTTGTTTCCACAAATTTTGATCCTAAAATTGAAAAGAGTCGGAAAAAATCTCCGTCGTCCAAGTGGCGTGTTAGCATCGTCTCGCTAACAACACCGTTATCTCACACTCGCTAAAATCCTTGGAATCACAACCAGGAGTATGAAACGGTTCCCTAAAATGTCCCCCCGACCAGGGGTCCCTAGATCCTCGAGTCCGTGGACCGAAGAACCCAGTCCCAGCTGAATTACCGGCCATTTCGTCGTGGCTTTCGTCCAGCGCAAAAATAATGCATGTAATCTGCCCCGTAAAACCGTTTGACCTCTCGTCCCTGTGTAGAACGTCTAACCCTAGCATTACCAAAATCTCCAGGCCCGGTGATCTCGAAGGGGACAAAGAGGAAGAGTGCGAGAGCAAGAGGGGGTGGAAGGAAGAACGGGGAATTTGACGCGATCACGAGAATTACGGGCGAGGCGACGTGACTCCATATGTGAGATATTACGCGAACGTGTAATTTCACTATTACGGCTAATCTGTTGACATTAGAGAACAGTCGGGCAAATTGTTGGGTCTCCGAATGCGGAGCGATGCGTTGGTCGTGCGGTGGCCATTATGTTAAACAGTTTAAACTATTCTCTAAGCGGAGGATCTTCCCAAACGACCACCGCCGCCGCCGCCACCACCACCGTTATTTCCTCTTCGTCTCTACTGCTCTCTGCTTCTCGATCAGCGACAAGGGGAGATCGTTTTTCAGTTTAGACGATGAGGACGACGCGCGTTCGTTCTCCTAATCGCCGTCCTCGGGCCCCGGACACGATCGATCCGCGACCGATCACGCAAAATTGTGAACGCAGAGAGTTTGCCTTCTTCGATCCGGCAATTTTGCCCCCGCGTTAGCCCAGGATAGAGAACGGTTGTAATTTGCAGCCGCCTTTTCACAGACCGCTTCGCCGGTGATATCGTAGCCGCGAGGCTACTCGACTTTAGCTTCGTTCGACTGATTTTTTGATTTGTGCACGAGCTAACAAAATTCGAGGTACTCTATGGTTTCGTACGATGGTCCTAGGTTACGTTTAAAAGTTAAGCTTCAGGTTAGTTACTTCGTTAAGTCCTATGTAGTTTAATACATCTGTGGCGCGATCGTCATCGGCCAAATAAAAACTAATCAAAGTGCAAAGTTGTTCGAAGAAGAATCATGCGCGAGGATTAGGCAGGCAGGTACGCGATCCTCGAAAGCGGTTGACGGATGAAAACGTGTCACGTCGAAAAATACCAACAATTACGGGTACGGCGCACGAAATCGGAAAGGTCAATCCTCTCGAACGCGAAGAAAAAAAGGAGGAGAGGAGCCGGTCGCGATAATAATACCGGTGGAAGAATGAGAATAAGAAATTGCGTACCGATCGAACGATCCTTTCGAAAAGAGAGATGGACGGCCGACAGCTGGGAGACGACCGCGAAACACCATGAACCACGCGCGCCGATCGAAAACCGCATATCTTCCCGCAAGGTTTTCATTGTCGAGTCGTTACGTCACCCTTGTCGCTTCCACGAGGACGCGTCGCCGTAACATCGATTGTCGACAGTCATCCGGAACGATTGAGCGGCGGTGACCTTCGCGCAATTAAAACCCCTTGAGGTTTCTCAGGCGTCACCGGTGAAAACGGTTGACAATGTCGACGCGCCATGAATATGCTTTTGATGTAACGGAGCCGGACGACTCGGCCGTGGATTCCTCGGCTCCCTTGCTTCGTCCATCTACAGGCTCGTTCAAAGGTAGCATCTGATAAACGAGACGCGGCGATGTCGATCGACCAGGTTGCATCAAATCCGATAGCGTCGCGCTGTGTTGACAGTTTCTGTAGAATTTATATTTAGAATATTTAGAACTTGTAGAAGTTATATTTATATAACCTAACCCTTCTGAATCGAAACGTTCTACGTAGCACCTTTTCGTTTTTCAAAATATTTGATTCGAAATATTTGAAATTTCTCCAGTCATCTACCATTTACGTAATGCTGTATCGTATAGACTGTTACCAGGTGACGATTAAATGATTCAAATTTACCAAAGATACAGTCTACGATGTTTGAATTGACTTGTATCCATTCAAGGAAGCATCGAGCGTATCCTACGCGTTCCTCGCTGCAGCGGCCATCAGCGACACGAAGGAATCGGTGATTAATGATTATTGACGTTTTGCAAACGCGACAAACCGTACAGGATGTTCTCAACGACGAACGGCTGGACGAGAACGGTCTCGTTCGTAATAGTCGACTGTTTTGCTGCAACCGGTCATCAACGTTCTGGATCGTTTCGACGCTGATCAACGAAGACGCTATGCTGAAGACAGTCCCGAGGAAAACTGGTTTGACGTAGACGTCGTGGCTACGAGTTCGCGGATCGACATTTATGAAGCCACCGCGACGTTTCCGAAGGCGATATTTCGCAGATGGCATTTATTAACTGCTCGCGCGTTATTTCGAGACGCGCAGCTGCCTTTGGTCCGTTTGCCGCAGCGTTTCGGTCTCCGAGAAATTGGAATTTTGTTCCCTGTGGAATTTTCTGCTAACCGAAACGATCTCGTTGCATTGTTAGTTATCGTGAGACGCTTCCAGCGAGACGGTTGTTAGACGGAAGATCTGACTGTGGATCTTGCGGAAAAAGACAACCCTGTAATCGTTGAGCGCTGTTAGCATACATCAACATATTAAAAATCACGAATGTTTGATAGTTGCGGTGAAATATATGTCGAAATTTGTACGATACAAAGCCAGATGGAAAACAAAAATTTGTTGGCATATTAAACCTGGCAGGAGTACTGAAAATCCGATCAGCAATGAAATGCATTAAGTGCTTGGTAATTTTATTTCTTGCGGTTTTATATTACGCGCGTACTATCGTATTTTTTAATTTAATCGTATTATTTCGTATTTCATTTGTTATGCATTAAAAGCAGAAAATGGAATACGATATATGGAAACATAGTTTCATATTTTGCGTGCATTCAAAAAATCTAATAATCCTGGCGAAAGTAACCACATTTCATGCTGTCTCGAAAGCATAATATACGCTGATATTCGTTTCAGAAGGTACAACATATTCGTACACACCTCGAAACGTATCATTTCTTTCGAAAACCGCATCGGTAATCGCACCGTGGGACATTTTCGCAGAGAAAAGCCGAGAATGGCGTGCCTCGATGCGTGGATCGAAACGCCGCGACCGAAACGACGAACGCAGGATGAGACACAACAATGAACGCCATCGATGTCGGTCGGGACACAAATTACAGACGATGGCGGCATGGGCATCCCTCGAAAGCGGTCCAAAGGGTGACAAGCCGGTCCGAGGATTCTTTTTCCATCGGTTGAGACCAATGGCGTCACCACTGCCACGAAATCCTCACACGAGCAAATTATTCTCGTATTATTCGGATAAAAGATATTCGGTGTTTGTATCGATATATCGATAATGAATCTCCTCTATTCAAAAAAGTCGTCGATTAGCGGTTGATGTGTGTTTTAATTACACGTATTAGGTACATTATCGATTAAAATTTTTGAGTTAACATAAAGTGCTTTTTGAGTTAAAATTTGAGTCCGTCATAAACTGAAGGTTAAGCACCGCTGCTCTGTATAGTTGTAAGTTACAGTTACAGGTATTAAAAATTTACCAAGGAATTTCGTAAAACATTCAAAGTGGAAGCACCGCATGGAATCCAAACGGGTTAAAAAAAAAAAAAAGGTAACGTAGACGTGTAAAGTGTTTAACGAGAAGCAAAATGGAGGAGACGGAGAATTCGTTTAACAATGTAGAGAAATTTAGCTCCATTATATTTGATAGTGCAAACGGTCACACGATGGGTGGGATTTAGTGCGTTGCGCACAAGTCACGAGATATTCCGTGCTTGGTAGGTGGAACGTGTGTTTCGAACGCGTTTCGTGCACCCCCGGGTTACGAATGATCTACGGTAGTTACAGGAGGTTTCGTTAAATGAAGAAATTATGACGAACTTAGCACACAATTGCCGGGGCCCGGTAACTGGCAACTGGAATAGAAGTTTTCGACCTGGTTTTAAAGTTCCGACGGAATCCTTCGATTCAACCTACCGCGGAAAGTGTTAAAATTGCATATTGAAACGTAGCCCGTTTTCAAGCAACTCGCTATGGTTATTGCAGGCTGCGAGCCTTTATAAATATCTCGAAACGAAATTCATCGTGAAATGCGATAGGAATAGTACGTAATTCTAAGGTAAGCGTATGGCAGGTAATAGCACGATGGATGCTATGTAACGAGCAGAGGAATCAAAATTTATCGCTGGTGATATTCAAGAAAGAACTCTTACGCGAGTCTCATTTTGGAAAAGAAGTTCGATGAACCAATTGCTAATTTCTCGATTGCTTCTCGAAATAAGAAAGTATGATAGAGGTTTGGCATTTGGTATTTCCCATTTTAGTATTCTCGTGTAACTTTGATACGATTACAACGATTGAGTTGCGCGAGCGTTTGATTAAAAATATACAAAGTTCGTCTAGGAAATCTGTATAGCATGGAACATTTATCGTCGAAATATCTCAAAGCAGAACCGAGATTCGCGTCGTATATATTTGAGGAGAAATGGCAGTTACTCCGGAGAGTACTTGATAGGAAAGTAATTTACGAAAACGGTCCACAGGTTCCGACGCCAGTGCGGAGAAGGTACGGAGAATAGACAGAACGTGCGGAGTGTGAAGTGTGAAGACGGTTAGGGACTCGTTAGCTCGAATGATAAGTCGGAGCAATTTCACAGCTTGAAGCGCCGACAAAACAGACGAGAACGGATGCCACGCCGGACTCGAAAGAGAGATTCCTCTGAAACCTTATTCTTCGCCACCGTTCCAGTCGAAACGGAGGCGTCGATGGGACGGCCACTTAAACGAACGGCCACCGTCGTCCCTCGGCTCGATGAGACGCGACTTTCGACCAACAAGAAAAAATTCGAAATCGAAACCGAAGTAATAATGCACCTTCCACGGGATCGGTAGATTGCATTTCGCTCGAATTCCTCCATCGGACAATCGTATCGAGTTTTACATCCGGCGAAAGAAAGAGTAAGTAATCGCCGAAATAGAAGGCTTCGACGTTTATCGAACTTGAAGTCGCCGAGTCTTCGATTGGCAATCTGATACGTTGAAATCTTTGCGCAATTCCTCACGAATTCGCAAGATTACTCCGCGTTACGAAACGCGGAACCTTGATCGGAGAGCTCCAGTCGCGTCAGCGAAATGTCTCGTACGTGAATAATCGAGCATTACGAGGATGATGTTCGATTTCGAAACAGCATCTACGACGAGTGACGAGAAATACAAAATAGATGGCAGACGAGTGGCAAATAACACCGATTGATTTCAGGTGTTAACTTTAAAGAAACGAGTTTATCGATTGTTTCTTCGTTTGTAAATTTTATCCTATTGATACATCAAATCCATCAACCTATCAAATCTACTTGCCTTCGTTCAAGGATCGATCCAGTGATCGCGTGTACTATTCAGACCTCAGGTCAGATCCTATATAGCGTTCAGCAACAAACTAGACTACGTTCACCGTTGGGAGGTAGTCTAAAATCAAACTGTCGTCGTTAGAGTCAATCGTAATTCTCTTTGAGCGCGAGTTTTCTAAATCGTGACATTTAAATGGCCGTCAGGGAGAACGCGCGCATTTAAATCGGCGGCTCGATAGGCGGAGATCGGAGTGTCCGCGTCGACAGGACCCGAAGTAACGAGCATTAACGAGACACGCAACAAAGATCGCTCGTTGGCATCGTTAATAAACGGGAAGAACGGCGCGGCGTTGAGTTCTCGTCGTTTAATTGGAAACCTCTTTCCAGGTCGACGGACCTGGCACGGGCGCCACTCGATGCGCCTGTTCACAGCGAAAAAGAAAGATACGTATAATACGCTAAAGAGGAAAAGTTTGGAAGCGCTACCTTTTACAAAATCTTCTATATCCATTTTATATTACCTCTTTTCTGTTTTCTACCATATTCTTTTCATTCGTATCGTGCCTTTCCATTTTGCTGTATACTTTGGCAAAATTAACTTTTTCAAATTTATTTCGTCAGCGATTAATGAATACTGCGAGTGATAAAATTAAATCGACTGCATACATCGTGGCGCGTTACTTTAATCGCCTACAATGTAAAACAAATTAAAAATTGCCACTTATCGCAAGAGTTATCGAGACTGTAATTACTGCCACAGCCGCTCGTGTTTACAGGGTGTCGCAAAAGTTTCCATACACAAAACGATGCCGATATTCGACGCAACAAGTTACGGAAGATATTCGATACGATACACCTTCTGTACAAATGTTATCTGACCCTGCGTAAATTAGATCGACCCAAGTTGGTAAAAAATTCGCGCGTTAACCTGCAACTCCAAAGGGATGACAACGAAATATCCTCCCCTAATAAAACCAGTCAAAGCCTAGAGAACCAGCTCCTCGTTTCGTCCGATCGACCTCAAAGCCACAGAACTAAGAAAGAAAGTCTAAGAACGTTTTCCAGAGATAGGAAAAGCCAGAGTCGAGAAGAAACCTTCGAGAGGTGAGGAGAGGAGTGGAGAAGGGTGGAGAGGAGAGGAGAGGGCGACAGAGAAGCGGTCGCGAGAAGAGACGGAACGGAGTAAAGTGCAGATCGTACTCGTCGTCCGGTTGCCAGGCAACGCGCTAATTAGCCCACCCAGCTCTTTCGAGTGGATACTCGAGGGTACTTGCTAACCTCTCTCCCGGCCTCTCGGCCCCTCGCTCCGTGTCTCCGTTGCCCTCTTTGTCCGCGTCTCCCCGCGTCCCGGAGGATAGTGACATCGCGCATCGGGATCGTTAATGCTCGCGCTTCCATTCCGTTCGTTCGCCAACGCCGCGATCAACGACTGCAATGGGAATCGGCTGGCTTTCTATCCTGCACGAGGAATACTCCCTGCGACTCGTTCGCTGCCTGACTTGACCCCTTGGCAGCGGTCTCGCGCGCGTAAATCAATCGGATGCCGTAAAATTCGATCCTGAGCGGAGCGAGGGGAACACGCTCAAGATTCCTTCCCGTCCGCTGAACGCCACGCCATGCCACGCCACGCCACGCCACGCTGAGACGCGCCGCGCCGCACCGCCTCGACTTCTACTCGTTTATTTGTTTATGTGGAACACCGCTGCCCCATCTAATTACGGGACGGAAATTGAGCGCGAGTCGGGGTCAACGCGTAATACGCCCAGACTCGAATAGTAATAGATACTGATTGGAAATTAACTGATTGGTTATTGGCCGACGCGAAACAGTACCACGATGAACCTGAACCGATGCGTTCAACTCGAAAGTTTCTTTCGAGGTGTAGTGGGATTTCGTGTCGCCGTTCCCTCGGAAGACAGCGGCTGACCTAAACCGGCGGATCTGACGATTAGAAGAGTTAGCAGATTCGAAGCGAGGTTTTTTCACAGTATTTTCAGTGTACGCACGAACAAAGGAGATTTGTATGCTTCCAAATATGAAAATTCAACGAAGCTTGGAAAGTCGTAATAAAACTCTCAGCTTTGGAAAAGATCCAAAATATTTGCTGGCAGAAAAATCCCACTTTTTCCTTCAAATCTTAGTTACAGCTATATCCGCCACGCGGTAACTGCGTATTTGATCGTCGTCGAACGAAAAACAATATAAATTAATCCTGAATTATCACGGTAGTTTCTGCTTGGTAAAGTATTCGATAAAACGAACCTGCTTCCACAGTATACGGGGAAAATAGAAATGAAAGAAGAAGGTGCAAGCGTGCGGACGAGTCTGATCATCGGCTTCATTCCATGACATCATCGCGTGGATATGAACACAGGTATTTTCATCGTCAAACCTTTCCCACGGATCGGTGACACCTGTTCGGTTCGAGTCTTTCAACATATTGCGTGTGCTATTGCGTATCGGTTATCGACGAGCATAACGCAAATTCCAGATGTTCGTGGATAATAGCACGAATGTTTCTATCATTCGGTGTCCATCACCGTATGTGAGGAAATTTTAGCCGTAAATTCACATTTCATGTTTCAAGAGTGTGATGTTTCTATACATAATGGCATATATCGTATCGTCACGCGTTCACTCCTTTCTAATTTTCTTTCTCAACGATGTTTATTCCATCTAACCGAAGTTATTGTTACAATTAATAAAAATATAAGCACGTCACTAAATTTTCTTACGGATATCAATCATTCATTGTCACTGTAATAGCAAACAAACCTTCCACGTACTACAGACGTCGCTCGAAAACATAGCAAGCACGTCTCCGCCGTGTATACCGGTATGTCATCCATCGTGAATAGGTTAAGAAGCATAAGAAGCATCGCCAAATCGCTAAGAGCAGTCCACGATGTCGTATACGCGTCTACGTAACAGACAAGCGAGAAAACAGCGGTCGGTCTTCGCAGGTTCTAAGAGTCGAAGAAACAAAGCGATGCCTGGCAGAGGCTTAGAAGACGTCGGTCGAACCGGGTTACAGGATCGCCCGGAGACAGGGGTTCGGTCGGAAACCACTCGGCGGCTGGTGGTTCGATACAGGTGCAGCCACGAGCGCGCACACCTCGTAAAGATGCAAATATCGCGGCCTGATGAACTCGTCAGCGACTGTCAAAGCACGATCGCGAGAGAACGGCACGCTTCCCTTCGCCGTTCGCGAAAGAATATCCTGCCGTTGCCGCAAGATAAACATCCAAGTCTTCGGTCCTTCCTCGAGCAGAACAGAGCCGTGTCCTCCTCGCGTCCCAATCCCGCCTCGCTCATATTTTCTGTTTGCTTGACAAATAAACCCTTCTCCGGCGACCGTTGTCTCCTCGTTTCGATGTTCCTTCGCGAGGAATTCTTTACAGGAATCATCCAGGACGCCCCATTGTTACGCTTCCTTCGAAAAGTGCGTCCTGTTTTTCGAACCTACCTAAATGGCCCCGATCGCATTTGTTTAGGGCTCTGCGGGAGTAAATAGTTGCAAAAGGATTGCGAGCTGCTGCGTCGGCAAACTGCGCGATTTACTTGTGCAGCTTTTCGGACAGACAAATGTATCTGGCGAGTTTTAGAAGGCGGTATGGCTGGAGATTCCGTTTCAGTGGCTTACAGAGATTTACAAACGATCAACGATGGTGAGATTGTTTCGGAGGTCGTTCTACGGAGATAATTCTTCGTTCGACGCCTCGAGAGTTTCTTTAAGTAAATGTGTCGGACCTTTCGCTTTCTACGACGCAATCCTGTGACGCATTGTCGCATGTCGCGAATACTCGCAGCAATCAAACTCGATATTTAACCACAACAAAATATCCTAATCAGAGGGATAATCCCCGTAAAATTCTCTTATATTTCTTATATATTTCTCCTGAAAACACCTTGTCACTTCTGTCGACACTTTCCCAACAGTTTCCACCGCGACTTTGCTATTCGATCGGTGAAAGCAACGTGTGACTCTTCAGGACAGAAGCGATCTTTATCCATCCTCGGCAGAGTAAACATCTAGTCTGAATGTACGAGTGGTGGCTTTCTGGCGTTCCTTTCGCCCCGTTACCTCCTAGGTAAATAAATAAATAAATCGGTGATTTTTCGAACTCGCAACGGTAAGAGGCGCGAAGACAACGGACGAGGACCGCCTCGTCGACGAGCAATCCCGGCACGGTCAACGGCGATTGTTGTTTTAAGGGTGTGAAACATGACAGGTGCACAATGAGAGGTGATGCTGCAGGTGCGAACCCCACGGCTAACGATGGAACCGTGAAAGACCGGAATCCTCCACGTCTACGCGATGAACGACGCGTGTAACGCGAGACAATTTGTGCCCCAAAGATTCCGAGGAACCGCCGAATCATCGACTTGCTCCCCTTCGTGGATCTCGCGAGGTTTGGACAGCGTATTAAGCGGATTCAGGCCGATTAAATCGGCTCGGTATGAGAGATCTGGCGTTTCGCGTCTGTTTATTGCGTCCTTCTCTTTGTTTTCTATTTACGAAGGTACAATACATGTTCTACATCGAAATGTTCAAAACATGTTTGACAAGCTACTTGGCTTTTAGTTGATTTTCCTAGCTGTCTCGAATCGATTCTGCCGTGATACGGTCGTGTACAATCTCTCACGATTTTTTTTACATCGAAATTCGTACGAAATCGCTGCGCCTAATTCTAAAAGAAACTAATCCCTCGTCGTACATTTGAGTTTTCGAAGCGCGATACCTTATAGAGGTACGGTGTCGTGTATACGAACAAGCTGAATGGTGAATGTGACCGACGCGACGCGGCAATGATAATTAATCAAGCTGAACGCCGTGGTGGCGCCCTTCGTGCGGCGTAATAACAGCGCGAGCTGTGTGTGGTCCATCCTTGTTCCTCGTGATCTCCATGTACCGTCACGGAACCGTTCCACGAAGAACACAGGATTACGCTGTCACCCGGTCGGTACTTGATATTCCGACTTTCTCCGCTTAAGAAATCCCATATACGTAGAATGGTCGCTTTCGTTCGTTGGGATAAGCATTTACGTTTGCCGGAAAATTTATTACGAACACGTCGTCCCTTTTACTATCCCGTTGATACATTATCTTCCCGATTTTGCGTCGTATTTTGCAAATAAATCGTAGGTGTACCTTCAACTTAAAATATCCAATTTGCGTTTGAAGACGAATTCGCAGTTGATAAAAAGCCTTGGTCTTGCGATCAGAGATCGGATCGGCAATCGCAGCATGCATCAACAATTGTAGAAACGCGTCACGCACGGACCACGTGCGAGGGTAAGAGAAGATACGATTAAGCCACTTAGCCGGATCGACTGGAGAAGAGAGGATACATTGTATTCTGCCACGTAATTGGGTCAACGATGCCTCGCAACGCATCTTTTAGGGCTTCTTTTGACATACGAGCGATGCATCTCTCCTTATACGCGGTAAAAAGCACATGCTCTCGAGATCGGTCCTCATCTTCCGCGCACCGTATACATACACGTGAAAGACAAGGTCTCGAACACTCACACAACTCCACGATCTTCTCTTTGCTCGAAGAATAAAACACGCAGCAAGTGAATCGTTGCTACGTCGATTCGATTGCCTGCAAGAAAAGAACCGTTGGAGGCGCACGGATGAAAGGGTTAGCCGAAGGTAAAGCGACGGGCGAAGAGACCGAAGGCGCGCAGGACGGATAACTCGTAAAATTCCTCGAGGCTAATTACCTGTATGGGCTGAACCAGCGCGGACACGACGGCGCGTCATCGCCGTTAATCGCAGAGTAATTAATAGACGATGGTCGCTAATGGCGCGATCGGATCTCAAGGATCTTAATGGCGCGTGACGCTGGTCGATTCCCGTGGAACGCGCGTCGAGCAACGAAACGACTGACCGAGAGCGTACAATCGCGCGACCGGCCAGCTGTCACTGTGACGCGCGAGTAGGCTGACGAGTGTTTTCTCGCTTCTGTTATTATGCAGGCGTTTCAGCGCGGGAGATTGGAATTCCAAACGTAAGTGTCGGTGTGCGTGTATCGATGAATACATTTGGGTTACGTGCAAGTGGAACGAGCAGAATTTTCTTCAGCGGCCTTTGAACGTTAATGACGTTGCATTGGCAGGTAAGAGCGCTAGTTTTCTTTGTATCTTTAATTAAAATACAGTAATTGTTGCTGTTACAAAGAAACCAGAAAAATTAAGCGCATTCGGGCCGATCGATTACCATTCCCGTAACCGCGCGCCTCTCTCTACAGGGTTTTTAATAAGCGGAGGTCGTAGAGCGGAGCCGCGGGCCAGGAACAGCGTGTTGGAGCTGACGCGGGCCGGAATAAATGACGGCAACGTGGAACGAAGGTTGAAGACGAGCAAAAAGGCCGCGCGGAAGGGATGGAAGAGGAAGAGAGTTCGAGTGGCCGGGAATAAGAGCGCGCCAGTGTGGGAGGACGCAGATTACGAGGCTGTCATTCCTCGTATAAGGCGTGAAAGGAGAAGCGGCTGTGCCGATGTAAATTTTGCCATCGGCCTCTGCCGCGTGACAGTCAGTTTCGTTGACAGTTGTACACGATCGGCTGCGTTTGAACCCTCCTGTATACTCTTCTCCGATGATAGCTCGTTTAAACGCACGCCGCAGCGCACGCGCGATTTTCAACCACGAAACGACACCGGCTGCGAACCTTATACGAACCATTTATACTGTATATTCGCGAGATCGTAGATGTCACGGCCAGATACTCTCGTCTTAGAGGAAGACTCATTTATTAACCCAAACTACGTTTAAACGAAAGATCTGCGAGCTCACAGATTACAAGATCGTAATTGATACAACGAAATTGGAAGGTTGTTCCGGAGAACGAGCAGAAAAACCGAGAACCCATTGCGCAACTTTTCAAAAAACCTTCGCTATCAAATATCAATCCACGTTACGAATAGGAAATTATACTTGGGTGAAATTCTGACAAAACGACCGACCTATTAATCTTGGCAAAGCTAAACTAATGATCGATCAAACGCTTAATTCCCTGGATGTTTAATAGGAAGGATTTCGAATAAAATTCTCCTCCATCTCTCGCAGTCACAACAAATCTCGACTAATTTCTTAAGGGAACGGTTTCCATCGGTCAGAAACAGTACGAGTAGAGGTGCAGCGGCGCGGTGTGAACGCTTTATCATCGTCAGCCGAGATCTCGGCACGCATACGTCTCGTAGACTAGCGTCGAGCGCGGCTATCGAGTTGACGCGTAAGTCGCTGCAGCCAATGCAACAAAGTGAGTGTGAAACGCGCAACGATTTGTAAAACACGAGCGTCGCTACGTATTACGGGCCTCCCAGTCATAATACGCCGCGGATTAGAGATGAATTCTCATAAGTCAGATTAAGCATTGTTACGTTCGTTCCTCGCCGAGGATATATATCGGCTGTCGTCTCGACAAAGTGAGACATTTTCTCGGCAAGCTATACTACTTCCAACTTTCCTGTTCCTACTCTCAACGGTGAGCTTTAACCACGCGAAGAAAAGAAAAACGAACGTAATCGACGCTCGTTGATTAATAATTACGTTGATTCGAGAAATAAATACGAACTTTTATAAAAATCGAAGCCGCATCATTCCAAGCTATTTAAAACTCAGCTGTTCGCTCGTTAAACGTTTCAAGGTGAGTTGCTGGAATTTTTGAGAACGTCGAACGAAAATAAAGTATATCGTTCACTCTCGTTCTAATATCGGTGTAACAATTTTAACGGATCCCACTGCAGGAAATGAGAAACTGGATAGCATTGTGGAAGAAACTTTTACTCGTCGGCTGACTTCGTTAAGACCTACCAATTCGTCGAGAGCGTTCACGAGCAACATCCCGTCGATCCCGGAGCATTGATTAAAGGGTGAACGTTAAGAGTTTCCCCTGTTAGATAGCAGGCAGAAGACTCTGGGTCTTCGGATTGTTTGCCGAAACGTTTAGCTCAGTTGTCCCCGGAATCGTCGTGTCGTAGAGAAACCTCGTCGAGCGGGGCCTTGGCTCGCCGCCACCGCAATTAGCACCTGCGCGGTCGTTAACGTGTCTCGAGCTCCCGGGCTTTGCCTTTTCGGCCGCGTTCCTTTTTTCCTTTCCTTCCATTCCCTTCCTCGTTCGCCAGCTTTTTCTCCGAACGTGCCGCACCGCCGAAAAATCTCTTTCATTGTTGCGCGTTGTTTGATCGAACCGGTAGCTGTCCCGTACAGCGCTAAACGAATCTCTGTTTGCCCAAAGCGTATCCTTCGGTCTCATTATGCGGCCAGCTTTTCCAGTCTGCGCAGGGAACGTCACGTCGTTCTTATCTGTCGTTCATTATCGCGACCGCAGCACGATGTTTAGACGAACAATCTTCTCTGGCGTCGTCCGAAGGCGTAGGCTGGGCTCGTGTTTGGTAGAAGCGTCTGTCGGTTTCGGAATTTTCGGCTTTGTCGCCGTGTAATTTGGTAGGTTTTTGTGGTTCTTTCACTTTTCTCCTCGATTTGACCTAACGTTAGTTTCTATTAGCCTTCTGTTAACGGAATAGCTGACGTAGAAGGAACGAAAGTAATCGACGAAGCTTTGGAAGAGGTCCACGTGATATATAAATGTTTTTTATAAACATACCAACGTCGCATCAAATCGTCTACGCTTGCGTCATCCTTCAGAATTCCTATCCTATCCTCTCATCCATTCGTTTACTTTTAAAAACCTTCAAATCGTACTTCAAATTTTTGGGATACGTGTATACGTATAGCGATGGAAAGCAGTTACGGTTTGTTTCGCCACGGTTGGTAAGCTAATTATACGAATAAACGATCACAAACGATTATCGAGGGAATTAACGCATTTCACGAGCAGATCACGAGACAACTTGGATCTTCGTACGACGACGCGTCTCGTGAGATCGACAAATGCTAACAGTCGACAAGTTGATCCCAGAAACGATGTCTCTGACAACAAATAGCAAATTTAACTAGCGCGTTAGTTAACGAAATACGAAATAAAAAGGAACTTTTAAAAATTGCAACACCGTGCCTCAACTTAAAATATCTTTCTCGTGTCTTTCGCTTACAAACCGATTAACGATGATCTAAACGTAACCCTGTCGATTATTCCCCTCCCCGAAAAAATGACAAAAGAGAATGAAAATCGTCAAAGGAAGGAAAAAAGGAGAGAAACGGCAAATATGTAGCGATCGCGAAAAGCGCATGCACGAAACGAGCATGCAAACGAGAATTGCTGCGGATGCTCGGCCAGGACAGGCGAGAAGGGTGAACGCAATGCAACGAAACGGCCCGTTCCGCGGCCGGAATTATCTTAATTACCAAATTAACGGCGGTTGGTCGTTTTTTATCGGCCAATTCTCTGCCGGACGAGTTTGAAACACGGGCAGGGCGGCTCGGCAACAATCGTACACACGAACGAACCAACGAACCAACGAACGCCCAGGATTTTCGGCTAAAAGAGAAAATGCAACCGCGTTCTTAATTTCTTATTGTGTATTAACATGCCACACGTGTGATCACGCGATGCAGTATCGCGGTTTGGAGTTTTTGTTTTCTGCCCCCGGTCCCTTCAACACACCGCTCCCACCATCCCACGAAGGACCCGGACGTGTGGGAGTCGGCAGCTGTGCATTTCAGATAATGCGATCCCGCGTGCACCAACCCCGCTTGCGATACGAGCATTACGCTCGGTCACGTTATCGATAAGCCACGGCGTACAGGTCCCCGTACGCGATCGTGTTACTCCTCTCTTCCATGCAAAGCTATCGAGAGTTTCTTTGCGCATTTAGCTACGGAGACGGTAATCTCGTCGCAGATGCGAAACGTTTCTCGAGTTAGAAAGCGACGGTCACCGGAAAACATCGTTTCCCATCGAATAAGATATTATCAAATAATCGATCTTCTAGATTAATTGTAGAAACGAATCACGCTGAAAATATGTACGAAGGTAGCAACGACGCTGTTTAATTGGAACTAGTTTTTTCCACTATTCGACCGTTACGCGAAGAAGAAACACGTTCTAAAGGCTAAAGTCGATGTTTTAGAAGCCATAACCTTACATCAGTTATTTCTACAAATCATAACACGAGCTAACGAGAAATTTTTATTGTCCAGCTTTACCCAGCAGATCCCTTATCTATACAGGATGTTCAGCAAGCAAGTCAACAAGTTTCATTAGCGTGAGGCCTTTATCCGTCTAATAAAGCGTGTTTATTAATTATCATTAAATGATCGCGCAGCTGAATGATTGCGTCTATTAATCAGGCATTAATCCGCGGCGAAAAGATCGGCCGTAGATCGTTCTGCCGTTCGCCTCACAGTCGAATTAAGGGGGAAACCATCGACGATGGCGAATCGCGCCACGAGAGCCGCGTCCGAGGCCGTTACGTGTGATTTTAACTTAATTAATCTTCCGCTTAATGACCGGCCATGTAACCGGCCAACGAAAGAGATAAACGGTTAACCATACATTCGGCCGGCCAGAAATAGTAGCGATACCATCAATAAAAGCTGCACGACGCTCGCGTTCCTGTTTATGGATAGAAACCGAGCTTAACAAAGAAGTCGTTGCGCGACTTCGTTTGCAATTTAATGAAACGTTCGTTACGACCTTACATAATAAAGAAAATTATACCGAGCCCTGTAATAACGCCGAGTTGCCGAGAACAAAGCGGGAAAGGGTGCGCGGAGAAACACGACCTGCTCTGACAATACGCATTTTTAAATATATACGCGTTTTCCGTTTCTTTTTTTTTTTTTTTTTTTTTTATCCTCTTGATGAATCGCAGAGAATTAATTCTACGAGTAACCATTCATCGTAGTAGGGTTCGCAAACAAACATCGTCATCGTCGATAAATACAATAAAATTTCATTACCACTTCCCATTTCCCAGTGGAGGATAGATACAATGGGCACAATAGGAGGAAAACATCTGGAAACAGAGGTTTCAGAAAAATTGGAGAAATCGTGAGAAAAGGGCTGGCAGGGTTTTAAAAGCCACTTGGAATTCAAGGGTTTCGGCTTATGAAATAGCGCGGCGGCATGTTTTCTTCCGTGGGTTCTCCATTTTTTCAGGTGGCGGACGGCGAGGCACAAACGACAAAAGGAGCCACCCGCCAACGCCATGAATATTCAACCGGAGTTTTGCATTTATTAAAACAACACAGGCAACCAGAGTTTTATTCATGCCGTTCGCATAATTGCCCCCGTTTATCTGAATACATCTCTATATTTTCGGTATTCCCGTTGACGTTCGAACGTCTTGCGCAAGAAAATACGTGTTAAAATTTTGAAACAGCCCGGCTCGTTCAAATTACTTTCCCTATCTTTTGCTTCTCTTCGCTCGAAATACTTAGTGAACGGTACTAACGATAAGAAAATTACGAATTGTCCAGGTACATACGTCTTTACACGCATCTATGCCTCTAGCGTCAAGAGGATTTTGAAATCCGCGAAAGAAACGATCGACGTTGGTTGATTTCGTTGAAGGCTTTAAACACCTGCTATCTTCCTGTTATCCAGACGGATCTTAATAAAGGAAATTATAGTGTCAGTGTAGGCTGTAATTATTTCATTTCTACGAACACTCGCCGCGAGTAAAATCGATATCGGTAGCGTGGATCTAGCGTAAAAGTGTGTGCGAAGTTTATGCACTCTGAGTATTGCCAAGCCTTATCAAAATAAAGCGTTCTAAGTGGAAATCTTTGACGTAGATCGAGTCCAGAGATTGCAACACCTACGGATTCCAAATACTTTTGACTCTAGAATTTTAGACTTGTTTTTAAACATAGAATTCCGTTTATTTCTCACGAATCGACGGCCAATTACCATTTCCAAGAATTTCCCACAGAAACAGGGATAAAACCTGCCATAAAACGAAATCAAGAATCACTGACCATTCCAAATTACTTACGATATCCATACTGCAAATATTTGCAATCTTATCTACGTAAATCATCTCGTCCGTGAACCTACGGCATTCCTGAGCCACCATATCTCCCAGGAACGAGTTTATCAGTTCGATAACAAAACGAAAAGAATCGAACGGATAAAAACGGGAACGAAGTTAAAGCGCTAATTCATAAATCGGTAGGAAATTCGCGGAATGGCGAGCACCGTTTCGAAAACGTTCTCACCGGTAAAAGGGAAGGAAGGAACAGAGGAAGAGCATCGGTGAACGTTCGAGTTTAAGCGAGTGGAAACGCAACAGGCCAGGGAGTCCGGTGAAAGAGGAAA
Source organism: Bombus affinis (assembly GCF_024516045.1). Lineage (NCBI taxonomy): Eukaryota > Metazoa > Arthropoda > Insecta > Hymenoptera > Apidae > Bombus > Bombus affinis. The sequence continues at coordinate 17,773,354 of NC_066347.1, forward strand.
AACGGGACTGCGAGAAATAATCCGTGGCTTATAGCCCAGCAGTAATCGTACTCGCGTGACACACCTATGCGATATATATACCTTTATATATCGCGTATATACACATGCACATAGAAATCGCCGCGGCTTACGATATTACGAATCGACGAGATCGCCGATGCGATTCCTATCTCTTTGGTCGTTTGCTTTATTCCCACCGACTGAAACCGGCGACCCGTGGATAAGTCTACGCGATCTGGTCATTCACGAAAAAAGAAAGCAAATGTCCTTCGATCGAATCCTATAATACAGTGCGTCCAATGGCGTGCAAACATCAGATAGTAGAAAATTCCGATCTTAGGAAATCCCGTAATTTCTCGTAACAACAACTTGGTGTAACACTGTCGTCCAACTTTCTCTTCGTCAACCCTTCGCATCCACCGATCTGCTCATCCCCTCGCTTCTCGCTAAGAAGCCATCAGCAAAACCTTCGATCAATCTTCCATCAGCATCCAACTTCCTCGAATCTCCGACCGCCTCTTCTACGCTAACCGCTTCTAGATCGGTCGATCATTTTTCACGTTGGCGAGAACGATCGACGGGTCGTTGTTGCGCAACGTGTTCGCGCACGCGTATCAGCCTGACGGTTTAGAAATCGGCGAAACGCCGCGCGCCGTTCGTTTCTCGTGGCATTTAATTCGATAATTAACCGCGCGGGATCAAAGGTTCGTCAAACACGGTACCGGCACGGTAACGAGCATTAATTTAGGCATCTCTCTCGCAGCGAGTCGCGCCGATTCCGCGTCGTTTCCCTGCCGTGAGACCCGTGAGAAAGTCCGCGCGGTGTCGATCGCCCGACCGATAATACCGATGATCGAAATGCATCGGCATGCGAGCGCGTTTCCGCGTCAGCATAAGAACACGCGTCCAGATCGAACGAAAAGCAGAGAAAGAGGAAGAAAGAGAAGCTGACCGTTGCTCAACGGTCGTGCGCTACTATGCCACGCCGATTGCTGCCGAACTACTTCCGAAATTGCCCGTTTACAGTCCTGATTGCGTAAACGGAGCGACGATTTCGCGGTGATATTCCGAGAACGTGGAGCAAAATATGCTCTGAATAATCGTAGAATCGTTTTATCAGACGCAATAAATATTTAGTAGCGCGAGATGACGAAGTTAAATTCCGCATAATATGAGCTGCAGTTTAAGAGGAAATACGAATTTCTTTGCAGGTAATTAAAAGGATTAGATTAACTGGATAGGAAAATGTTCGTAGATATTAAAATGGGATTAGAATGATTCTCGATTTCTTAGCAGACGAGAACTTTCGTTTCTGCTCGGCTTTAGCTATTCGATTACGCATCGAGGCAGTTTTTCGTAATTGAAAAACTTGTTCTGTATATAATCCTTTTTCCACTATAATATATCGTTATACGAGCTAAACTTCTTAAACTCCATTTAAGAGCTTTGGCCTCTATTCTATCTTTAATTGATCATTATATCGAGTAAACTCGACACGACTTCGCGTCGTACGTAAATTATATCCATCGAACCATGCTCGTCTTTCTCCTATGAAATTCCGCAAATCTCGTTTCTTTCCAAAACTATTTAATTTCCTGCATATACGTCATGCTAAAAAGAAACATATCGGGAACAAAAATTTCTTCGAACGATAGTCAAGCGTCGTGAAGGGAGAATTTCGAAGATCCTGCGACACAACTCTCAATCGATCAGTTTCCACGGACAAACGTCACTGGTTCCTGCAGCGCAGGTTGGCGCTTCGAATTTCCAAACACCGTGCGATTCCATCGAGACACCGAGAAGGATCGGTAAGCCGCTTCTCGTTACGTGGTCGACGTGCAAGAGCATCGTTCGCGAATGAACGGCTCTCCTCGACTCGATTAATTGCAAACGGACAGGCTCACACGCGAATCACGCATCTAAGCGCGATCTAAGCACGTAGCGGGCCGGAAGGGGGCGCAGGTAGCAGAATCAGCTCGTGGAGGAACGTATGACGGCCGATGCCGATGCGGTAATTATCCCAGGAACGAAGAGAAGTGGTGCGGGGCGCTCTCTTCCTCCCTTTTTCCCTCTTCCTGCAGGCCTGACCGGCCGGCTTGGCCAGATGCTCTTCAGTGCACCTAATTACGAGCAAGAACACTAAACTGCAATTAACAAGCCTCCCCGGCCGCGCGCCATTTTGTCTTATTGCCAGCGCGCGCAGTGGCTCGCTTTCTTTTTAGCGGGGCCGCGGACGTGGATGCTGGATCGATGGCTGACCTCGCCGGACGATGGATCGGCAAGGATGCAGAGGAGCAGGAAATCGGTTTTTGAACGAGTCGCACAACTCTGCTTTTCAAAGCGGAACACGCGTTTCACGAAACTTCCGCGTGGACGCGACGCCACGACGCGGAGGACGCTGTCTTTGCGTGGCTGGCGTTCAGATGGACGATGAAAATTTGTTTAATTACACGATACACTAATTAATACTTTTTCTATTTATTCAGACTCTTCTTCGGTGTATTCTTTGTCCGAACGTAAAGAGGCACATTAGATACAGGACAATTCAAATCATGTTGTTGTTTTACCTCGGAGTATCAACATCATTAGGACATACATAATGTAATAATAAATTGTTGAAGTGGTCACCACTTCTGAGAAAACTCAGCACAATTTTCTCAAGCGCTGAAGCCATCGACAGCGTATAGACAATAGACTGGAATGAAGGCAGACCATGGACAGTAGACAGGCGACGATGGCTTCGGGGGTTTCAGTTATAGGGTAACACTGATAGCGTGCGGATCTGGACCAGCTCAAATTACATTCCTACTTGTACTTACATTTCTGTATTAAAATATATTTTCTACGCGGTCCTCTGTTCATACATCTAATAAGCTCGACATAAATATGTGACGGCACTCGACAGCAAAATACCACCGGACGATACCAACTAGCGTCGGACGACGACAGGGCAGTGGTTAGCGAACTGTTCTGTTTTTGCGTCCAGGCTTTCAGGACATAAATTAAAATATCGTACATAAGCACAGCGCAACAGCGGCTTAATTTTATCTTATTTAACAATAATAATCTTAAAAAAAAAAAAAAAAGAAGAGAAAAGAATGTAATAATGCATGGCTACGTCGTACCGTCGCGTATCGGTACTTTTGCCTGTACCACCCTACAATTAGAATTCAGCGTTTATTCTGGAAAAAAAATCATGTAAAAAAAATATGTAAAAAACCTGGAATTAATAAACAAAGTTAAAAAAAAAAAAAAAGGCAGTGGTTAGCGCCTTAGGTTACGAACGTTCGGGACACGGGTTCAAGTCTCGGCGATCGGAGTCCGATTCTTTTTCCACGACACAAAAAAAATGAGAAGAAAAGCAGCAGTATACCAGCAGCAAATCCTGACTCGGCCTCTACACGAGCAGTGGCACTATTACCCCAACAACTGCAACTAACACTTACACCTGAAATAAACTCCGGGCAAGACAATGTCGCCGACAGTGTAACCGTCAAACGAAGACAAATTTCAATCTTTCGATATTCCCTCGACCAGTATAATTAGACGACCATGTCCTCCAGAAGTCAGTGAGTCAGTCGTGCGAATCAATATCAGTTATCAGTTAGTCTCGAAGGATCTTACTAGCGATTTGTACACCATATTTAGCGAATATTGTCTGTACTTATTTATTTATTATTTTAAAATATATTTGACGGTTTTCGATATCAAGACATCTCGTCATTTAAACCGCACGACCAACCAACCTCTACAATACTTTCGAGAAACAATATACCGATTTATGAATCCCACGCATCCTCAAACGCGATAGTAAATAACTGCCTTTTCTCACAAAAGCACCATACGTTACCATTTAATAACTTAACCCGAAGCGATCGCAAAGAAACGCTGGCCGGTCACTGGAAAATGACTCACGGCACCGTATACTATGGAATTGTGATAACGGGCAACAGCGTACCGTGGTTTCCGCGTCCGCGGTAAAAGGTAAGTCACGATAGAGGCCCATTGTTTCTCTCGCGACAGCGAAAAATGCTAATATACGGCCGGGGTGGCGCAGGTGTGAAGTCGCATATTTAAACATCTTATTATATCCTTGGTTATCCGATCGGCTAATGTAAGAGCGCATTAATTTCCACCCACAGAGTCAAACAATGACCTAGGCTGGAACACGCGGTGAAGTGCTCATTAAAAGCCGGGTGGTACCGTTTCTCCGTATGCTCGATCAGATCCTACTTTCGATCCTTTCTCCTTCGTTCTTTCTCCGATCGACAACGATCGAGAACCGATCTACCGCTCGTCTTGCATACGATTTAGAAAAGTAGAAAAGAGGATCGTCGAGAGGATATCACAGACGCGTGGGTAAAGTGACGTTCGGAACCGCTGATCGAATATTTAGGTAAATTTTATTCGAAATTGAACAGCTTTGAAACTTTTCGCTCGCGTTCGAACGAATCAAACAGAATAGTCGTTCCGTTTTTCCGTGCCATGACATATCAACATTAACTATAAAAAGCGTTGCTGCGCTAAGTTCTAGTCGACGATACGACGAAGACTGCTACGTCTCTGAAGCGAGGATACTGTTCTGAGCCATGAATGAATGTCTGTCCTAGATGTAAGCCAGATTCGTTAGAATTCTGAATGAATACTCCTTTGACACAGCAGACCTCTGAATGAATCCTATTATCGAAGACTGTAATTATCGTTGAAAAACGAGAATATCCTCGCTCGTAACGGAATATTGGAAAAATTTCCAAATTTCCTTAAAACAGCCTCGACGACTTTTCGTTTCTCTACTTCCCCTTTTTCGAATATAAATTTCTCGAGCTTGTCGACACAAATCTCGTTCGCCTTCTTTTCCGAAAAAGAGAAAAGCAACGTTACACGTTCACGAAAGTGGTTTCCACTCACCGGCTAGAGAAAGAAAACGTTCGCCCTTGGTAGCCGCTTACCTGCGACAGAAAGAGAAGGAGAAAAATCGACGAGGTCGTTACAAAAGCGTTGCACGATGCTAAACACCTCGGTTCGACGTATCGTTTTAATTACCAGGCAATTAACACCGTCGCCGTGCCTCCGCCGCGGCTATAATTCTTCGTCGCGTTTCGAAACGAGACGACTCTCGACCAGCCGGTGCGGCATAAATTCTAAAATATTATTCACCGCTGCTTCCTCCTCACCGCGGAAATTTATCTGCTCGATCACCGAAGGGAACATTAGAGGCGCGCGCATTCGCGAGCGCTCGTCAAAATCCAGGAGAAATTCCGACGCGAGTCGAGCGCGCGGCGACTATTAAATCGTGTTTAAGTTAATGGTTCCCACGAGAGGTGTCAGCCCCGGCTTGATTGATCGATCGAAGGAATAAAACAAAACCGAGCTCGGGTTTCTCTTTTTTTTTTTCTTTCGCTGCTTTTAACGGACACTTCGCGGAGGAAGGGCGGTAGAAGCGAATGAAATCGTTGATTTCCTATGGATGGGGAAATTAAACGGACGAAAGTGGGAAGAGAGGAACGTGGAAAAGTACGTAAAACTAGCATTCAACGTTGAGTAATACTTGCGTAAAACCTACAATTCACAGCATCGGTCGTTTCTTCATTATGTACAGTTTGTAGCATGTCCGATCACCGAGACTACGAAAATGGCTTGGGACGCGTGTCGCGTCTTCTCGAACGCTGCGGGACGATGACGATTCTCCGGCAGTCGTTACCGTACGGTCGTTCGCGTTAATCTTTACGAAAGAGCCGAACGATCCAGCGGCTGTTGGGTCGCCACGGCTAATGCCCGGAGATCTATTAAGCCGTCCGTGAGCGGCGTAACGCGCGCTTGCTGCGCGATTAAATTAAAGAATTACGGGGAACGAGGTCTGATGCTTGTGAAAAATCGCGAGCTCCGAGCGGCTGGCGTTGAAGTATGCTCGAGGCGTGCCGGATCGGCAACCGGCATCGAGAACTCGGTGTCCACGAGAATTTCGAACGCTTTAACGCGGATCGAGGGAATGGAAATTCCGATCGAAAGATAGAAATTTCTAGCGCTGCATCCAGACCAGCCAGATTCCTAGACGAATTAAACGTTGAAACGTAAAGTTGACCAAAATTGAAATAAAAGTCCAAGATTCTTAGTTTCTATTTTCGTAGCTGTTGCTCAACATCGGACAGCTCGATTCTACTTAGTCGTAACGATCGTCCAACGACGTTGAACGCTGGTGAAAGAAGTCGTAACGATATTTGCACGACGAACGCGTAACGAAGCTACGTGATTAACAGGGCCGAGAAAACGCGAGACAGGCGACGCGTATTTGTCAGCGGGACACACGGGAAAAATGAGATCGGTCGGGTCGCCGGTTTACGCGCACGAAGCGACTGGAGCGACCAGTTCGACAGTCCTGGACGATCGTGGACGGACAGCTCAGGCCACGTGCAATTTAGCGTAGCGTCATTACTCTTCGCGCGTCCCCTCGTTCAACGGGACAGAGTCTAATTGCGTCGAGCCATGGAAAAAAGAATTTGACGGAGCTCGTTAAGCGCCCCGCGGTATCCCCAGCCCCAGGGCAATGGGGCTCCTCTGGTGCTGCTTCGACGCCGAGCGTCTATCAGCGACGATGATGCGTTTCCCACGCGGATGCTCGGATTCGCTTTTGATTCTTAAAGAATCGCCATCACGATGAATTATCGTATTTGTTATGGATAGATAGATAAATTCGTTCGTACTACGTACGTTTCGTAACGAAGTTCGTGGCTGATAGAATTTGAAAAAAGTAACAGGCTTTTCAAGGTGAAAGTAGGAATTTCGTTGGAAGATGTGTGTTAGTGCACGATCTACGTTGGAAATACACGGGAAACATAGGGGAGCGATAATGAATATCAATTTTTCAACTCGTTGAACTTGTACACAACGCTATACTTACAGTAGTTACGGTAATAAACAGGTAAGCAGTGATACTCGTATTGATACGCTTTCGTATTGATCGATCGATAGAGGTGTCAGTTACGGTGTGTGAATAATAACGCGATCGCAGATCTGGATCACGATACGTGGCGCCATTTTAAAACGATATATAACATATGAAAGTGATATCTTAAGTATAAGTATAATAATGATAAAACGAAACACGCGTCACTCGTTTAAAATTAGATATGACGCTAACGATCGTGCTATTCGAGACCCATCGCTAACGCCTAAAATGGATCAGATTTAAATCGGGAAACTGACATGCTGCACTTCCTACTCGATAAGATAGCAACAGTTAAAGACAGTTTATATACACGAAAGACGATAGTTCGAGAAAATGATTCTAAATAAAATTACGGATGATTGGACGCACAGTTGAGTGAAATTCTTGAAAATATTAGGTTGTCGGAAAAGTTTCTTTCGTTTTATGAGGAAATAATAGACGCACAACGTTTTCCGTTTTATATTATTTTCTCGAATTACGTACGATCCATTTTGTTCTGTTCAGATAAACACGATATTTCACAGACTTGATTTCACGGTTGTATGAATGTGCACTGTCGTAAAAAACACGTTTGCGAAAGAAAGATACTTATCGGACAACCTAATACTTACATTTAGACAGCGAAAGGCAAAAGAATCTTCGAAAATTCCCACTCTAAAATCCCTAACTCTTAATTCTAATCCATTGCATACATCGTTGGACTTTCTGCGATTCCTTCCACAGCCGTATCCTCCGGCCGAACAAACGAAATCGACTGCGACGTGGAAAGGTAATATTCTCATGACGCGGCAAGTGACGCAGGTTACGCTTGCTCGGAGGAGAACAATGCCGGCATTGTAGCGAATAGTCAAAGGGCGAGGAAATCAGGAATCCCCGGTAGGTTTTCAACGGGGATCGATCCCACGGGCTGATCGCGGAAAAGGTCGCTCTCCAGCCCGCGTGCGTTCCACCTCCGTCGAATCTGTCCGCGTTAACGAATAGAAGAACCACGCCCTGCGTCTTCCACCAGCGTACACCTGCGCCTTCGCCGCATCCTCCCTTGTACCTCGTTAAAGACAAACGCCGAACTGGCCCGCGGCCAGCCCCCATCTCGCTCTTTCTCTCTTTCACCCTTTCCGCTCTTTCTCGCCACGTAGGCGGTACGATAGATATGGATTGCACCGATCCACCTCCGGCCGTGTTGTTTTTGCAAACCGATACGCTAATTTGCGTATTGTTCGCTGTTCGCGAATGATCGGAACGCGTCCCGCCGCGCCGAGTAGCGGCGTTCCTTCTTTCAAGCTGTTCGAATCGACGAGAAATGCCTGTTGGCGATCTTATCGGTCACGTATCGTGGCTCACCTGTGACTGACACTCGCTTCGAGGGATGGTTCTTATTGTCTTCGAAGCTGGGAACCGATCTGCGAATTTTCCTACACAATGAACAACGATGGAACGATGCAGCACCGGTTCTCGTTTGCTCGAACGCTTGACATTCTCGCAACATTCTAATCGCAGGTTGAATTTCATTGCGACTCCGCGTATCGTCCACGGACTAAACTGGGTTATCCGATACGACTCACCCGGTATTACTCGCGCTTTTTCTAGATCGTTTTTTCTAGATACGGCCGTCTTTCATTAGAAGCAAGCCAATTAGCCGCGCCGCGACTCGAGACCAGGACCCGGAGGAAGTCGTGCGGCGCGACGACCGCCCAAGAAATTCACGATAATTGATATTTAGGATATTATCCCGCCAGGAAACGTGTAATCAGCGAATAACTGTATCCGCCAATAAGCGCAATTCTCGAGTCGCGAGCGGCGTCGTTGCGCCAGCCGTTTCCAACCTTGTTAGAGAAACGACCATACGCACGGTGTATCTAATGTACCGGCGACTAATGTACAGCGATCGAAAGAGACTTCTCTTTGCTCTGTGAACGAACCTGTGGTTAATTTTACCTAGATGGGAAGACCATCGATGATCTTAATTTCTAGAGTCAATGTTCGAGATATCGGACAGACTTCAAGATAATAAGATTTTGGATCACATCGACGTTTTGGAATAAAACGTACAACAAATGTCGGAACGATGTGATTACCACAGAGACCGATTAACAGAGAAATGGAATAAAACGTAACGTGGACGAGTCAGATCGATGCGACTGGCAGAGAAATTCGACCTGTGAAAATTTAATTCGTTAAGAGGAACGGTCAACGACCGACGGTGCTTCGTTAGAATTCCACGCAGACTATTTGGGTAATAAAAAGCTTGGATCCCCGTTTCGAGGGGATGTAGCGAGAATGTAGCCTTTGGCTTAAAAAAACACCGGGAAAAGAAAGAGGGAAAGAAGGAAACGGTCCCCATCGATATCCTCGAGGTTCTCCGGATAGTCCTCCTTAAGTTTCCACACGACAGCCAACGCCGAGCTCGAGTGTCTTGAAAGCGCAAACGTTTCGATAGCTCGATAAAAGTTTACAAACTCCCGCCTCCTCGCTTCGTCGAGTATCATCGATACCCGATGGAAATCCTTTTAAATTCCTCGAAGAAGCCAAGGAAAAAAGATACGAACGATATCGAGGGTCGATCGAGGCCCTCTCGATGCCACGAGTCGAATACCCACTCCGCCGGTTTCTGTAATTCGCGATTCCAATAAACATCGATGTCAGTTGTTTGACTTCTTATTTCCTTGGCTCACCTTTTCTGCCGATACGAAAGGAAATTTTTCGTAGAAACATATTTATGTAAATCAGATTCGTTACTCTATTCTGAAAAAATTCTGAAGCTCGGGTAATTTTAAGGCTACCCCGTCGCTGATTTCGATATTCCAGCGCGTTTAATCTGACAAATTTACGATAATCACCGTGCAAGAACTCCATTTTTCTTGTAAAATGCTCACCGTATTTCGACAGATCTAGCCAACATACGCGACAGATCTCGACACGTACCATTATCCGTTGATTTTCTGCGATGACCAACGACGAGACGAATCTTCGTCGGTCCGCGGACGTACGTTCGCAAAGAGGCGAAAAAAGGGACAAAGAGGGAAATATGAAACGGGACGCGCTGCTCGTGCCCGTCCCGAGGGCCGGCACGAAACAATGAACTCTGTAATTTTCTCGAGCGACCACGATCCCAGGCACCCTTTTCGCGCGCCACCACATAGCCCAGGGCTGCCAGCTTTTCTGCCGGATACGAGCGCTTGCGAGCCGATCGCCACGGAATTGAGCTGTCAGCCATCCATCGATCATGCCAGGACCCAGAATTTCGGAACTTTCTTTGGACATCGCAATGTAAGAAAAAGTTCTTATACAAACGGATGAATTGGCAAAAGACAGTTCTGAAGCGTACCGATTTCTTAACGATCTTCGTCGATACAGGAGACGCTAAATCCTTGAACTTTCGAATCTTCGAATCTGCAAATTTCCAACGATTATGTGAAATTAGCCTTAGATAAGATAATATCTCTTGGTAAAATATCGAAACGTCCAGTCGAATGTTGCGTCGCGTATATGTGCGTGGCGAAATTTCTAAATCCGGTCGGACCAAACCCATCGTCCCGCTACAAGTGACGTTTACAGCGCTCAGCCTGGCACCTCCACCATCGACGCGAAACCGATACGAAAATATTTTCCATCGAGAACGCGAGGCTGTCTACGATTTTTACATCGCTCCTACCTTTCGTTGTTTTCCGTGCTCAATTTTCGGGAACAAATCAATCGACGGATCCCGTAACCGAGTGCGGAGGCCCTCGACGCGTATTAAACGCCGTTACACCGACGAATCTATTTCTATAAAACCGGGCGATATTTTATTCCCCTGGTAAAAAATTCGGCTCCGAGCGCCCAGCAAATAAATCAAGGGGCTGGGATACACAACCCGGCTCACCCCCTTCGAACTACGAACCGACGCCGCGAGTTTCGCCAGCGCAGATACGATTAAGGTTTCATGATGAAAAAATCTCGTGCGAAAACTCATGTGAAAATCTATGGCCATCGTTGCGATGCTTTTCATCACAGCCGCGACGAGTCACGAATGCGATTTTTCCGCTGCACCGATTAAAACTCTGCTGGATATTTGCTCGGAGCGTCAAGTTCGTTTCTTCGTGCGATAAATATCATTGAAAAATATAAATGACAGATGCACGTAGAAAGACGCATCGTTAAAGTGTACCGGCGTTTAATTCACGTGGTGTCAAATGCTAAATTATGATACAATATCGAGTGAAGAATCGATAATGAGAGCTTCATGGAAGAGTCTGTAAGTTACTGCGATCTACGAATCTGCAAGATACGCTGCAAAACAACAGAGGTAGGACGAAGAAAGGTAGTATAAAAAATGACAGAATCCTCGGTATATCGATACCGGAGGAGGCCTAAGAGGTAACTGGAGGCTGTGTGCGTCGAGCTCTCGTCCACACGGACGCGAAGTCACGACCTACTAATGAATGATTATGCTACAATTTGCCCCGGGACGGCAGCTCTGGTAATTTATTAAATTACAGTGATTCATGGCCGGGCTCCGGGCATCCGGTAGTCGCGCGTCCTCGTCCGCGGGTATCCCTCCCGCTCTCCTTCGCTTTTCGATTTCGATTACCAGAGATATCGCGGTCGATTAGCCGCGCGACCATTAAACGAATCCCGGCGACGCTGCGGGGAAACTCGGTCTCCGTTCTCATCCGGGACGCGTGCACGTGAATTTTAATCGCAACTTCGACACCAGATACACGGCATTTTTTCTTCGTCGTGCTAGGATTCCCTGGAACGTTCTGTCGTCTTCAGGCTTCCCCTTACTCACGATCGTCATCGTTTGCTTGTAAATCGTCGAAAACGTCTACAATCTGTAAGATTGTTTACTCTACGAGGTAAAACGTATCTTCTAGAAAGAACAGAAAATCATTAAAGAACATAATCGAAGATAAGGTTTAATCAGTTAACGAACGATTCGCAAAAGATCATTCATCTCGAAGAGGAGCGCGTGTTGCTAGTAAGCGAGGCCCTAAATGAAAATACTAAGAGCGGTAAAAATCGATTTCAATCCCCAAACGATCGAAACGCAGCTTACCCTCCCAAGAAGAAAGGAAGGTTAATCCGTGAGAAGAGCCACGTTCGACTAACTACAGGAAGGAAGATGGAAGAAGGTGGAAAAAGACGGAAGACGAGGCAGAGGGAAGGGCGAAAGAGCAGAAAGAACGTACTCGCGAGAAAAGAGAGCACGAAGCTTCGATTTGGTGTGGCACAGTGGCAGGAGAGATCGGGATGAAGTAAAAAAGAGAAAGAGAAGAAGAAACAGAGGAGAAGGAGAGATAAACGAAAGAGAAGAGTGAAGCAGACGGGGAATCGCATTATTATCGGTGGTATTTACGGGAATTCGCGACGGAATCGTTGCGTGTCCGGTGCCGATGCAGTCATAAACAAGGGGCCATTAATTTAGCCAGGAAGAATGCCCAATATCCTTCGAAAGCTTTTGCGGCGATGCACCGATAGGCAGCTAACGCGCGGATAAAATAAGTTTAGGGCCGTGAAATTGGCAGTAATTTTACAAGCCATAACGATCTACTAAATCTGTAAAATAATTAAGGGCGCAGATGTTCCCCCGTCCGGAGTGCCAGCTAACGTACCCTACTCCCGCGCCCTCGCTACTGCACACGGACGTCTGTCTCTTCCCTTATTGTTAGCCGTCCTCTGTTCTCTCCTTTTTTCCTTCGACCAGTTTGCGATTCGTCCGCGGTTCGTTATCTTCCTAACTGGTCGCCTTCGTTTGTACCGATCGGCGTCCTTTGCAGTTTGTTCGGCGAACCGACGACATGCATATTTATAAAAAGAAGGAAACGAAGGTGGAGGATGTCTCGTTTCAAAGGTCTCCAGATTGAAACAAGATTGGATTACGTTTCTTCGTTAAATATTAACGATATATATCTCTTTCTGCTGCCTTCGAAATTAAAGCGAGATACAAATTTTCATCGATTCTCTGTTAAACCGCTCTCTTTTCTCCTATCGCGAATCGTCTTAAAGCTAACCAATGGTGGAAGAGTGATTTCGTGTTTCGCGAAGGAAATCAATCTGGGCGACTGGAAAAACCACCAGCCCTCCCCACTTCCTGATTCTCGCCCACGACACTAAACATCTCGTCTCTCTAAATTGATCGCAATCATTTTCAGGTAACAAGACGCAATCTCAAAGTGGCAGTTAGCGAGGCTTCACGTTTTTCCGCGGATTAAAGCCGAGAATCTTGCTCAGGCGCAGATTTCATATGTAATGGGACGACAACGAGTTACTCGCCGCGGAATATAATTTTATCTGTAAAAGAAGCAACGTGACCACTTTCCGCGTTCCTCCTCCCGGCCTTCCATCGGGGATAATCAGGAAATCCTAACGGAAATCGCGAGGACAAGGTGAAATCGGTCGCTGTGTCGCGTCGCGGCGTCCATTATCGTAGTAGCGGAATCTCGTTACAACGCCAACGAAATTCCAAAATAACATCGTACAATAACGCGCAATATATTGGCAAAATATTTCTACAAACGTTCGAATATTTTCGCGAGCCGCTGCACCTGCGAAATTCAGGAAATCTCCAATCTACCTGTAAACGTTCCTCTAATTCTATCGAACTGTAACATTCCGCCTCTTCATCGTCCACCAATTTCTCACCGATCTCTGCCACGTCGAAGCCCATAAGTCCACCGGTGCCGCTTGTTTTTTTCGCAGCACGCACGGCGTATTATTAATGGTGTCACGTAGGCCGGTACGTACATACCGTCTCATCATGGACAGTAACCCAAGGCGCAGGTAGATGGCGAGATTCCGCGGCGAGAGGCCCTCTTTCCGCTGATAAGGAACGAGGATACCCGGCGAAATTACGGGGGTCGTAGCAAATTTAATAAAGCCCGAATTAAGCCGCGCATGCCGTTAGGCTAACAGCGTTTTTCCTCCGCATGCCACCGCGCTCGCTCTCGTTCGTCCGCTTTCTCTTCGCTGCCCAAACTGTCAGAAAGGATCCGCGTGTTGCCACGGTCCCGTTCAATTACGCAACGAGCCGCCCCCCTTGTCTTATTATTACCCGCGACCTCGATCAGGCCAAGACGAGAAAAAGGTTATTAGCTAAATGCGGCGGGCTTTTCGTCCGAGGCTTATCGGTGCATAAACATAGTTGCACGTGACCACCATGCTAAAGCGGTCTGTCACGCGATACTCCTGAATTTCTGGTGGCCCTCGCGCGATCAAACGTGTTGCAAACGTAGCGTCGATTCGGTGCCTTTCTTCGACTGCGACCATAAATCGCGAAAGTTGAAGTTCGAGGACAGTTTTCGATCTGTGGAACGCAATAGAAGTGACGCGTCAAGAGACAGTTGAGTCTGAGAAGCGATTTAAAAGTAACTACGGCGTAGAAAACGCATTAAATCGTCTACAGGAAATGGACGCTCGTTTCAGTAATCGCTTCCCGAAATTAAGCTAACGTTAAGCGTCCGTTCCTCTTTGTTCACTAGCGCGCGTCCCCTCTCGTTCGACCTTTTTCAAACAATTATATGAAAAAAGTGCAACACTGCTTGGTTGCTGTGGTACGGAAGACTGAAAACGATGGAGACGTTTTATACGTATGCTCCGAGTCGCTAATTACTCAATTACTCACTCAAGTGTCACGTTCCGCGCTGTCCTCGCAATTTGGAGAGTCCGTTTCCCTTTAAAAGCACCGCTTCGGACGTACGCTCGGTTCTGGGCGGTCGAGAATCCGGATTTTTCCAAGCTACGTACTCTCAACGGAACGTACAATTAGCTTAGAACGACCACACGCGAGCCTCGTAAAAGCGACGTCGGTCTTCGCTGCGTTCTCGTGGCAATCAGCGCGTTTCTTCGCGCTGCGCTGCGCGACGCGATTAAACACACAAGGTACGAGCCACGCACGGAGACAAACGGCAAAAACCACGCAAGACTAACGATTCGCGACTACCGCGCTTTAATATCCGCGCTCGTAAATTCGGCTCGTCCTTGATCGCGCGCAACTGTACTTTAAGCTGTACCAGGAAAAATTAAAAAATAATGTTTAAAACACGGTCGGTTAACTGGCCAGCTACCGAGCGATCGATACGAAGGCGTGGTCGATCTCGTAGATAGGACATCGTCGTAATCGAGCAGCAAATACCGGCCAGCTAATAATCAATGGCAAATGGCTAGTCACGATCGTCGGCGTGTGTCTCATTAGGAGGAAGCTATCGAACGCGAGGCAAAAAGGAATAGCAAACAGAATGGTCGGTGAAAAACAGCTGGAAGACGGAAATGAGCGTAGGAATACGAAATCCCGTGTCGAAACGTTCTTTCGTACCCTTTATCTGCGGTTCTCGGAAATAATTAACGAACCACGATGAAGTGTCTTCCAGCAATGAAAACATCGTTCATAAAGTCCATGAAGGGACTTGTTCACGAAGCGGCGCGGCGACATCCAACGCTCGACGAAATGACTTATTAGCGTGGCGGCGCGGCGCGGTGGGAGAAAAAGGACAACAAGATCGAGAGATTATTAGTCGCCGGTTGTTCGTCGTTCGAACGATGACGGCGTTGATCGCCAGAGTCTAGGCTGATTGTGCCGGCTGATGAACGCTGAAGAAGGACGTTGAACCGGCCGCGGCCGCATTGACTGATGTGCGTACTCGCCGCGACGACGTCGATTCAAACTTTCAGGAACTGGTCGGGAATAAAAGGAGCGAGGATGAATGAAAGACGCTCGTCGTGGGCTTCGGACGGAGGATGCTGGACTTGTTCGAAGGATTTTTCTTCGGAAATAAAAGCTGTTCGTGACGTGAATGTCACGGTTTCTCGAGAAACAGGTAGACGAAGGCGAAGCGACAGACCGAACATTGCGGATAAAACGACGCGAAATTACAAAGAATCTTCAATAGCTCGAGTCGCTTGACAACGACGACGTTTCGGTCAGAGTTACGATACTTTGTTAGAACTTGGCGCGATAGAACGCCGCGTATGTTTAGCGCGTATTTGAAAAATCGAACGATCGATCGAACGCTGAATATCAGAAAACTCAATACTTAATCAATCTCTACTAAGATTCTTGATTAATCTCAAGTATCATGGTATACGTAATGGCGAGTTCGTTAAGAACTCGAATCGCGGGGACCGTGACGGATTCAGCTATCAACGTCAACTAAAATCGACTCTAATTGGAAGTTAATTCAATCAAGGACGCTGGAAGCTGCGCACGCGTAACTCAGAGACAGAAATTTCGATGACTGCCACCGACGTATGGTAGTCAGTGAAATCGGTACCAGCCGGAACTCGTTCGGTCGATTTACGGTACCGCGTCGAAGATTGCTTATTAGGAGGCCTCGTAACTATGAAATAGAAAGAGCAGTGACAATTTGATAGATTGTGCTTTTTGTCGAGCGACTCGTCGTTAGGGCTGGCACCGGTAAAATTATTGGCTTTTTTGCCGGCGACCGGTCGAATAACTAATAAGGTAGACACTGTCGTTGCTGGAGAGGTTCTTGGTCGTGGTGCGACCATGAAAAAGCAGATTACGTGACCGGACACATTTTGCCGGGGGAAAAAGCTGAATTTATTATAGTCGATGAGTGGAAAAGTTGACTGTTGATCGACGAAATAAAATCATAAAATTTCAAAGAAGAACTAAATGTGATTGCACTGTACTTTGTACGTGATAAAGTGGAAAGTCAAATGGACGTGAGATGCATTTTTTGCCATCTTTCGAAAATCAAATCTCTCGGTTCTTACGTTATGGTTGAAGTTTCATACATGGAAAAAGTAGTATATACACCAAAGAAAAGAGAGAGAGAGAAAGAGGTATCGTGTGGAAGTATCGATGGTCGCGCGTGCGTAATGTCGGTGCAGGCGAATCAACGAGCGCGCTAAATTTAGCAGCGGTTCCGCGGCCGTAGGAGCGGGATTAACAGGGCAGACGGGCGAGTCGGTGAATTAAGGCTGATCCGTATCGCGAGGACAGGGCAAGTTTGATACGAAGGGCAGCGCGGGCCGCGGGTGCAAACGATCTAATTAAACGTCGGCGCAATTAGCTTCCGCCCCGCTCGCTCCACGGCCCCTACCGATACGACAGTCCGACGAAACTTTTCGAAACGCTAATTACTTCGTTTCTACTTACTTTGCCCGTTTTCGAACGCGAAGGAACATCCCCCAAACCGAGTGCAGTCCCCCTCGTGTGTTGCATCGTTCCGATCTCCGTTGTCGATCGGTTAGAATCGTGCACGAACAACGCTCTCCGCCTTTGAATTTAACGAGACTTTGACTGGTCGAAAGTCATAGGGTGTGGTCGAGAAGGAAACTCTTTTCAACGAAATAAATATGTTGCGGCAATTTCCTCGAGAAATGCTTCTTTCAAAAATAAATTTCGTTAAATAATTTTTGTGGAAAAGAAAATATTATTCTATGCTCCATGTTTACGGTGAATAAAAATTACCTCGACAAATATTACACCGAAATGTCAGCAGAATTTCAAGCCTCGATACGCAAACACTTATTCGGAGCCAGCAAGCTGTCGGAGGACATGGAAGCGCTTTAAAGATCAGACGAGACGTAAATGTAAGCTCGATGTAACGGCGTTCCAATCGAATAAATTCTTGCCCCCGGGGCCGATTCGATTTTTCGCGGTGAATCGAAACGGAATATAAAACGCGACGCGACGCAAAGATGGCTCGTAATCCGCGCGTAAAAAAATACGGAAGCGGCGATCGGCGCCGACCGGCGAAATATTTTCGTAATAACCGTAATTAGAGATCGCGTCGCTGGCCACGGAGCTCGGTGAAAAGTGGCCGGCAGGCAGATAAAAAAAATGGCCAGCAAAAAGTCATCGTCATTAGCGGTTGGTCACCGGTCGCCTTGATGCCTCGTCACCGCGTCGGCCCCTCTTTGAATCTCTCCTCGCGACCGGTAAACGGTTACAGTTAATGATTAGTTAATGATTTTTTTTTCTCCCCCTTCCACGGTCCCTTATTACGGACCATGTTTCTTGATCGTCGGTAGCGGGATTCCATTCGGTCCATGCCACTGTACGTCGTCGAGTTGCTCTCCATGAAATCGTAATTGACATCGTGTAACGTGAATTTAAGCGGTAATTAGGCGACTGCCGGACTGAGAGGAGGCGAACGGGTAGCGAGACGCGTAGAGATCGGATCTTTTCGATCAGAGAGCATGTTTTTCGTATGTGTAAAAATATTATTGGTGTATTATCGGAAAAAGTATAACGATAAAAGCAGTAACAGGCGTAAGATTAGAGAGATTCACAAGGTAATTTCATGTTATGGAAAAAGGGGTTCTAAAACTCGAGAAAAAAGCGCAGCACCGCTTTACAAGTTTAGCCAGCCATGGTTCGCAATCACCTATGCGCTTTCACCTGCTCTTATTATTATTAGATTACAAACTGAAAGCGGCTCCATCTTCCTTATCTGTCTCCTCCTCTGCCAGGCGGAAACGGCCGGCCGTTTCTTCGCGGTGGATCGCAAAATTCGCTCGACAGCTAATATATTATTCATTACCATACGTGTTAGCTTACGTAAGCGGTAGCGTTATTGATGCAGTTCGCGGCAGAGATTAGCTTCCTTTATCGTGCACTTTCTACGCGTCAACTGCAATTAGCTACCGCTGAAACGAGCCGGTCGTTGGGCAATATCGAATTTATACACCGTGCGATGCCACTTTTCGCAACTCCACCGATCGCGTGGGCGTTGCTCGCCAGAACGAGTGTGAAGCACCCGCTGTTCACCGATTACTAATTACACGATTCGTTACGTACTCCCGGCACCAATAAAATTCTTCTTCCTCTTATTCTCCTCAACAGTCTGCAGATTGTCGAGCATCGAGTTTGGAAGTGTTTGAATAGCTAGCAGTAAAATAAGGAATAAATGAGCTAACGTAAAACTAGCCTACGATCAAACGATACCTGTTGAAGATTAAGTACGAGAGATCGGACGGGAAAAAGGAACGAAGAAGCCAACAACGTGAAACGTAGAGATGAAATTTAAGGGGGCGCGACCGGCGTGGCAGGACGGCAAATTGAAGACGAGTTAAAACGAAGACGAGTCGATAGGCTCGACGGAGGTTTCGAGGAACAGATGATTTGTCCATAAACCCGTTAATGCACGCGTTTCACGCGAGCGAAATCGAAACGGGCCGAAGAAACGCGTTCGACGTAAATCGTCTTACTTACTTGCTCGCTAATAAACGACTGCGCCAGGGATAAACACCAGATGCATAGACGCGAGTAAATGGATTATCTGGAAAAATAAAAGCGGCAAACCATGGGTACCTAGTCGGTGGTTCGCTCATAAACGCACGAACGCCAACGAATAATGACCCCGCCGATAAGTGCACCCTACATCGCGCATCCTTACTTCCGATGCAACAATGTATCTATGCGAGGAATCCTTATATTCGTATTTAATTGTTGCAACTTGGGATAAGCGAACGCGAGACCTTAAGAGACGGACAGTCTATTTTTCATTCGAGTACCGAATTATTTTCAACACTCTTCTAATTTATTACGCGTTCAGAGAGTATCGGCAAATCTTGAAAAATCACTCTCCGCGAGTGTGCTTTCCTATCTCAACCGAGAACAAAGTCGAAGCCCAACCCAGTTTCTAGAACCATCCTATACGGTCCAGCGACGAGCAAAAATATCTAAACAAACGCAATACAAATACGCCGATTAAGCACGGGTATGTACCTCGAAGACAAGTTCAGCTGATACGTCAAAATTATCTGAGAGTCGAACGTTGCGGAATAAGCAGTGGATTCCCATAAATCAATGGCAAATTAGAGTCTAGATAGAAACGATCGCGGTTATAAAAGGTGGCCGTGCAAGTACGCAGCGAACTGAACGAAAGATCATGCGTGTCGGCCTTTATACGTAGGTACTCGCACAGATACGTAGAAAGGTTAAAGATCGATCACACACGAAGCGTTTCGACTTAAAAGCGATCGAGCCGAAGTTTTTCGAAAATAAATTGGCCGCGCTATCGATTACATTCGCACGCGATTCCTAAACATCCAATATTTACTTACAATGGCCACTGTACCGATGCACCGGTGAAACCCACCATTTTGACTTTCAATTACGGTCGCGAGAACGAATATAAATAAAACACAGGCAACCGTGGTCCATCAAAAAACAATTAATCTGGAAGGCAATTATTTGCTGGATCAGACTCGAGGTTTAACATTAATCAAACTCGAGGAGCGGATACGAGATGCACGCGCTTCCCTTTTGCTAGAAGAGAGAGCACGCCGTTTTTTTCTATCAGATTAATGGGAGTCAGCGATTTAAATTAAGCCAGAAAAGCTAATACCATTAGTGAAAATTGAACTGTGATAGCCGATGTCCATGTAATGGCAATATCATTGCTAATCGTAGATTTAGCCGCCACTAACTGTTTATAGTTAGAGATCCTTTTCATTTACTTACTTTTAATAGGAAAGTTAATTTCACGATTTTTTATATGTCCATCGCAGAAAGGCGTTCCACTTTCTCCTATCTAATCTTTTTTTTATTCTTTTAAATTATTCTCCAACGGCTGTGCAACATCTATCACGAGTCTCCAACGACATTTTCAAACGATCGACCCCACCGAGTCGTACCAACGCAACGTTACCAACAATTTCAGTCTCGATCAACCGAGTGTCGATCACGCGTTCACCAGCAGCGAACTCCGTTCTAAACGACTTTTTCCAGAAAAGCATCGCTGCCATTCTTCCAGCGTAGAAAGACAGGCGGGCGCGATCTCGTTCGAGTTCTCCGGCTTTCGTTCTTCACGTGGGTAGCCGGATATAAATTATTCTTCGGCTCGGCGTTGCGGTGCATTTAATTGTGACAACGAGATTGATCGCTGCCGCGACTGCTCGCTCCGTACGCGCCATTAATATCGCGGGACACGATTTACGCGGCGGGATAATAATAATCGAGAAACAAAAGTGCGCGGCGCATTGAATACACCCCGGTGCCACGGTGTGGCATTATTAAGTATTATATTTAAATCATTTGTTGCAGGCGCATCGCCGCTAACGAGGGGCCACGACAGCGCCCTAACGAGCCACGCACGCCCACGCGGTTTCATCGTTTCAGGGGAAGCGTTGCGTCGCGTCGTTTCGATCTTGACAAATGACTCGAACGCCCCCTTACACCGACGGTCGGGGTCTTCGCTTCCGCGAACTCGTCTCTCCACCGTGTCCACCGTTTTGTCACAAAATTGTAAATTGAATATCGATCGACAGCGGCTCTCTGTGTCATGTCGTCGCCCATTAAATCGAACCCCCTGGTTCCGAGACTCGGAAATGAGTTCCGTGGTCGAGCAACGAGGGTGACGCGATCCCCGTTGCCAATCGAACCATATAGGTAGCGAAGCGTCTTTCCACGTGTCAAAGTTACGCGGTGAGACGTACGTACACTTTTGAAACTGGTAATTCGACGATAAGAAAAACTTTCGTGCAATTGTCAACTTCGTAGCAAGAAACATAACCGCGCAATCAGACCTATCATCGCGCTTCTCGCCACGAATGCCAAAGCCATTTCTACGGCAGCTATCGTCGCGCCGTAAATAGAGAAATTCCGTCGGCGAAGCGTTTCTCAGGAAGCCATATCTTGCTTTCCTGAAACGCAAGCGTCACGCTGCTCGTGGTACGCGGTGGCATAAAAATGACGAGAGCCTCGGTATGCGCATTTTACAAAAATAGCCGGCAATCAATCAGCCGATAATTTCAACGCAGGTGACAGCGCTGCCCGATGGGAATTTTAATAACGACATCGTAACGAGACTCGCTCGCTTCTTCTTCTTGGCCGTCATGGGCAGCCTATTATCGATCACGGGATCGCGCTCAATGCAACGTTTCAATCTATCCGCTCGCGGTCCCTCTTCGACAACTTAATTTCCCGTTCGACTGCGCGACATCCATGCTCATCGCGTCTGCGCGCATATTTTATTTTTAAAGCTTCCTGCGCGGGGAGAATATTCAAAGAGGTGGCGAGGACCGTGTTGCATGTTACTTACGGCTGATTAAGTGTAAAACGAGGGATTCGTACCGCGTTTGCATCCGAATTTCTTCCATGTCACCTGCTTGCGCGTACAAAAATGTCCTCGTGAAATTAGTAATTCCGAATTACGCGTCGCCTGAGAAAATTGCATGTCGATGCTCGTGGCGATTACTGGCCCGTTTACGCCAGCGATTTTCATGATACCGCGAGTGATGCAGCTTGGTTATTCCACCGCGGTGTGTTTTACGTGTAAAAGATGCATCGAGGTCGGGGTACGTTTAAAATGTATAGTGCTACGGTAGAACGATTATAAGTTGATTTCTTCTTGATTAAAATTCGCAGGGCGGAACGTTCTTTGTGCATAAGTATTAACTTTTCCTCTTTTTTAATCAATGGTAAATTATAGCAACCTTTTGGAGAAAAAGGTTGATCACTGAATGTCGAGCTTTTTAAATGTTCGTGTACGAATATTGAGAAACGTGGAGGGGTTTGTGTGGTTCGTCTTACCGTGCATATCGTCGGTGTTTGTCCATGAATTTTGCTGCTATCGAGAAAGTCAGGAGCCTTGGGAGCATCCGATTGCGAGTGGGTCCTGGAGTACAAAGGCGACGAAGTAGGAACACTGCTGGCGTTTGATACGTGACTGGTGGGTAGTGATGTACCGAGAGGGAAATCTGGCCGATAAAACCACGTTGGCCACTGCAACATTAATTCCACTTGTTAATACGTAATACAATTATTTACATTGCTTAGCTGTATTCTAAAGAACATCGTAATCAGACTCTAGAAAATTATATTTAGACTCGTGTCAGCGTTGCCGGAATATCAAATCTCGAATATCAAAGCACATCCTGATAAAGCGCGAGTCACAAACAGTGTCACCATTCAGATCCCAAAGTCGTAAACAGTCATTAAACCTCCTCGTAAGTTTCCGTAACATTAACATCGCTGTGACAAAAAATACTGATTTATTTCGAAAAACCGACAACCTATCGACCGACCACTCGAAAGTCCATAATTACAGCCGAAAGTTGAAAGAATAAAAGAAAGAGAAACGAAGGGCATAATTTCAAAATTGTCAAAAAAAGGACATAATTTAGACAACCATCCTTGTCGTTTTACGTGACAATTTATCGCGAAGATAAGAGTGAGAAAACTACGTAGAAAGATCGTAGACTTTATCAAACTCTTTCGGACGATTGACGAATCTTCCAAGCTGGCTTTTCCACAGAGTCAGCCCGTTTGTCTGTCATCGAACAGATTGCTCGGGCAAAAAACGCGCGGGCGTCGCGCGTGTTCGGCGAGATAAAGCTCTTGCCCGTAGAACGAAGAGCAGGCATTAGTGTCACCGACTGAATATGAACCTCCCCAAGATAGATGACACATGCCCCTGACCCTGTAAGAAGCGCACTCGCTTCGAGGTCACCGGTATGCGTGTGGTCCATTGTAAGTGTTCTTATAAAGGAGCCCGGGATGAAGTGGGAGGCGGAGGATGAAAAGAAGCCACGGTGTTCCGTTCACCGTAGTACGTAAAGACCTTTTGATCGTCCTGCCGCGGACGACACGAATTCCACGCGATTATTCCCATTGACGCACCTCGACAAAATGGCCGCGTAGCGCGATCAGAACGAGATACAACGTCGCGCCAAGTGGTCGTCTTTTGTCGAGGGTTGCCTTGATCGAAGTCGCGTCAAGTGGTGGAGTATCAAAAGGGGAATTTTTTATCAATTTTTGGATAATCAGAGACCTTGTAGTCTTAAGAGGATCTTACGATTTAGAGGGAAGAGAAGAATTGAAACATTAATTTGCATTTTGTGCTGTTCGCTCCATATTCTGTATTAATATCTTTTATTATTAATTACTTCTCAACCATTCATCGGCAGAAAATTGCAAAGTGTTAAGAATTAAATTCAATGTAAAATCCACCAATATGAAGAAACGATCGGTTTCCAAAACCACCATCCGAGTATTCTAAAATCCATTCATCTCATTCTTGCCGCGCAGAATCAACTACGCCGTATTTAACACGATGATCATTCTTATACGTCACGCACGGTAAGACATGGAGAAACAATTAAAATAACTCAACGTCGCAGGATGCAACGTCAACGTCGCACCAAGAACTCGACCGTGCGTCTCGTTGATGCAGCGGAGTTGATCCGTCGTTATTAGAAATCCGCGCGAGCCACGAGGATCTTACGTCACGTAGTGCGGTAATATCGCGTGTTTCGGTTATTTTGGAGCACGAGGATAGCGGTGGTGGACCCGATTGGTCACGACACGCCGGAAAGTCGGCAACTCGGCCGAGCTGAGAGGAAGGAGGCGGATGGACCGTTTCGTGGTGGTCTGGCGAATGTCTCTTGTCGCTGGCTCGCGGGAGTTAACGGCAAAACCGAAATAACAAACTCCTAAAGTTAGTGAGTTAACGCTACTTCGTTCGAGGTTCCGAAGCTTCTGTTATTTTCTGTTTACCACGGCCATTCTGTGCGCCGCGCGAATCGTTTACCGTAGACGCGGCTCGTAACGGAAATCGTTCGACCGACCTTGCTACAAACGGATCGCGGCGGAGCCTACTGCATCGACAATTGTATCTCTTGCTCCGTTGTTTCGCGTAGCTTCGATCGTGAAACGAGACGAAGAAAATCCAAATTACAATTATCTGCGAAGGTTATGCGTGACAATAGCCACCTCGAACGTCATCGGTGCAGCGCCCTACGTACCTATCGGTCAACTTTATACGACGAAATAAATGCGTCATTAAATCCTACCATCCTGAATCTAATTTTAAGCCAGCGAGCCAACAATGACATCATAATACAACAGTTTTTTTTATTAACCATCAACCATCCTCGACTGCCGATGCTCGGCTCTACGAGCGTCTTTAACAGGCCGTTAGCGGGACCGACATAAAGACAGATACTTGCATCGTCGATACTCGTGTCCGCCACGTGTAATATCGACGGCCTATTTTCGTGCGAGTTAGGGGAAGCGTGGCGCGGAATTTTTCAGATTCCAGAGCCGCGAGTCAGCATCGGCAGCCGTAACCAAAGTAGACGCATCGCGTGGATCTTATCGAGCCCTGGAAAAATATTTACCTTCCGATTAATCAGCGTCCCCTCTGCGACGCTGTTACGACAGCGCCGCGATCATAATCGTGATCTACGAACCGCTCGTGTCCCGAAAATAGTGCATCGCGACGTAATTCTTTCGGAACCCGCGAATAACTTCTCCTTATGTCGTCGCCGAACGGTATAGATTCTCGCACGAACGATCGTCGAATAAGAACGTTCGTCGATGGTATTAAGAGCGGAACACACAGCTGAAGTCGATTTAAAAAACGGAAAATTAATGGATCAAATTGTTCGATGATTTATCCATCGCTCGACCAGCAATTTGACCCGAGGAGCCCCTCGCTTCCTGCACGATCAATATTCGTCGCTTAAGAACCATTAAACGGGCCCACGGCATAATTACACGGCAGGACAGATTGCACGTTGCGAGCGAATGGTTATCGATCGCGATCGGCCAAATTGATTCGTGCGGCCGAATGGATATCATTTCGATCGGGGAAACGGGAACGTCGATGTTGGTTCGATGGCCACGAGGAAGTAATCGTCGATTTGATGCGTTGTTTTGTTCCAGCGATTCCAATAAAGTTAATTAAACGTCGATACGACCTCGCGAGTGAACCGCTTGATTTTCAAATTGTACGACTCTTTTTGTATCGATTAAAGAGGACCAGAGTAAAAGGCAAATGAATTTTTTTATACTTGAAACGTGGGCCGTTAAAACACCAATGTTCAACCCGTGTTTCGATGTTCGAATAGAAATCTCAGCACGCGTCGACCAACCGCCACGTAGCGACATTTTTATTACCTTTGATTCGAATCTACAAAAAAGTTGTCCATCTGACAGAAGATGGAGAAAGGAATTCGCTCGTTGGACTCAATTTCACAGGATATCAAGCCCACCGCACGCGTTCTCGCGTCTTTCCACTTCTATCCGTGACAAAAAAGTAAAAACGTATCGGATCGCGACACGTCGCTCGCAACGCGAAGCGTGCGCCTCCGTTCTCTCTCTAATCGTCGCCGATTCCTCGTACCTGGACAAAGAAACGCGTGCCATTGAAGAAAAAGGCTGGATTCCGTTGCCTCGTTACATCTCCTCCTTTCTCGCTGAACATTTGCTCTTTCGCGTTAGCCGACAGTCTCCCGGATCTTCCAATGTAAACCGAATTCTTCGGTCTTCCAACGATTTCTCTAATCTTTGCGCGTAATCGAGGTTATCAAGTGGAAACGAGGTGATTTGGAGAACGTCTCGCGGTAATTTGGAAGAAATTAAAAGATATTACTCGAAAGAGGTTTGAAACGATTTTTGACGATGCGAGTTGATCGCGAGATCGTTATTACGATGACTAGACGAG
This sequence comes from Bombus affinis, assembly GCF_024516045.1. NCBI lineage: Eukaryota > Metazoa > Arthropoda > Insecta > Hymenoptera > Apidae > Bombus > Bombus affinis. The sequence goes on from NC_066347.1 coordinate 17,799,700, forward strand.
CAGGATTGATGACAATAACGATATTTCATAGAATAGCGTGATTCAGACGTAGCAGCTGGCGGACGCGTTGCCACGAAAATTTCCAACCGCGGTCGCACCGCGTAATGACAAAGTAAGGATGGCCCAGCGAGATAAACGCGAGCCAAACTACTTCATCAACGAACGACCTCGAAACAAGCAGACTGCATGCGTACGTAGTTGCGTCGTACAGCGATGGGAATAAAACACTTGAAGCGAACTACTATAACCAGAGCAAATGATAGGTTGCTGAAATATTTTACGTACGTCTGAAAACATCGAAATCGTTTCGAATCTCGCGATGGATCGCATCTGCGACTGTCGTAAGACGAATATCGTAAAACCATACGCAACGAGAGACTACGAAGATTCAGAATTACGATTCAGATAAATTACTGGAAGCGATAGAAACGACTTTTCGTGATTTGGAAGACGCATGATCGATAACTTAAAGCCGCGCGATAATTGATTTTTCGCGGAAACTTTCAAGTATGTACTATGTCCATCGGTCGACTCTACACACAGTATGCGTGCACGTAATAAAGTATTGCTTACAGCAGAGGTTGCACGCTTAATCACCGACGTCGTTAAAACCATACTCCGCAGATGGTTAAATAAGAAGTTTGTGCTTATCTGAAATTCCAATAAAGCGATCCTCGGTTTTTGTATCAAAACGCGTACACAAATGTCCTTCGTAACATCTATAGACGTTATTGCTTTTTATCTTTATTACTTTCAGCGTTTCTGTAGCCTCATCCTTTGTACTCTTTTCATATGTAACGCGCTGTTTAACACGATCGTTCGGAAATTAAAAATAGCCATCGTACAACTAAACAACGATTCGACTTGTTTGACTTGACTTGTCCTTTCGTCGAAAGAATTTCCAGCCACAGGGTCGCCACGATTCAATCCTCCGCGATTCTGTTCAAGTCGAACGTCACGACGCGACGGCACGACGAAGCAGTCACGTTGATCACACGTTGCGTCCCAACCACCTCGAAGACAGCCCACGAAGCAGAGAGCCAACGTAAGTGAAAATTACAGCCTTTCCTCCCTTTTCTTCCAGCCAACCAAGAACACCGACGTTCCACTCCATCCTGGCGTCTTGCGCCGAGGACAGCGCCGACTAATTGCGAGCTTTATCGAACATTACGCGCCCACAACATTGCAATCTTGCGACAGCCGACAATTTCGATGGGACACGCTACCATTGGCATAACTTCAGACGGGACGCATACGTTTAAAGGCGGGATCTATGCATTGGCTGGTTCATCCTCGACCTCCGGCGAGACACGGCCAAGCGAACGCCGAAACACTCGACCGATCTCGTAGCTCGATAATGTTGCGTACACCGTGTTCCACGGGGATATTTCCCCTGTCGTGCGTCGATCATACGCGAGATATCGTGCATACCGCGGTCTTTTCGTTTCGCTTTTGTAAGTCATTTTGACCAGTCACTTGACAGACTCTTATACGAGTCGAAGGACGCAGTCCCGATCGATGGGATAAACGTGACACTTGCGGAGGTCTAGAACTGTTTTAAATCGAATAGCGTAAAATAGCGGCAAATTTAAGAACGATGTTTAAACGACGAAATTATACGAAAAATATAACATCCGTGGCAGACGAAGGATCCAAATTCGACCATTAGTTTATCTACCTTTACGCCTCGGAAGCCACGAAAGGGATTACAAAGGCAATGAGCGTACAAACGAAATAAGCGTATAAAAGGGACATTGAGCGTGTCATCCTTGTAGCTGATCGTCGACCCATGAATATCTTGGAGATCTGGAAGCGGTGACTCCGACAGCTGTGATAATTAGCCCCAGAGCCGTGTACGGCATGCAACGAGTAGAAAACCGTGCGAGGTACATGTAAGTACGTCGACGATCATCGTACCGTTCCATCATCGGCGTCATTAATACATTGCTGGTGACGGGCAGCGTTAATCTTCCCTGCCACGAAAAACAATCGACGGGCTGGTGAAACTCTCGATGTATCTTCGCGTTCTGATGCGTTCGAGACGATCGTTACCCCGTTTATTTTCGAGCATTCCTCTTCCTTAGCTGCACCTTACACTTCGTGTCGCTTTCCGAGCAACTACAAAAATTTGATAATACGGAAATTGAACGACTCCGGTAAAAAAACAATTCCTTGGGCAAAGAAAGGTACGTGCAAATACTCTTCACAACCACCGTGTTTCACCCTAAGCGCAATAGTCGAAAAATGAGTACTCGAAATCATCACCGGCCTCCACGAAAAGGAAAATAAAAAGCTGGCAACCAATGAAACCGCCGGCCATGAGCCAACCGTCTTCTGCCAACGAAGGTTAAACGCGAGTAACAAGCATGAAATTCACGGGACAAAAGGAGACTCGGCGTTTGGTTGACGCGCACGCAACGGTGCGAAGCAGCGCAGTGACACGCAGCGATCGCGCGAGCTATACGGTTTTCAATCGAGCCGGGCTAAACGGCCAGTTAAGCGAGTTTATCTGATGGAGAGCGGCGTGTCGCGGCGTCACACTTCCGCGCGCGCCGTAACGCGACGTCCACGCTCGCGCTAAGCGAAACGCGCGACACGTTACGCGCCGCCCACCTCCATGCCCCGTAATTACTGGCGACAAAACGACCAAGCCACTGCCGTGACGAGACGACAACGGGACGAGCTTGACACGCACCGCGGCCACGAATTAATTCATGGCGAATGCCGGCGCAGATTATCTTCATCGACCGAGATTCTTTTTCGCTCGCGTGCCGCTAGCTGAATTGTTTTCGATGTCTGACGAGATGGCAGAGGGCGGTAATTGAGGTTGTTGCGAAGATGGACAGGGGATATGTTTATGTTGGGTTGCGTTAACGTGTTGAAATTACTCATTGTTAAAGCAAGATTTATCGCGAACACGAAACAAATTAGACTAATTGGAACGATTTAAAAGTGAATAACTAGCAGCGTGCAGACAGTAGTAAGATTCAAAAGAAATCAAATTTGCCTCGAAATTTTAACAGTGCGTGGTGAATTCTTTTACAAACTTTTACAAATATCTTAAAATCCTACATACATGTACGAGCTTAAAAATAACTCTTGTTATAAATATAGCCTGTTCAACGTTGTGTGTACTCGACTGGAAAAAACCAGAGACGACGAAGATACGGTTGACGACAAGTTTATCCCTTCGCTGGCTGTTCCTCGCCGCTCATCGATTCTCCATTCGCGGAATGGACGTAGCGCGAACGAACGGCGATGCAAATTATCCATTGGAGAAAACGCAATAATAATTCAAGACGTATCCACGATGGTAAATCGCCATGGACTAACGCGGAGAAAGAAGGAGAGACAGAGAGATTGACGTTTCCCGACGTGAAACGTAATTATTATCTTCGGCGAGGTACGCATGGGAAAATTCTAGCGCCAGCGCCAACGCTCGGCTTCGCCTCGTCACCTGCGATCAATCGACTGGATGTGAGTCATACATAGCGAGTCGACTCTGATCACTTTGTATTGCTCTTTCTCGGACGCGAGCCGTGTTCCGTCTCGAGGAAAACAAGAATTTTCCCCGGAGAGCAAATGGCACTTGGTGAGTCGCCTCGCGCTTATTGCCTATTAACGCGCTGGTCACTGGATATATTACCGCTATTAAGGCTTGTGAGCATATAAATGACTGTTTATGCGAGAAAGGTACCTACTAATACGCGGCCCTCTCCAAGCTTGCATTACGAACGCACGCTGGTTAGTCCACTTCGCGGTCTTTCCGATAAAAGTCACCTGCGGTGAATTGGACATTTCCGCTTCCGCGAACCTCCGCGGTGCTGCAGGTTCTAACTTCTTGGTAAAAATTTCAAACCGTATAATGGATGATAAGTAGCGTAGAGAACATACGTGTTCGTTTACGTGTATTAACACACTCGTAACTGATGACACGGTGCTGTGTCTTCCCGTGAATTAAAAATGGTAACTGGTTACGTGGTGCTATGTCTGAATCTTGGTTGATGCGAGGGAAAAATATAAAGAAGCAGGAATACCCTGTGGTTGAAAAACACTTTCCAAGAGAGAAAAGAGACTCGCGTGCAATACGGTCGACATATTTATTAGACGCATTTCCACGCGAGAGGGGTCGTTCGATAGGCTTTCAGGAGGAGTTCGCAGTTGCTATTACCGCGAGAGCGGTCATTATCCTCCACGAGGACGAGCCACGTCTTCTTCGAACGACTCGTATTGGCGACCTATCGAGCCGCACCATCGAGTGGCGTACAACATGCTTCGGCTTAAATAAGAAATGCGATAACGCGATAGTAGGACGAGGAAAATACAGAAGGAAAAGGAAAACCCAATCCGGTCATCGACGATCCTCCCCTCGAGTTCCAACATTCGCATCGTTATTTACCATTTTATTCGTTATCCTTTGATGGACGCGCGAGCGCGAGAGAGAGAGAGTACAGATGGGGTGGTTCGCGGGAATTTTCTCTCTGCCTTTTAGCACGCCACGCGAACGCGGATTAATATTGCAGCTCGCATGAAATACACGGCACGGGTTGCAAAGAGGGTGAGTAGACGCGATGTGAATTAAATAGCGGAATTGTATTAATGCTTCGCTGTTTACGGCCGCTTTAACAGGGATGGGGCGCAACGTTTGATACGCGGCGGAACTATTGCTTCCTCCCTTTTAACGAGCTTTCTTTCGCTTTTTTCCAACCTTTCGAACGATCGAAGACGTGATATTTTAAATAACAACGTAGGAGTAATCGATCATCGGCTTCTTACGTTATACGTTAAAAATTTTGGAATTTAAATTAGACAATCTTTCGAGGAAGAAAATACGCAACATCCTTTGTATCCTTTATTTGCGTAATTCAAAGAGAACGACATTTCCTAAAAAGTCAAGGAGGAACTGAATACAGTAGAGACCTTCTAGAAAACTGAAACGTTGAACCCCATCGTTACGTCCGTGCTGCCGGCTGCAACGTTACTCTCGCAACAACGTTCCCCGAACATCAAAAAATTTCATTAGAAGAAATTTTCTCCGTTTATGATATTAGTTCATTACTACCAGCGTTTATTTGTATCGTAACAATTGCTGTGATTTTTAAAAATACTTCCTACCCTCTTTTTTGACTAATCGAATATCGACGTCTGAATCGTTTCGAATCACTCGAGGAAAGAAGAAAAAATCCACAGAAGAATATCAAAGGAGGGACACTGGAGATTCAAAGACCTTACGAGCGAACCAAAGACAACATAAGTCAAATTCCATTGACCAATCGATTATACGACCGAATTGTACGTGGACAATACAATCGAGGATCTCGCGAACGCCCCAGGGTGCACGTAGCGACCACACACAACACACATTAATTTTCCTATTACGGGCATTGTGGTAGACGTACGGGCATTGTAGCCACGACATGTTCGCCCACGGTCGGTCGTTGTCGGGCATCGAGCTTCGCGACATCGCTACAACCCCGACGCACCACGCTAACGAGCTGTCGTCGCTGTTATCTCTTCACGAGTCTCCTGATACCGATGCGTACATCCCCTCCGTGCAATCACCGCCCCATGTAACAAACTTTCCACCCATATGCCGTACCGCGGAGTAACGGATTGGCTAGAGAACGTATCGCGTGTATTTTCTCCTACGGAAAAGTTTCTCGTGTAAATTTGATGAAGCCTCTGCCGAGAATAGGGTTGTTTCTTTCCGCTTCTTCGGTCGTAGCGAAGGTTAGACATTTACTTGTTAACAGATTCAGGGTGAGGACGAATTAACGGTAAAGTTACTGATATTATCCATATTGGGAATAATTGACAATAAAATAATTGCTATTAACGCGATCTTACTTATGCAACAGGAATTTACTTAACACTAGAACTACCACACCAAATCAAATCGACTAGTTTTACAATTTTATTTTAAAATTCCTAGTTCATGTTATATTATTCCTTCTCAATGATGTAGTGACTTTCTCAACGATAACTAAAAGAATAATATAATGAATTTTATTTTGTTTTTTATGCATTCAAACTGAAAATAATATTGCATTAAGGCTACTTATACCAATACCAGTCAAAATGACTGATACTTGTCAAAGTGAAAAAGGATCCTGCAATCTGTTTATCGAACCTCAATTAACCAGTTTCCTCGTTCTGTACAACTTCCCACACGTTTTTTAAATTTTTACTGCTTATCATTAAATATGATGGTATCAGTTATCAGGAAAATTCCGGATCGATCACTAGATGCTAACACTAGAAATACCACAGCAGTCAAAATGGCTGGTTCTACAATTTCATAAATGTGTCAACCCTCGTTTAGGGATCATAGTGCCAGATGGATCAATAATACCAAAGATGTACTACATAACATGGAATTCTATTATTACGTATTTTTTAAAGATCAGTCATTTTCACTAGTTTTGGTGGAAATAGCTTCGTGTTAACTATCGGTAGTTCTAATGTTAATTCCGGGTATCGAATGTTTATCACTGAAAAAAGGAGTTGTACGATATGTTCTATACTTCATTTATTCTGGATCCTTTAAGCGAACTTTCACTTTTTACACTCGTATTTTTATGTCACCTTAACGATCGCAAAGGTTTTCCAAAGTGTACCCGTTTATTTTTATAGGAAAACCGTGCAACCTGTTGAGAAGAGGCGAAAAACGCCAGAGACGAACACGAGAATCTCGCCAATGACTATAGATTAGAAACGGGAAACTCGATTAAAGCACCGAACGCGTCCTAATTAACTCCCCAATTACGCGGTTCCCCTGTGATTTCGGTGCAAACAAAGAAGGCGAACCGGTTTCAAGAAGCAGGGTCACCGACAACATGCGCGACGCGTCCTTCACCTCCCTGACCTGGCCCGTATCATCCCCCGGGGCTCTGGGTACACATTATAATTGCGCATATTAAAATGGCGTCACGACTTCACCGCCCATCCATCCATCCAGCCAGTCAGCCATCTTTAATCAATAATGGAGCATCAGGGACCATGACAACAGATACCCTTTCCCGGGGTTTCTGTCTCGTGGACCCTTTTCCACCCCCTTGTGACCCCCCGACCGAATCTGCAAGGGTTGCCTGCCTTTCTCTGGACCGAGTTTCGCTATTCCCCGCATCATGTTACGTCAAATTGCGGTTATTCCCACCGTACCGTCCTCTTTGACCCCTCGATACCCAACGTCTTGCGTTCTGTTAGGGTTTGCTTGGATCGTTTCTTGCAAGACATAATGGAGTAAAATTAAAGTTCGAAAGAATGTATTTTTTAAAGATACAGCGCAAGTGGTTTGCGTATTACAAACAAAATTATCCGTTGTTTGATAATCATTTGAAAAACTTTTACCGCTTGAGTATCTCGTATACTTTCTTTCTTTTCATTCTCTTCTCTTTCTTCCCTATTGGTCTATTTTTTAAAACCACACACACAAGCTTTTAACTATCTAAAAACATCACATAATAGTCTTGAAAAGCATATAGCAAAACGCTGTTTTGCAGTGTACAGTGTTATCACGCAACGAGAGACGGAAAACCTAAGCCAGAGCAGTCACGAATATCAGCAAGGTATCGAGCAAACGCGGCAAAACTCATCGGCAAATTGGTACCGTTTTCCAGGAAATCAGGCCGACCAATGTGCTCGACCAATCAGCCGTAGGTCCGGTGAATCTTCGACGAGGGATCTATCGGAGGGCTGGAAGACATAAAGCGACTCGCATTTACGCTTCCGAACGAACGGTCGATCGAAGGAGGCCGTTGTCAGGAGCTTTCCAAGCGTAACGGCGTGCGTGGCACGTGCGAACCGTACACGCGTTTCCCTGCACGCATTCATCGGCCGGGGGCGTTCACGTGCGTGTCCACGGCAGCGTGCTGCCGCGCGGAAACACCAACGACTGGTCGTGCACCTGTCAACGTGTCGTTACGTGTTCGCCTGCGCTTCTGTTTCGGGCCGTGGACTCGCGTTTGCGAAAACAATGGCGTGCCGATGCACAGGGGGGCACTTGAGGTAATACGCCAGTTTGTAGCTTTGTTTGGCCTTTGAAAATTTCGCGAATGCTAATGCAACAAAGATCAATCGCGTAAGGGATCGTATGTATTCGACGCTAACTATTTCATAGTGCGATTTAACGTTACTTTGGAAATTCGAATTCGAAGCAAACTAATTGGTAAAAACACCTGTGAGTCACTGAATTTTATACCTACTTTCCCTCTTAACTCTATGTCTCGATGAACGAAAGAAATCAATCGCCACTTAAACTTTCACAAAGGAAACTCCGCCCAGCTTCGCACTGCCGGTACGTACCATACGTGCCTCGTTCGAAAGAACAATTTTAATCCGATGCTGCAACCGGCTCGACGAATTAATTTCCCATCAAGGCTTCTAATTACAGCGAAATCGGCGGAAAGCAAGATAAACGAGTCAATCGAAAAACACGGCGCAGCGGCGCGGCGAGGGACACGAAATTAATAGTATCCATGCTCGAGAACAAGACCGGACTGCGAGATTATCGGCCGGCCAGTTTAGGCGCGGGGGTTACAACGTCACACGCAACGCCGCGATCATTCCACGTAATAATTATGTACCGTTCTCGATATAAGCCGCGGCCTAGCCGGACCTTAACCCGCCAAAGCGTATCATGCAACATTATTAATGGAATTTATTGCCGCGCAAAAGGCAGTCAGGCGAACGGAAATTTTAATCTAGCCGCGTTAACGAGTCAAAAGGACGAGCCGAGTAAGTGCCAGATTAATCACGATTACTAGATTTTAAATATTGAAACTATTACTAATACTATGCGTCATGTTGCCTTCGCGACTGTTAGATGTACTATTAACACGTAAAGAGATTAGTTTTTTATCTTTAATATAATTCTATAATTTTCTATAATAACCATTATTTTATATACATATATCTAATTATACACTTTTTCGTTTACGTACGATAACTGATTAAAATTCACATTCAGATATAATATAATTCAGTTATATCTGATTCACATTCAGATATAACGTTCGACTTATAAATTTAAAGTTAAATAGAAAATTATATTTTTTATTTCTTTTTTTTAAGATTAATAACATTATGAAAGCTTAATAATATTAGTAAATAAGTTGTGAGTGAAAAAAAAGATATAAAAAGGAAAAAAATAAAAATTGCCGAAACCCGGGATTGAACCGGGGACATTTAGATCTTCAGTCTAACGCTCTCCCAACTGAGCTATTTCGGCTTGATGAGTTACGTTCGTAATAGGGTTTAAATGCACAATGTGTATAGAGAATATTAAATAAAAAGATTGAAATCAACTTTAATACGCAAACGGAAGATTTACTTTTACACGTACAATCTGTTACAAACTACCAATGAATTATATCGCTTGATTGCATGCGTGAAAAATTATTATCGAATAGGCGGGAAAGATAAGTAAGAAATACTACTAAACAAAAATAACAGATAACGATAGGAGAAAAACAAGAGAAGATGAATGCCTGATAGCATAACGTCAGGGTCAGAACGGTCACGATTATTAGAAAATGCCGGGCGTAATTTACCAGAATTTATCACTAGAATTCCTCTTGCCGAGTATCGGAAAAATTAGACAATATCATCGCAAACGAGCAGTCTTACGTTGGAAAAATCGATAATAATTTCCATACGCCTCTGAAACCGTCCAGAAATTTGTCCGTCTGGCGATAGATGCCTCGAACGAAAGACCATAAAACTCATTAAAACGCATTACCCAGCTCTAATCGGCAGAAATTTAAATTCCAATTCGCTGTTATGTAGCCGCACCACCGATAGACCTTTGCGAACTGGACACCTAGTCCGGTGTCTACGCCGGAATTACCCGGCATTACGTACGCAATTTCCAACGGTTAAAGGACGTGATCGCGGTAATGACGTTCGAGGGAGGCTTGAAAACCTCGGGATCACGGATGCACGTTAAAAAGGACGGCGTATATCCAGGCGAACGAGTCAATCGAACGGGCCTGCGCTCTCTGTCTTTCCGTGTGTTAGACCGCGAGACAGGTCATACACAGGCGCGCACGCGGCGAGGGATACGAAATTAATAGTGTCTATGCGCGGGAACAAGACGAGAGCGAGGCATTATCGTCCCTCGTTTGGGCATTGGGAGCGTGTAAAGGCATGATGCAGAGCCGAAGCGGCGCGGTCCAGCTCAAAGCGACGATCCACCATTGCCGGACACGCCAGGGGCGCAACAGCTTGATACATCGTTACACGCTGTTCCTTCCATGTGCCCTTCGATCCTCTCTTTCTCTCTCTTGTCTCTCGCCTCTTACCTTCTTCCTTCGATCTATTTCTCCGTCTCTCCCATTAACTCTATATTTCTCTTTATTTCTTCCCCCTTCTACCTTTCTTTCGCGTACCGTATATACGATCCTCCTCTCGATTTCTTTGTCCCTTTTCTTCCTACCCTCGAGTGTACACCGAGAAGAAGGGCACAATTCTTGGCCCCTCGACACCCCTCGACACGCAGCATCGACCTAAGCCAAACTCGGCGCCGACGCGCCGCTCTAATACGATCTCACGATCGACGGGGCCACGAGCGCCGTAAAGCTCGGTTTACACCGGGCCGCAGGCAGCCGCCTACGCGATCTACCCGCTCCTTAAATCCTCCGGCTACAGCGCGCCTCCGCGGGGTAGACATTGTCGCGATGAACACCGGCCCCGGGGAGATGAAGTCGTTCCGACCGACTCGCGCAGATCAGAAATTATTATTCCGCCGCGCGAAGAAGCGCCAACCCTCCCGGTGAAACGTTTAAGTCTACTGCTGTACGAGTTCTACACTTCGTACGGTGTGATACTTTTCGTGTTTTAAGATGCGAGTGATAATTTGCAATTGCTTCGTTTCAGGCAGCGCGGCAAATATGAACTAACTTGTTACATTTAATTGCGTACATTTGTTAGTTTTATCAAGGTACAGGTTCGCGATCGCCGTTTCAAATGGCGATCGATAACTAATTGTGTAATTGCAAACGTTATAAACTACGAAGTTATTATCGTTTGGAAATAAAAGAAAAAATTCTCATGGCTCGCATATACTCGCACAGAAAAAGATTAAATATACCTGCGCTGTCTACGCTAAAAATCCAAGTAAATTGCGCAACGACGATCGCTGAAAAACATTATAGTCTCAAAGAGGGTATCGGTGGTATACCTTCCACTTTATCTGGCGAAGGGTTAATCGACGTTCATATACGACGCGAGCACGTTTGACGCCAACAAAGAACCCCTCGCCACGCCGCGCCGGGAAGAATGAACTCCGTAGGGAGAATCCGTCTTCTAAATATAGCAGCCACGGTAGCAGCCAAAGGAATCATGGCAGAAGGTGTACGACTGATGACAGCGACGGATATATCGGAAGCGGACGAATTAAATGTATTAGTCGGACTATCGATCTGCAATTGATATAAATATTCCAATCGACATGAATATCCGATGATGGTACACGCTGTGTATCTCTATACTTACATTATGTAGCCAGTTCAAATTAACTTGGCTGCTTTATAAATCATAAACTACGAAGCTATTAATCTTAATCATATGTTAAATGCATAAATATCTACATTGTTCGAATGTAAAAAAAAATAAATATAAGTTGAATAAAACATTGAACGGAACAGAAGAAGTTTTCTGCAGAAATATTTCTTGCAGAATATAAAATCCAGTTGGCTTGCAAATAGTCCTTTGGCAAAATAAAAAAGGAAACGAATAATGGTCAGGCAACGGATGAAAAATCTTGGCACAAATAATAACAGGCGTTTAGCCAGGAAACAAGCGTCGATATCCACACATCAGGTTCCACGAAAGGGCGCGGAAAAAATATTGGCGCGTTAAATCGAGCACCGCGGGGCGATCCGAGGCGAGGAACCGGCAGAGACACCGCTGTTTCGTGTTTTATGGTGGCATCAATTACTTTAATATTCGAGCTCGTAATATCTGAGAGCGATCGCGCGCGCGTACGCGATCCGCTTCGACCAAGGCTAGGTGTCAGCGATCGTAAAGCGGAATCGCAACCCTAAAGCAGTCGCTTCGTGCCTTTGTAAAGTAATCGGCACGGCCCTGCCACGCTAGTCGGATTATAATAATGTTTACCACGCGACTATGAGTCCGAGAGCGTTTAATGGGCCCATAAAGAATCACTGGGTCGTGTTTGACCAGTCAGCATATCTGCTCGTTACGGTGAGAAGTGGACCGTCGTGTCGTGCCATCGAGAATCGAGATCCTGCTTATGCGTTCAGCAACCGGAATTGTTCGATGAAAGTGTCCTTCCTTCTTTTCAAGGATGTACTGTGACAAATTCAATTTTTACAATTGTAAATGTAATTTTTGTCAAATACTTTGACAAAAACTTGAAATAGGAATGCCATCCACGTTTAATGTCATTTATATCACTGTTTTTCTCATTCCTCGTGACTATCCATCAAAGGATCGATTTTCTCAAGATTAGACAATTTTTTAAAGAGAAACAGGAATCGAAACTAGTCGAAAGATTATAAAAATAACACGAAATCCTAGCAGTATCGTGCATCGGCATTCTACTCCAACGACTATAAACTCGCTACACCGTTCTCGTACTAGCAACCTGCAATGCATATAAACAAAGAAGCTTAGACGTGGAAACTTGTTCGGTTCGTGCGAAAACGCGATCAGAATGATCCTCGGTCGAAATTATTTAAATCGAAATCATTCACGCGACGCGGTTCTCGATGTCACGGGGTCAACTTGTACGAGAAGCGTATCTCCTCTAAATAGCATCAATTACTTTAATGGCCGTGATCATAATACCGGCGATCGCTGGCGGGTCGGTAGGTGTCAGCGATCGTAAAGCGTGGTAGGCTAAGCCGGTAAGCGGCCGTTCCGTGTCTTTGTAACATAATCGGCGTCGGTGTGCAACGTTACCCGCATTACAATAACGTTCAATGTGCGCTTACAACGCCGCCACTATCTAAGTGGCCTCGTAAAGAATCAATGTAACGTGCATTGTCCATGGTGCTCGAACGCGAAGCACCCTTTTCGAGGCGGACACCGTTTTGCGGAAGAAGATAAGCCTCCATTAACTTCTTTACGGACAAATTTATCAAACCCGTGGAAAGACTATTTCATTTTTTTAACATATTTAAGTACAGTGGTTTTATCAGTTAGTTACATCGTAAAGGGCTAACTTCGTTCTCTTCTAAAATCCAATTTTTCCCGTTTACGTCTCTTAGACAAGGAATCAAATCGATTACAAAAATAATATACTCTCGGAGTTATCGTAAAATCGTGAAGTTTTTGTCTAATTTCAAAATTAATCGAGCGTTCGTGATTTTACAGCGCAAAATTTTCTACGAAAAGAAATCGTCTCGTCGATATTCAAGTCGATATTGCAAGAACGTTCCTCGAAAGGACACGTTCCATCCAGCCTCCTACGTTATTAACTGTAAATAGAATTAGGTATATATTTACGATAAGTATGTATAAGTCGGTAAAGAGAAAGGAAGTCGATGGGCAAAACTCGAGAACGTTTTTCAACCACGAAACCGTTCGCTCGAACCTAACGTTTTTATTTCCACTGAATGACAGTGATCAATAAGATGTAGGTTTTTGCCCATATCCTATGAGGGTTCTGTGTCTTCCTGTTGGTACTTAATCTGGTATCTCCGAAGCGAGCAGATAAGTGCTTAATGTAAGTGTTGGCTCGTTAACCTTTAACTTTTTGGGTCGGTGAATGTACTTTCCAAAAATAGAAATTTACAGTTTACAAGGAAGCGTAACGTTCGATATGGATAGTGTGATATGTTAAAACGCGGAAGTAGATTTAATATGAAAATTATTTGTTAGAATATAAACTCCTTGCAAAAGAAAGAAGGAAAATATCATAGTTCACTATCGAAACGCAACCTGTCACCCATAGACAAGTACTCGTCCCTCGAGAGCAGCATTTACACGCGGTTAAAGCATCGAGACACGTGTTCGCGTGATCCCGTATGACGTCGTGGTGTTCATCAATGCCGGGCACGATAGACAGGCACGATAGAATTCTCCGTGTTATGTGAAAATATTCGTGCGTGTCGATCGATCCTGAAGGAATGCGCGGGTCCTCACGGAATTTCCGCGAGGTCTCACCTCGTTGCCGATCCGTCCGACCACTGGCTCATCGAGGAGACGTTTCACATGGAGAGGAAGAAGAAACGAAGAAAAAAATGCCGTAATTGAGAAAAATACATATGGGAAAATGCACGGTGATCTCGCGTACGAGCGTATCGACATATGTTTGCTCGATCCATGAGCTCGGAACAAAAACTTAATTACTATCTGCCACAGATAGTAAATTAATGATAATTGCCGTGAATAATGACCGGCAGAAGGATATTCCGTGGATTTTGAAATTTAATTCGACGATATTGAGATGTAATTATGCGCCGTGTGTTTCCTTCCGTGGGGATTAAGTTCAAGGCGGCCGATACGCCAACGAATCGGAGAAAACGATCCATCCGGTCGCATCGGCTCAAGACAATTTTCAACCTAACGACGTGTCGCATTTGCATGAAACTGAATTATCCTTTTCCTTTTTTTCTTGCAATTACGCGCAGTCATCCGTGATGCACCTACTTCATCGTCGTAGATCTCATCGCTGCGTCTCGCGCATTACCATTACAAATTTCTCGCGTAAACGGAACAAAGCAAATCCGAGCTTCCTTCGAAACCGTTAAAAAGACCAAAACGCAAAAATCAACCACGACGTTCGTACAAACTTCGATAAATAGCGACTGGCAATACGAAGAAGAGAGATCGTCCTTGTCTATACCGCTTTAAGAACCATAGGAGACATTTGGTTGGCAATCTCGGTTCGAAAAGAAGACCGGAAAAGCCATTGGACGACAGGCGTCCGAAGAATAGAACGAACGAAAAGTGGAGGCGAATTGTACTTACGTGGCGACAGGAAGAAAGAGAATCGTCACGCCACGCCAAGCCATGCCACACGAAAAAGGAAAGCATAACAAAGAATAAATAATTAGCGTGCGGCTTCGGGGTTGCGGTTTCTCCGCGCACGCGCCCTATCGCGCGCCTGTCCACAGCCAACGTCTCGTCCTTTAATAACGACGTGGGGGTTGTTGTCTACCTACCCACTTTTTCGGCTACCACACGCTGAATTGCCGCTTGAGCCGTGTAACGGATGATTTCCATTCGAGAGACGGACCGTATTCCTCAAGAACTGCACCGTTTTTTCATTAACTCCACTTAACGTGCCGGTTGTTTGCAGAAAGGGTGGCGATAGTCTTCGAGGATAGGAGTAATGCCGATCTCCTGTATCGTTTCGCCAAATAAATTCCTACCACGACCGTGGAGAAGTTACTTTCTTTCTCGTAGGATGCAATTTTAGATAGGATTAATGCGGAGCTTGGTTTTTATTGCAGTACTAATGTTGCACGATAGCGTCGTTATCTTGCGGCGGATGTTTACGACAGATGTGCTTGTTTCTCGACAAAAATTCGTGTAATTAGGAGAACGGTACACTTTATTACTTTCACTGAAGGTGGAATACGTGCAAGTACGTAACCATCCCCCTTCACCTAGCTCGATATATCCTGCCTCGCGGTTACATTTCGATTATCCGAAGCGAATCTTCCGGATACGTATAGAACCGTTTGTGCGATGAAATTGTCTACGTCTGTTCGTTTGGTCATTTCCGATCCGATCTTCTTGCTTTTAATAGACAGATACTCTAAGATCAACCGGTTTCTCAATTTCTTATAAACGTAAATATTTGTTTGCCATTCAATTCCATTAATACGTGATACGCAACATGCTAAACAGCTTATAGTATGCGTGAGATGTTTAAATCATGTAATCTACGCTCTCTTATTAAGAACAAAATTATCATCCTAAAACGACGCTTAAGACTACCGAAAGAGTTAATTATCGGATACCTCTGAGAATTGATAGAAAGGTGAGAATCAATGTGTCAAAAGAAATTCATCGTGAATTTGTAAGATGCGAAGATTACCTCATTAAGAAAATGACATAATAGAGGCAGAAAGTGATACGATTAAGGCGTAGCAACGTTCACGCAAAACGAAATTATGGCGATTACACGGATGCAATCAGGCGAATCAGTCGCGTGGTTTTTTCCCGAGGCGGAAATGCGTTGTCGGCCGATCCGGTATTTGCCAGAAGCCAAAGAGGAAAATGAAAAAACGGGGCCGTAAAGCGGCACGGAAAATAAACGTTGGCCATTAATTATTCATGCGCTACAAAGTGACACGTAGAGCCACGCGATTGCGCGCTGTATCGAAGGGGGATGCCGTGCGAACGAGCGTAAACTGGCAGCTCCGCACCGTATCATCGGGATGCCGGGTTTCGCGGTAATAACGCTGTGCACGCTTTTTGTCGCGAGCCGCTTGTCGTTAACTCGACGATCCTCAATGGAAACACACGTGAGCGCTACTAAATACCTTCATCAAGATACGACCTGATTTTGTAGTAATGTTTACATTAACGTCATGAAATTACACACGAGATTCGCAATTAAGAAAGTAGATCGATGTTTCGATACTTTATGAATCGAACGATCTTCAGCAATTAATCATTTTGATCTTTATGGACCATCGGTCGGAGATCTTTCCAGGAATACATTATTTCTACCGTTCAATATTTAGTTCGTTAAATAGCGCGTCTGTACTTTTGACCCAGAAAATACGAACTAGAAGAAAAACCATAAATAAACTCCGCTACTATTCAAGTTCTTGCCACGAGTTACGGTTAGAGCAGTGTTCCAACAGCAACGTTTTACATTGGAAAACAGAAAGTCACGCGGTGTGTCGTTTTTCGTCGTCTCATCCGCATACGTCCGCTTCTACGGACGTTCGCGAGGCTCGCCGCGCGCACTTAAATCGCTTTACGATCCAGAAAAGCCGGAGCGGTTCGCAATTCCGGATTCTTCGGACGATCGTCACGGCAGAAAAGTTGCAGCGTGCTCCCCGCCGAGTGGCAGCGAACAAACGTTGTCTAGCATGCTTGTTAACGATGAAAAGCGTGCAGCCTCCGCCGGAGGCCGGCACAATGGATCCCAGAGCCGCAGAGTGCCGCGGCATCGTTTTTTATGTCAGAATCACGGCCCGGCTGTGAATCGACCGGTACAAAGCACGAAATTACCGTGGACGTAGTTCGTTACTATGTCGCGGTTACGTTGATTTCGAGAGGAATAACTACCTAATCGTCGAATGAAATGCTTCAACTACTCGGTAGCACAATAGTAGGCAGGTAAAGTTTGGCTATAAAGTGAATCATCAGATACCGTTTCTCATTCACTTGCAAGTGAAACGAAATAGGTAAATAATAGAGAATACTCTATAATCAGGAATAATATTACCTGCTATACCTCTAACGTTTTACTCGATACATTTTTAATCGACGTCAGACTCCTCGTTAGCGCTCTTATCTAACTGATCGACGAATCGATATAAACGTAAGAAGAGCTACAGTACGTTCGTTTAGTTTTACTTTTCAAAGTATTATTCGCCATTGTGAACGTGATTCCTACGTCGTTATACGAATATATTAGTCGATAAATCTCTGGCATTGACTGTGTCCTAGTCAACCGCTCGTGTGTTTAAAACTCCCAGCACATAACGAACGACAATATCAAAGTTGTATAATATCCCCAGACTAAAGAATCAGATCTTCCCTATCCATCTTGGAGAATAACGTCTACCTAACCTCTATCATCATCTATCATGCGCAACATATTAGATGCTTGTCTAACTGTATCCAAACATCGTTGTCCAGTTCTTCGTTCTTCCTCGATGCATCAACTCGTTCACACAAACCCGTTACTTACTTGTGTCTAGTTTAACGCATTCCAGCTCAACTTCGAGACACCCCGTACAGACATATTACGACGTGATTTTGAAACGTGATTCCAATGTTTTGGAGTGAAACGTGTAAAACGTGTTTACCGAACTTAATAGAAACACATACTGTATCCCCAGGATTATAGAGTCTCTTCGTTAACCATGAACGATCTCTTTATTTCTTTTTGCCTTGAATCGTGAGCATAAAAAAAACTTTCTCCTCGTCGACTCAATTAAAGCTTGGCGAAAGCGCGTTGCACGAGCTTGTTTTCGCGTGGATACGAGACGAGGCGAATCGCGCATCACGCAGCGCCATGTGCTGCGGCCAATTGGACAGGGTCCAGGTAGAAAAACGCGTTCCGTTTGGGCCCACGGCTTGTAAATCGCATCTGGCGAGCGGAATCGCTCCGGGTCCCGGCCCATCCGCGCCAACCTACGTAATTCTTTCCTCGTTTCGATCTATTCACGATGTTATTTGGAAATTGACGCGGTTTCGCGTTAAATATCGCGCAGCTGATATGAACCATAGTTACAAAACGCTTCCTCTAATTTATCGCCGATTGAAGTATATCAGTCGTAATTGCGAAACGTCCGATGAATATTCATCACCGCGTTATTTACACGATGCAAACTATACGAGTTACGTACAAGTTACGAGTCGCGGCCCGAGAATAGATGATTTTATTCGACGTATCAACCAGCGAGTTCCATTTGTACGCGCCGCACGATGTTTTACGGTTAGTGGCATACCTAATTAGACGTAGGTATATATAATATGATTATTAAAATCGAACAAGAGAGTAGATTCGCGAGGAGAAAAGGCGAACTGTCGTTGGCCCCGTAAAACGAGTTCCAATTGTACTTCCGTAATCCTCCTTATTGACGGCACAATAGTTGAGATTGAATGTTACACAGGTTCCTTGGCCGTAACGAAATTATTAAGTGGGCGTCCCATGCCCCGTAACGGGATCGATAGGGAACAACGGTAATGCCTGGTGACTCGTGATCGATTCCAATTGACTATATAACTCATCTCCGGCAGCCTTTAACCTTTTCGGTACGCGCCGACTGACAAGTTGTTGCACCGGCTGCGCGCTTCAATGTCCGCGTAAATGTATGCACGGATAAAGCACATCTCTCCGAGGAAGCGTGCTGCTTCCATCTCTCGTTACTTTTGGATCTGCTGGAATTCCGATTATCTCACGACTTTCCGAATAAACTGTTGATAGCTCGTGTGCGCTATACCTATATGTATTTCGCGTTTAACGAGCCATTGTATCGATATTAGGTCGATATTAGGTCGTAGCCCAGATTTAATAGAAAAGAAAGATATTTCGTTATCCGAAGTCGAGTGCTTACATTGTACTTATATTTTTCTTATCTTCCAAGTTTATATAATTTCATTCTCCTGTGCTTTAAATTTTAGTCATATTTTAATTTCTCAAATATGGAATATAAGACGAGTGCTTAGTAGTTGAAACGAATGAGTGAAAAAATATTTTTTACTTCTTTGAAAGTGTATGTTTTATCTCGTTTATGGTGACTCGCAACGCGATAACTGCGTCTTGCTTAATAATTCGATGCATACAATATTATGTCTCGCGGAAGCAAAAATAATCGTTGTATAGTGTTATACGCACGACGTGGTCGCTGCGCAAGTTTCCGAACAAATTAATTGTGTTTGCTAATTAGTCGCACATTTCCAGCGAACTTCCGTAAAATATATAAACAAGCTGGATGCGTGTATATCATCGCGTATAAAATCTAAAAGTTAGGCGAAGGATTTATATTTTTCTCATTTTTCTTCCTTACCTTATATGTATATTTTACTGTTCCTTCTAACCACTGCTTTACACTCTCTCTACGCCTTTACTATTATATAAGCAGTCTGTTTGTAAAATGAAATTAGTTCCACGCTTAGTTATTAGTTATTAGTCTACACGCGCTAGTTCCACCATATTCTGCATTTTACTTTATGCTGTACTTTGCAACTAAAACGTAAGAATAAGAAACGGGCTAGGACAAAAGTCCCGCAATCTCCTGGATCGTTGCACTCGCAGAAACAGATTCCATTTCGATCTCGATCGATTCGGAGGAGTACGGCCGCAGGTGCACGATTTCCCGGTACGAAATTTATAGACCGACCCGCGGTAGTCCGCGAGCGAGCTAACCCGAGGAAAGCCGTAGGGATCGGCTTCGATTCAATGCCCTTATTCGCCGCGGGTATACGTTACGCCGCGTTATCTCGATACAGGTGCGTGCGTCCCGGCGCGGAAGATGAACGATCGTTAGAGAGAGGAAACGGTATGCAGATGAGAGAATCTTGGTTGCATCGAGGCTGGACAAATTCGGCGCGGAAGTGGCCGACAGAACAGCTAGAGTCGCGCCTCGGCCCGATTTGGCGTGATTTCACCATCATTGGGCGCCTAAACGGACAACAGCTTGTAGTTCATTCTCGTTTTCTGGAGCCGTTGGCTGTAATTTCTCTTCGCGTCGAGAAATACGCTGGTCTGGTCGCGTGATAAACCCGGAGACCAATTAAAATCGATAAAAATGGAAAGCTGGGATAACGCAGAGTTAAGTTAGTGCAAATTGAGTAACTCGATTTTTTCCACGAGAATACGACGATGCGAATGTTGTAGGAACTCGTTACCATCGATGACCCGTGATAGACATCGCAGATAAAATTTTCACGAGCAGGTAAAGCAAAGCAACAAACAAACGGAACACGAACACGTACGTATAGATCGTAGATACGTCGAAGCGGACGTTGCGCGATCAAGCGATTCGGTTATCCTTTGACCCAAAGAAACGTCCGATCGCGAGCACCGCGACCCACTTCCAGTCACGTTCCTTCCACGAATTATGCGCGTTTCGTAGGTCTCAATTAGGCGGAGGAAAAAGGGCACGCCGAGCTAATTCATGCGGGGTAAGCGCGCGGGCAATTTGAATTAATCGAAGCGTGCGGTAGCCGTGCCGCTGTTGGCGTAATTTGTAAAGTAACCACGCTGTTCGTACGCATTATATAACCATAGAATATGTAATGCGCTGGCTGGCGGATCGCGGCCAGACCAGAAGTCGCCGGCAAAACGCGTCCGCCACACGCGCATCTATTTTAATCCACCGATATTATAATAATCGTTGTGCAAACCGTTCCGCGTCGGCCGTTTCTCGCTCGTGATCGGCGCGGTCGCCGCTGAATGGGCCTCGCCGCGTCCCGGTTCGCGTTCGGCCAGAGAATCCACCCCTCGAGGGGCCAAACCGACACGCCGCGTGTAATCACTGTAATTTCGACCATGGATCGGCGTAATTTTTGACCGAACGATCGCCAACTTTCATTCGATTTCATTAAAACCAGCGGGAACCCGGGGCACTCTTCGCAGGTCGTGCGACGATAACGCATCGTGACCGGTAACGATTCCTCCTCGGACCCGAGTTACACGCCACTTTCTCTCGTATTTCTCGTCGACGATTGCGTATAAAAATCACAAGCAAATTCAGTATGTTATCAAGCGACTCGGCGTCAAGCCCTAGCTTTTTCATTCGATTTTGGAATTAAATAAAATACGTTTCAAACACCTAGCTTTGTAAAATTAAACGCGGATACATGGAGCATCTTTAGCGAATTAGTATCGAAGAAAATTTCACGATCTTTTCTGTGCACGTTAGAATTACGAAAAGATTATTACAAATTATGTTCACGAGGGTAATCGTTGTAGCGAGTTATATTATTCACACGTCGGTTGCAAGGATATTATTACGCCGTATTATTACATCGCATCGTTTTCACAAAAAGTCAGAAATCACTCGTATAATCTGGTTGGATAGTTGTGTTAAAATTGGGTGGTACGAAAATTGGATGTGTGCCAACGGACCACAGGCCTACCACCTCGCGTCCGTGTAAAATGTCAGTGAAATATCCGCGGATTCGATTAAACGCGCTTCTCTTACGTAATGCAATTCGCTTTTGTTTACAGTGAGTCGGAGCGCCGAACAGAAGAAAGTGGCGTTCAATGCATTATTAATGTCGAATATAATTAAAAATCTTCCACAAGTAAAATTACGGTTGCTTCCGCGTCTCAGACAAAAGGTATTCTTCGGTTGCGTGTCGATATTTAACGAGTTACACTTCGGACTGCAGCGAACCAAGTGATCGCGCTCCGCGTAGACGAGAATCGAGACACGAGCAACTACGTTTTTCGATAATGCGATAGCAACCACTACAGGTAAATAATCATAATCAAAAAATTGTTACAGCGTTTCCTTTATATGTTTCTCGCTCTGTCTCTACCGCTCTGTATCCACCAAAAATTGAGTGTCGTTTAAACAAAATTGTATATTTCAATCAATCTTAGCAGTTGAGTTAAAAAACACGAATTAGAACGTTTAATTTGTTACAGAAAACTAACGATCGCACTGAATCCTATTTGGTTCTAGGAAATCTGTCGTTGCGATTAAACTATTGATTACTGGGACGCGGAAAACATCAACATTAACTAAATCTCTCTATCGAAGCTAACGGTAAGTACCAACAACGTTTCATTCTTTGTAATAGAATCGCGTATAACGCATTGGCGATCCTATGAACCAGATCAATTGCAAGTAATCGGAGGCAAAGAAGAAAAAAGGAAACTCACTGGCATCGACGGCGGCATTCCACGGAGCGCAGCGCCGCTCCACTTGCGCTTCCTATTTTGATACTGCGCAACCCTATAGCCACTGTTATTATGATGACTAGCGTATACCGCAGTACGCTGCTGCATCGAAGGCCGAAACGCGGTATAAGGCATTCCTGAATATCCTTTCCCGTGATAATCACCGATCTCGTATCTATGAGAATCATGATGCAGATAAACACTGTCACTGGCGGCCACACTGGACACGGGCACTCTGTAACGTTCCTGTTCGTGCTCATGCTCGTCGATCTTCCCAATCGGTCGATCCGAAGATGGTCTAGAGCCATGAAACGACGGAGGCAGCATCGCTGACGGTCCATAAAAATGTGGGAAACCATAAGAATTCGGGAGTGCCGTTGTAACCGGCCGCGGATAAATTTGATGCGGTGGCTGACATTGGTTGACGATCTCGGGATTACCGTCGAGCTTCGTTGGAGGAACGATTGGTTTTCTGTCGTAATGGTAATCATGCTGGACTGTATGGTACTCGTCTTGAGGTTCTCGTTTAAGGTCGAATACCTCCGTCGATTCCGGCGCCTCGACTTTAATTCGAATACGACCGTCGGCGTCGCTCAAGTTGGAGTTTTTCGGTGAATTCCTCGGGGCCGAGTCCCCGTCACCCACGCTACCCTGCTGCATCTTCTGGACGTTCACGGCGACGCGGTGACCCGCGTCAAACCGCGAATTCGACCGCGTCGAATCTCGGTCGAACCATCGGCAAGCTGACCACAGACGTGTTATGGCGATCACTGATTCGTACGAGCATCATTCGAAACTAGGAAACCAGGTATGTTGAATATCGTGGCCGAATAACGTCGATTACGGATAATGAAAAGGTTGATCGTCGAAAGTGTCGTGACTGCGAGCTACGATCGAATTTGAATCAAATATTATCATAATCCTTGATGATCGTCCTTGGTGTCACGCGGTTGGACAAGAGAGAGTCGTCAGTGAGGCGAATATGTCAGCTTTCAGACACTGCCGATGTTGTAGCGACTCCCACTTTTCGTGTCACGAAATATCATATATTTGTATAAGTGTAGCTGCTGCTTATTTTGGAGTATCGTTAAAACTGCTTCCGATGCGTCATTGGTAAAATTCTAAACGTGACAGGCGTAGAGAAACGAGATGGCGTCGTTCGAACGCATGTGTTCTTACAGGAGCATTGGAATCGCAGAGCGTGCGCTTTCATATCCAGTATGGAAAAATTGGTCGATGGAACAGATCGAAATAAAGAAGCGAAGACTCGACGAACGAACAGAAGCGTTCGACGGCACGCTGTCGGTTGGTAGAAGCAGCGCTCGTATAGCTGGCTCGGTGCTTTTCGGTCGAGTGGAGGGGGTGAAGGAGGGGAGGACAAGGGCGGCGTGACAGTTTCCGTGTCACGTGTCCCCGACCTTAGGCCCCGCCTACGACTCCGATTTTCCTTTGGTCGGATCGTTACCTGGCCCTATCGGGGACCCTTTCCTTCTCGTCATTCGTCGACTGTCGCTCGTACGAGTCGCATCGAATCGCAAGGGTCCTGCTAAGCTTCGGTGGACAGGAAGGAGATAGGCTTTCCTTCGGAGGGTTGTCACTTGCAGCTAGTTCTTGGCGCGAGCGAACGAACGGAGAGTGTCAACGATACAGATACGCTTCAGAGCTTCTCTTCTTTCTCTCTTTTTCCCTCTCCAATAGTGAGAGGCGATGAAACGTCGTCGAGCGTGAAGCACCGTGTATATACGTACGCGCGAGGAACGGACGACTCGCGTTTTCACCGTGTTCCGCGAACTTTTTACGGTACACTGCCTCGAGAATCCAGCGGCAACCGACGTGCTCGCTCTCGTTCAGTCACAGACAGCGAGAGGGGGTCGAACCGTCCGGGGATCGAACCTAGCTCTCTTCACGCGACACGCGGTGTTAGCTCTCGCGATCGACTCTATCTCGCGATCAGGGTCACTAATTACGGGGAGAAGAACACCATATCGGTCAAGAACGCAACGAGCATACGTAAGGATGCCGGATTGCCTCGGTCGAGCTGATCGCGTACGAGTTTCGTTCCACGCAGCGTGAAACTTGGCGGAGGTGCGCGGCCACCACCAGCCAGCGGGAACGCACGAGCATGCCCGAATACGCCCGAGCTCGGATATATCTCTACCTACGGAGTTGGCCGGCTACCTCCCGCCTTCTACAGACCTATACGGCTAGATCCACTTTGTGGGTTCACCTTTTGTTGAATCTACCAGCGCACTTCTATTCACGGCTTACTACTTCTTCTCGCGATGTGTCTACGCGTCCTTCCGCCGTGTTTTCGCCCATTTACCATCTCCCGATAAACCGTGCTTCTTTAAACCAATCCTACTCCAACCTGTCTATCTTACCAAACCTCGTCTTTTTCACCACTTTTTATTACTGATACTCTAATTTTTTTCAGATGTGGGTACTTTAACATTGCGACTAGTTTTTACGTTCCTGTTCTACGCGTTTTAGGTTATGTTGGCCATTGGAGAAGATTGACATAGTAAATGTCAATGGGACAATTGACTATCACTATCTTCGTTTCTTTCTCCCATTCTTATTCCTGCCTATTGCTTCTTCGTTGATTATGCACAAAATACACTGTGTAATCGTACGATAAAGAACGCGAATAATGCATAAACAATTTTCATGGGACACGACGCGGGAAACTGAACTATGCTTCGCGGTATTTTGTCTTACGTAGCGCTACGTACCAAACAGTTGCAATTAATCGATCTATGTCGATAAAAAAGAGTACACAATTATCTGTGCCCAACTTCAGGGCTAATGTATGTATGCTACTTAAATTCGAAATGTATATATATACATATGTACATGTACAAAGATTACGTTTGGATTACAAATGTGATACAAGATTAGCGGGATAGAGATTGTCGTTCTTGTAATATGATCATTCTTATTGTATTTTTACTAATTTACAGGTCAGCACTATCTTTCTTTCATTTCGTTAAGTAATTTTCTAGTAACTACATATAGGTTTCTATGTTAACCGAGTCGCGTTATACGCAGTACAGGTTAAGCAAGGACATAAACAGAATTATTATTAATTTCAATATAGATGACAGATTGGTATTTGAATCATGCTAAATCGTACGTAACAAATAAATTCAATAAGCTGCTTTATTTGAGGAGTTTGTCCGTGCGTAATTACTCGCCGAGTGGCGCTAACTTAACGGAAAGAAATATCGAGCATGAGAGGTTAACGAACACTCCCATTCCATTAAAGCATCATTAATATATGGCATAGCATAATATATAGCATTAATATAAGCAAGATATATAAAGGCAAGCAAGAAGGGAACAGCCATTTGCTCGAAATAAACGAGAGACAAGCAACTTTAAAGCTTGTACTAATAAATGTCACTTATTCGAACGCCTAAACTAATTTAACGCAATTTATTTACCTTCGTACCTGTCTCGTTCCATTGTCTACAACATATAATGAAATTGTTAATAAAGTAGTGAATATGTATATAAAACAACGCATAGAACCAATGCGTTAAAAATGATGTTGCGGTGCGCGTTCGACGTGAGTAGTCGATAAGGAAAGCACCTACAATTGTGGCACGTAAAAGAGAGAAATTTATCATTTCCGATTCTGCGTTACCCTCGGCGTCTGTTTCGATGAGAACGGCCATTCGCGATTCTGTGCGCGCCGTTACACGATATATCAGATTACGTATCCGTTGCGTCATGTAAATTGATACTTGTATATGGCTGAACACCACGAGCGAACATTTATTTGAGTGATAAATTATCGTAATGTCGAACAGTCACGCTTTCAATTCCAATTTCGCTAACTAGATCAACGGGCATCCCTCGACAGCCTAGTGGATGGGAGCTTAACCTACGTTAAGTAGCCGCTAAGCTTGCGCGCATGTTACGCAACGAACTAAAGAAAGCTCGACGAAATTCAGCTACCTATCCCTTTCGTTACGCTGTTTATACCTATCTGTTTAAAAAATACTTACGCGATTCAAGTAATACCAAGGAAACGTTATACAATTAACAAAGCTGTCACATTCAGGAACCGGAATATGTACTTCTTTCGTTTTATTTGACGATTAATCTATTTAATAATTATTTAATAGTTATTATTTTAAGTTATTCCATCGTTTTTATCGTAGGTTCAAGGTTTCCCGTGTATTCCTCAACTACAACGGTTATTGGCGAGTGACGTAAGTACTTACGCGCGTTTACCTGCGCTCCGGTTTCCAGACAATAGAGACAGGACCTTCGGTTCCCTTTTCTCGACATCGATCGCCCAACGGTTGGCATGCGTATACGTATGTACTTTCACAGCAGGATGACTGGTGAGAGAATTCAATTTCCATCGTGGTTATCGCAGTCGCATCTTCCGTTCATCTCGGTCGTCCGTCCGTTCCTTTTTTTCTCCGGCATATATCGAATCTCGTAAGCTGAATAGAAGATGCGATAGATCTACCGTTTCAATCAAGTTGCGTTAAAGGAACTTAATCTCTTACGCTGCGCTTTATATATATTTCCGTGTGGTAGAATAAAATTTTACTTTCCTTATATTAGATAGGAATCTTTTAAGCAAGTTTATCGTTAATCGCTAATTTACTTTCGATAACTTTGTCACGACTTTATTCCATATGCCTATCGCTCAGAGAATTATCTCTTGTAACTGCGACGCAAAAGGGAAAAATCCATCGCCGATGCAACCGAAACACGTCAGCGCAACCGATACTAGTTGACAGTGACATATCGGGACCGAAAAATGTCCGCGGTGAACTCGGCCGCGACCTTTAAGCGTGGCTGTTGATTTTTCAGCCTCGTTTCTGTAGTCGAGTCTGGCGATAACGCGCGGTTTTCCGCGCGATAGCCCACAAGCCGAGCGAAAACGATGGTATTTCATGTGCCGGGGAGCGCGGGTCCTCGTTACGCAATCGGGCCACGCTTTCCAGCTGTCCGATCGTAACTTGGAAGGGGAATAGAGGGGCTACGGATCGTAGGGCAAAGAAAAACAAGCCCACGTCAAACGCATACATCGATTACCGGCTTGTTTAGATTACACGATGATACGCCCAGCTGTAACGGAGATCCTCGGAAAATTAGACCTATTTCCGGGGCTGTTCGTGCGAATTTGAAAGCTACTCTGTCGTTGCATTACGTTAACATATCATCGAGTCGTGTCAATATAAATTGATACCTACGTGAAATACATAACACCATGCTTGACAACGTGTCTGAATTGTCTCTTGTCAATGTCAGATCGGCAAAATTTGAACTTGCGAGACGATGTCTAGCGAAAATGACTAATATCATTTCCACATCTCTTCCACATACAAATTAAGTACAAACGTTTTTTTATGTACGGGTAGATACACATTATACTATACAACGAGGAAACAGAGAATACCCAAGTAAGTGCATACATATGCAGTCGATATGAGCTATCCGAGCAGAGTCCGCAACCACCGATGCTATTCGCGGTACGACGGATTCTCGAAGTCTGGGTTTCTCAATCTCCCCGACGATACCCAGCAGAGCAGTACCGCGGTGTACGAGCATCGAGTTGTTCCCCGAGTAATCTAATTTCCAATTTCCGCCCGGAGGACGGTTTGCACGATAAAATTCCGAGCTCTCGGCGTGTACGTTAGGTATCACCCTTCTCTGTCCCCTCTCTGCCCCTGTTCTTCCGTGAAAACCAGTAATTACCGGCGCGGTCAAAGGATGTCGGGCGAAACGCCGCACCGGTGAAATACGTGCAATCTCGCGAAGAATTTTCACCGAGGAGCAACCAACGTCGATCCTGCCGACCGTTTCCTGGAGAACGATCGCGAATGGGCGTGTGTCACCAGAGTGCCCGGGGACAGATCGAGCCAATGGGAAGGTGGGAAGGCGTGGATCCCCGGTGCCAGAGGACAGCAAGCGGACGACACGGGAAAGAAGGGGACTCTCGAGCGACACGAACCGTCCCTCTGTCCCTCTCGACTCAGCCGGTGCGTCTGTGTCGGTGATCACGGTCGCACGGTCGGACGTTCGCGTGGTGGGGAGAGCACCGGAGGGGTCGTAGGGGAAGATGTCGCGCGGTGGGGATAACTGACTCCGCCCACTCGGTTGCTAGTGGGGGAAGCGCTCGAGTGCGCTGTCCACGGCGCATGTGGTTCGCGTCTGCCGCCGTACGGCCGTACGGCACACGAGCGACATGTAGCAGAACCGGACTGTCGGATAGCAATGATTCCAAGCCGTTGGCTATTTCCGATGTTGAATCGGGAACTGAATTGGAGGCCAAATAGAAAGGAATTTCTTTGTTTGTTTGCTTTACCGAGCTTCAAAGGAGAAACGTGTCCAGCCTCCTTGGATTAACGTTCTCGCTTTTGCGCAGTAGTACGTGCTACTGCACCGTTCTCTCGCGTATACCGTTCACCGTGTCGCGTTACCGTGTCCGAGTTCTGTTCAATTTCATGGGAGGAATGTTGGCTTTTCGTGTGATATCTGACTGAAATACACAGCGATTTGTTCGAGTGTTTAAAGAGATCGACTCTCTGTGCGAATTGCGTAACGCCAGGGTTCCGAGCTTACGGTGAGACCGAATCGTAAGGAACAGATGCAATACCGGTGGGCATCGAATATAACTGCGTATAAACCTGTACATCTACTTACTTTAAAGTTTCTACACCCCTCTTGCCGTGCATTCTCGTAGTTTCGCTCGTTGAATTCAATGAGAAAGAAATAATATCTATAAATAGTGTCTACAAATGTTTTCTAATACACGCTGTTTATTGTTATTAATTATAACATCGGATTCTCTAATTCTTACGATATTGATCGCAGGAGGATGTAGAAAGACGGATTTCACAAACGCTTGACATGTTCAATGATAACATCTTGACAGGTTCGTTAATTAATAGTTTCGTATTTTGGCTGACCCGTAACATTAGCAGCATCGCGAGCGTCGGCTTTTGTAACGAGTGGAGAGCGAGTTGCGGAATATCTTTTGGCGGACGCGCGCACGCAGCCACACGGACACACGGTTCTAGTCGGTAGCTCGGGTATACACCTTCGTGGCTATGCGCATAAATTTCCTTACGGGGCTTCTTCGTCATGGATCGTGACCACGCGGACGTCTACTCGAACAAAATGACCGTTCGCTGAAAGAAAAGTGCGGCCGCCGCAGGTGAGACGAGGCGAGAGGGCCGGAGGAATCGGCGCGCTGAAATTGCCTTTTAAAAATGCACGAGTTCTCGTAAAACTTGGACTGGAAAAATTATGCATAGTTGCGCTTTTTTATGCGAATCGAACGTCCCGCGTTTCTTTTCCTTTTACCTTGACTAAACCGTACCGATCTCGTCGACTTGCTCGCTCGTAATTTTCAATGAATCGCCAGAAATTAGTCCTTTCCAGCTCCTTATTACAGCCTACGCTCTTAATCGAGTGTAACGTGATTTTTACCCTTGGCTCGCGATCCGCCAAGCGAAAGAAACTGTTTTCTCCATTGGTAGGTAGGTAAATGTCTCGGTTTAATAAAGCTCCGATTGCTTTTCAGTCTCCACAACGTGTGATTTCAATCTTATTTCTTCGATCTCATCTCTTGAAATAAAATACCAAGTGCTCGAAACGAATAGAATGTCAGATGAGAACCGAATGAAATCGGCGAAAAATCTTTGACGAGAGTTTGTTAAAAATCGTTCTAAATTGAATATGTGCGCGAAGCTTTGTATGAAAGTGGGATCGACCTATGCTCGTGTCTTGTTCGATCTGTCGATGTGGGTACAAACGAACTTTGACGCGTTTCTCGAGCGATTGACGTCTCTTAATTGTGGCTTTTCTCCTATCTACTGTCACCTTATCCCGTTGCTCGCACGAGCTGCACTAAGTCCCGGGATTAGTCTCTCTATCACCGGCGACCCACGTCGAACACCTAATCTTTCCTTCGATAGCCACTCGCGGTTGAAGCTTACTGCGTATCGACCGGATAGCTTGCTGCTCGATACATTCCGGTCGGTCGCTGTTCGATACATTCCGCTTAGCGGAATTCACTCGACAAACATCGTCGTATCCGTATCGCGGTACACGGCACGCGGATTTACCAAATGTTGGTACAGGTACTATTCCGTGATCGCTAATTAATCATTGTTGCCTCATACGGATTATCGATCCACGGATTAATGCGTAATGCTGGCTGTTAAATTCGAATTTGTGTTTAAACAGTTCGAGCTCGTCGACTTATCGAGTAGGTACTTGCAGATTTTGGGTGTGGATAGTTGTTGGTAAAGGCATCTAGGATCGGTAAATGTGTTTGTATCGTAGCCAGTGGAACAAAGGATCCAAAGAGGATTAACAACGTGTCTTATAATATTTTCTTCACTAGATATACATAGTAGGTAACAGCTAATAATATCAGATACGATGGACGATTACGAAGAACAATGATATATCGTATCCTCGACCTAAAAATTAATCTTACGCACGATTCTAATCGAATTCGTGTCGTGCAAATACGCCTTGACGTTATTAACTAAACAATTAATTTCCCATGAAATCAACAACTCCCCTTTGCTAGCGAACGAAATGCGCCGTTTTATACAGAAATAAAAAAAAATGCCTGTGTAGACTGTAGTTGTGGAAAATTACATGCTTTCACAATTGCCTGACATAGTTCCGGAAGATCGAACCGTGGGTAACCGAATCGTATAGGAACGATCGAGCGGACCTACCTGTTTACGTAGACGAAAGTTGGTCCATATAGTTGGCAACGAGTTTCTTTTGACGCTTGACATTAAAAGTCACGGTGTTCGTGCAACTACGTCCCCGTCACGTCAGGTTGACGGATCGGCGTGCGCACTCAGGAAATTAGGCAATTTCCGGCCTGTGCTCGCTCGTGTCTGCATTTAATAGCGGCAGCAGTTACCAGTTCTCGCTGGAGGAGGCGAGCCTACTCTTTCGCGTACACTACGTGCACTCTTCCACGCCAGACGGCCGTCCCATGCCGGATCGATCGATGTGCCTCGTGTTCCTCGCCACTTTCGAACGCGTCGCATCGTGCTCTTCTCCACTTTTCGAAACACGTTCGTGTGCTTTCTGCCTGGCGAATTTCCGTTTTACGATTTCTTCGCTTCGCAACTATGACAGCAGTCGTTTTGCCCGCTGGTGTCAGAATTCTTATTATTAGTCGAGGGTCTTTAGCTTCTATGTTTCATTCTCCTTGCTGTTAGCGAACGGTTTTTACTTTCTTGTCTTTTATTGCGTGCAGTCATGCTTATCGAATAGGCAGCGATTCCTGCGGAGTAAATACAAACACTGTATGTTTGCAACTATCTGTAGAATTATTTCTGCGCGAAATTTTACACGAGTTGAGTTTTTACAATCTTTCATTTTTCTACGCGAAATCTCGGTATAAATGTGCTCATCCATTTTCTTCTTTCGTTAAAGAAAACTGAAAAATTGATAAGATTCGTCGTTTCGAAAGACTCGGAAGCAAGGGTAAACTTATTCTCAAATATCCTTTGGCCTTTAATCGAAGGCTACGAAACTGGTAGCGCTTTCGCCCAACGTAGAAGTACGACTCGCGGCTGCCCCAGCCTCGGGAGTGCAAGAAACAATTCCGCCGCAACATATCCTGCCATTACCTCGGCAACACGTGATAAAACGTAAGGGAAACCTCGTACTACTCGCGTTCGTGGCGAGTAACTATAATCTGCGACAGTGTCGTGCAGGCAGGATCGTTAGAAAAGGCGTAATGGAGCCTTGTGCGCACGGTGGTCGGTGTTGATAGCCCGGTATGGTGAGAGCGAATCCCGGGGTCACACCGAGGGTCACTAATGACATACGCAGCCCCGTACGCGCATGCAACAACACTCTTGCACGCTTACTCCTTCGCACATATACACACAAACACACGGATCTCTTCTGTAAACCAGTCTCAAGCTGCGTCGATCCTTTCCTGCGACTCTGTTATAGATTGCGATCAAATATCGCGCTGGATTTACTTCTTATTCCTCTATTTTAGAGATAACTTTTTGTTTTCTACGATACGATGCCTCGATGGCAACTAGGATGCGCGGATTCAAATTTTCTTGTCTGTCTTTTAACTTTTAAAAAATGTTTCAATCTCCGGAATCTACCGGTAACTATGTCACAAACAACTGCTCCAATATTCTCATCGATTTTACTTTGTATCTTCGCACATAGCGCGACACTCGTTCCAAGCTATCCCCGATCGACAGCACGAAACAAATCGCATAATTTCAGCATCAAAGATCTCAGCGAATCTGCAACAACGATCTCTCTCTAAACGGAAGAAGACAGAAAAAAGAGAAAAAATTGCAGCTTCTCGATCGGCAAAACGTAGCGATAGTTGCCCCTTTTTCCAGGTCATTTAGTTCCGATTCAGCCGGCCAGAGCGTAGTCGGGTAAACGGAAACCGCGTTACACGATATGCCGCGGCGATTCTAGCCGCGCGCGCGTGTTCCAAATTTCCGAAACAATGGTGCAGAAGCGCTTGGGTCGCGGTTCGACTCGTACAGCGAATCCCATGGTTGCGTCTGCACCCCGTGTGCACCGCTTGCACGGCGTGCATCGCGCGCGCGGGTTGCGAATCCGCACACAGAGGCTGCGAATAAATGCCGGTGCGACGGCCGAAGAGAGCAGGTCGGAATCATGCGCGCATCCCGTACGAAACGCAAACGCAAAAGCGAAACGCGAATTGGCCTCATCAAAGCGAGCAAACAATGCTGGATGCCGCCGATGGCTCAACAACGTGTGGTTAGCCAAATCACCGTACGGCACGTAGCACACCGATGCGCATCGAATGCCGAACAATGCCCGATCCATCGCTCTGCCAGGCGCCATTCCCTCTACGACCATCCTCGTTCCCTCTATCCCGTGTCCACTGGCTTCATCTTCGTCTCTGCTCTCCGGTATCTTCCTCCCTGTTGCAGTCGCATACGCGTCAGACGTGTTCAAGACACACTTACACGATACACCTTCCCTCTGTGAACGATAACCCCTTGTTTGTTTTTCACCTTACCACGGTACCGGATACCGGTCTCTGCTACGTGGATAACCCGCTGGATAATCATAATCTCGAAGGCGCGAAAGAGTATCGCGGAAGTTTTTTGAGGGCTTTGGATTCGTAGGAGCCGGTGAACCGTGACTCTTCCGCAGCCGTAACTCGTGCCGACCATCCCCGGTTCGAGGCGCGAGCCGATAATCTTCCTTTTGTTTGTTTCGTTAAGCGCTTTATGGGATGTAGCGTCGATAGGCGAGCCGTGGCCCAAGTACGAGTACGAGGATTCGTTTGACCCTTCGCAGCATCGTTCTGCTCGTGTGAGAATCCTACTTACGTCCTTCACTTTTGCTCGCTTCATTCTTTCTCTCTACCTTCGCACGAGACAATCTATGGAGTGGCTCGGACGTGTAAAATAAAATTGCAGCCTGCGAGATCTTTCGTGCGCGTGTTTTCTATCGAACACGATAACGCCGATGCTCTATCGTTGGTGGAACGTGTCATCGATCTTGGTAATGAGTTCATTTGTATGCAAGTTTTCGAGAAAAAGTTACCCTATAGAGAAAGTTACGTACGTTTGCATAGAAAGATGAACAGATAGGCGTTACGTATTATGTACAGGAAGTGGATGATCGCAGTTAATGATAAATAAATTAAAAGCAAAGTTGTAACAACAGTTATTAGTCTAGCATATTGTAATTATATTAGAATTTTGTTTATATCGTTAAACATATTACGTGTACCGTGTAACGCATAAGGTATTATGTTACAAGGATGAGAGTTCAGTTTTTCTCTGTTCCAACAGTTTTTATTCGTTCGAATATAATAAGAGCCGACATTTCTATAATTGGATTTCAACTCGGCATGTTCGTATATATTTAGAACGAACCTTCGTACGTTGCATTGGGTAGCATGAAATGGATTCATGTAGATAATTGGTGGATTCGAATAACGAAAGATCGACAACGCGACAAGTAAGTCAGACATTGTACAAAATTCGTTAAAGGCGAACGATCTTGTGCTTTCGTTTACAGCCAAATAACGGCAAATATCACGAAGAACGTAGCAATACGAACGTAAAGATCGGTTATTTACTTCTCCGTATGGCACTTTTACACTCAAACCTTAAAGGTTTTAGTAATTTTTTAACAATTTCTCATCTTCGTCTTGTTTTTTCATAACTGTCCTAATACCTAAGGCTGCGAACAGGAGCGCGTGTATTTTCTAAAAGCAATTTGTTGCGGTTCCCGTTGCGAGGAGTCGTTCTCAGAAGTTCAGGACCGAAGCGCATCGTGCCACGGACCGAGTTTCAATTAATTTCGCAGATGGAAGGAAGCGGTTTCGTGTCGTCCACTTTATCGACGCGCATGTGGAGCATCCAACCGATCGGCTCGGAGGAACCGTCTAATAAAAATGTTAATTGCACGGCTCGTTAGAAGACCCCCCGCGATGACTGCTAGAAGTTCACCCGGGGTCGCCTCGCGGGGAGTCCACGAGTATTTGCCTTTAACTGTTTTTTTTTCGCCGTTTTTCACCGTCCTGCCGCTTCCTTTTCCTTCTTTTCCTTTTTCCTCGAATCCTTCTCCGCGTTCGATTATTTATTACCCGAGACCCGCTCGTACTCACGGAATCTGGATTAGGTACATTTTCTCTCTCCGCTTCCCAGATCGGAGGAAAGTTGACCTTAACGAGATCTGCTCCGAACTGCTAGCACCTTGTGGCAATTTGTAGTTGATCGATACGAACAATCCAAACCGTATGTGTGGACCGATGGTCGATTCAATACGTGATTCATTCGTCGGCGGAGACAAATCTGTGTGTACGATATTCTTTTCTTTGTGATAATCGAACAGACTAATTCTATTTCACCTGGACGAGCCCAAAGACCCGTTTCTTCTCCATCTTCGATGTAAGTCGAACGTTCTGCTCACACCAGAAACATTTCTGGGCATTTCGAAAAACTGATTCTAATCTGGAAAAGGATAGTTCACCACCGCTGGAAAACCAGTAGACAGCTCATCCTCGAACCTCACAAAAGCGCGTTTTCCACAGTTCATTCCACTTGCTCGTAGGTTCGGTTGGGAAAAAGAAGTCGGCCGCGTGTTTTTCTCGCAACGTCGACTTTTTTCGACGGCGGTCTACGAAAACCCCAACCACCGCCTGTATCGTCCGTATAAGCTAACGTCTACTCATAGAGTCGGATTGCAAACGAAGAAGGTCGGACTTTTTGCGACTTTGCGAACAGTCAACAGAGGCGGTAGATCGGCGGAGAAAGAGCGGTTCGATCTTTCCAACCCCCAAAAGGGGGTTACCTCTCTTTCACAGACTAGACTCTAGGGGGTGAAAGGAGGGAAAGAGCTCGGCGGATGCAACGCATTTTGTTTTTAAGCATTCAGACGCGCGTAGACCGCGGTCGACTTAGGCGGTCGGCGCAGCGCACACACGAGGATATCGCGAGGACCGGAGCGGACGGAGAGGGAGAGCTCTATTCAGCTATTGAGGCGGTCGAACCCTCGGCCAGCGCTCGAGCAGCCCTTCCTTTTATACATGTTATATTCGCCGGGTTTTAGGCGCAGAAAACTAAAAAGCTAATTTACTTTAAAAGTATCCGAGCGGGCGTGCGCGCGCTCGCGAACCAGCGCCGCCCCGGTGAGAGGGCGCCTCATCAAACGTGGCCTTTTGAAAAGGCAACCCCCCGGGCTAATGCAGCCAGCGACAGATTGGCGGTGGCCGTTCCTCTGTTTCCCTCTCTCTCTCTCTTTCTCGTCCGCTTCGCCGATCCGTTGCGTTCGTGTACAGCCGTGGCGAATGGTCATTTCGCTGATAGCTCAAACCGATAGCGAAAATGTCCAAATGTATCGCGTGGCCCCGTCCGCGTATAAAGACGTTCCGCGTATAGTATCTGGCGAACGTTGTGACCCGAGCCACATGAGCAGATCGACGCGGCCTCCACTACCCCTCTGCCGGATTTTAAACCAAAAGCCGGACACTGCATCAATGCTTTCGAGTGACTTTGGACTATCCGCTAATTAATGGACCGGGTGGTTATCAAATGGGCTTGGTGAAGTTGCTGTCGCGGCAGGCGGAGTAACGCGGTCTAACTAAAGCCTCGGTCATCCGAACTGACGCATCTATACGTACAGCAACTAATTATTCAATCTGAATTAATAATGGAACGATTTATTACGATTTGTTACGATTAACTTCGTTTTCTTAACTTCTTCGAAACAATCTCACCTTGACTGTTTGTCGTCCTTGATATCTCCTATAACTCACTCTACTACATTCTGATCTCCCGGATACGTCAAAAGCAATTAGCAGCGACCACGTGAAGCTTGTCAATGACGATTTCGCACGAAGCCTACGCTGGCAGGCTCCCTTACGTAATTTTGCAAATTTCTGAGATTTAACGCATGTCTAAGACATCGACAACCACGGCTGATACCAACCAGTTGCGACTAACCAGGCCCGATAACAAGGTAACTTAACGACGATACCACGGTTTGCTCAGTAGCAGGGAGGAAAAGAGGAAGAGAGGTTGGTCGGAGATCCGGTACGGGGTCCCCGTGGAAACGCGGAAGGAGGTCGATTCGCGTCACGAGCTGCGGGTTCTTCACTTGGCGAGCGAGCACACACAGGAATTGCAGTTGCCTGCGGGACGACAGGACGATTCCACTCTCTCTCTCTCTCTCTCTCTCTCTCTCTCTCTCTCTCTCTCTTTTTCTTATACACTCACGGCCGTTACATAGTCGACGCGTTAAACGCGCCATTATACTTGTAAATTCCGAACAATTAGCCGTAATCAAGCACAGGAAACCATCGCAACTGGGTACGCAATTATTTTTAAATAAGATTCCGCCGCACCGGACTGTTTCGTAGGACTCGGAACGACCGTGATTATTAATCCCGGAGTGCTGCAGATCGTTAGGTAGATTACACACCGGACGCGGTTGCGCGCGGCTCGTCGCCTCCTCGAGTCGACGCCGCCGTCGTTTCTTCGCCTCCTCGCTGCCACGCCACATAGCCTTACTTCGCTTGGCTCGTCGCCTTGGCTCGCCCGCGCGCACCTGCGTCGTCCCCGCTTTGACATCGCAGCGCGGAGCGATCATCCTCTCCGATGTGTTCTCTTCGTCCCGTTCCGTTTCGCACTCGTTAACGAGCGCCGCTCACCGAATAATTCATGGATCCGCCGCTAAGAAAGTGGCAAGTAATTGCATCCTACCGGCGGCCTCTTCGCGCCGCTTCAACGCAATTCGTCCACGAATATTGATGATAATTACAATGTAATACACCGTCCGTGGGCCGGCATCGATCCGCTACTCAAATTATCCGCCTATGCGACGGGCCGCTGGATTTTTATGGGCCCAAACCCGCCAAACCACGGCGTTAATTTCCATTCATTTGCGGACAGCAGCTTCTAATGATTTTTGATCGTTCCATTACGCCCGGTTTTGCCAGTCGTTTTGTCGCGTGGCCGCTATATAAGTGTGTACACGCTGTGGATATATTAGCTCGAGGCGAGCCCTTCAGGGCTATACCACGCTCGATACGCTGCACGACTACACCATGCTAATGAATTACGTTGGAATATTTTAATCGAACAACCTCGCGCAGGGTGTCCCGCCGCGCCACGCCGCTTCTTTCTTTAGACAACGATGATAAGCGCACTGACTGCAGCCGATGAAACACGACTTGGTCTTGGGCATCAGCTATTAAGTACTATTGTTCGCTCTCACTATACTCGCACAGACGATTTTATGGCCAATAGAAGCACGCTCATACGTCTGATATCCTACGCAAACGATAAATGATGGTAACCATGGATGATTCTTGATGTAGATAGAGTTGCTTTCTGTCTTGTATCATAATGCAGCTCTTCTTCGTTCTGGTGAACAGATATCGAAGATTATACGTAAAGAAGCTGAAGTAGCTTCAAGTGGTCTCGATTCACGAATTCTTACTTATGTGGATTATATTATTAATCTCGATACGATAATCTCTCTATAAAGAACAAACTTTAATAATCATTTTACGCACAACTCGGCACAACTGAACAAATTCCAAACGTGATTCTACGGAATAGAAGGTTTACATTACGTTTCTATCTTTATCGTGCAAAATGCTAAATTTATAATTCTATCAGCTCTGTGTCAGAGGGTAAGATTAATACTTATGCCGCTATCAACTTGATTTTAGCTTTAGTATAACAACACCGACTCATCTTCGGTTGTTTTCTGACGCTACAGGTGGAGGTTGGCGTATAATGCCATATAGTGGCATATCTCGTGTTGAGTCAGCTTTGCTACGCCGTTGAAATGACTCGCGAAGATTTCTTCCTAAGTTTTAAAAAGTCTCTAAAATTTACATCTTTTGAGTCGTGCCACCACTGCCAATACCAAGCAGCGATACGGTGACGCGATCAATATTCCAACGAGTCATCCAATCAAAGAAAGTGCGTCGCGATCGATCGTGGAAATATTTCCTCGGGATTGAAAAAAGAGGAAAACGTGAACAAAAGGAAGCTTCCAACTTCGCTGAGCAATTCCACTATCGGCTTAGTCGCGAGAAAAAGTAAGAAGGCAAAAAGCCGCGAACGGACGGAACTCTGTCACTGTTGTCTGCCATCGAGTTGGCCAATGAGCCGGAGCGTCGAAACTTTTAATCGACGGCTCCGCCGTCTCGGCGTCTCTGCGCCGTACGATGACGAAGTGACTGCCTCTCTCCACGGATCAGCAACTTTGATCCCTCGAATCGCGACTAATTTCACAAAAACACCGCGTCCTTTCGCGAAATTGAAAAGATGCGAGACCTTTTTGATCTTCCTGTTCGGTCAGTCGCTTCGATCAGGGGTTGCAGAAGTAATGTAAGCTCGATTATTGGCAGGCTATTTATTGGAGATCGCGTTGGGGGATGTTTCGGTTAAATATATTAGGTTGTCCGAGAAGTATCTTTCTTTTACAGACACGTGTTTTACAACGACGCATCTTTATACAAACATGAAACCTAATTTGTCGAACGTTGCGATCTTTATCTTGATAAAAAAAAAAAAAAAAAAATGGATCATACGTAGCTCGATAAAATAATATAAAACGGAAAATGTTGCGCATCCATTATTTCCTTA
This sequence comes from Bombus affinis, assembly GCF_024516045.1. Classification (NCBI taxonomy): domain Eukaryota; kingdom Metazoa; phylum Arthropoda; class Insecta; order Hymenoptera; family Apidae; genus Bombus; species Bombus affinis. The sequence goes on from NC_066347.1 coordinate 17,839,348, forward strand.
TAAAACGAAAGAAACTTTACGGACAACCTGATAGAAGAAGCATTTATTTATTCGAATGAAATATATTTCTCTTTCGTTGAGATTAATTAGATCGCGATCGACTATTTTGTTTAAGGAGGTGTCCTGAATTAGAATGTTCTAAAACAGCGTGTTTTTGTGATTTTTTTAGAAGCGAAAGAAAGAAACGAAGTTATTGAATTTTGAGGTATGGTTTTATATATATTTAACGAATAGAAATAAATTTTTTTTTAAGTAAAAAAAAATTATACCAGATTTTTTGCAGTTTTCAATCGACGGGAAAGATCCACCTCGCAATTCTTGACTGAAAGAAAAAACCAAAAAAGGTTTAAATTATTATATATTTTTCTTCTGAGTGAACTAAGCAAAGGTAGAAAAAAGTTTGCTTAAATAATTGTTATGACGCCTTAAAGTTTATTTTCTTTTCTTAAGAAACCCCCTCCTCCTTTTTTTTAACCCGCCAAAACTTTTAATTTCACATTTTTTCTGCCGTTGTTTAGTTCACGCAGAAGAAAAATATATAATAATTTAATCCTTTTTTGATTTTTCGTTTCAGTCAAGAATTACGAGGTGGATCTTTCCCGCCGATTGAAGACTGCAGCCCATGAAATAGGCTTAGAAATCTGTTATAACTCCTTTTTTTACTTAAAAAAAAATTTTTTTTTGTGTTCCTTAAATATATATAAAATCATACATCAAAATTCAATAACTTCATTTCTTTCTTTCCCTTCTAAGAAAAATCACAAAAACACGCTGTTTTAAAACATTCTAATTCAGGACACCCCGTTAATATGTTCACGGTTCATTAAACTTTCATCATCGATGTTGCACGTTAAGAAATAATTTTTCCAGTTGATAACGTTCTAATGAAATTTTTCCATTTAAATACCAGAAAGTCCACTCTTCGTCGTTGAATCACAAAGCTTCCTTCCGAAATAATTTTATGGCACGATTGATATCCCCTTTACAATATGAGTAAGTTTCGCTTGATAGACGTCTTTTCCTCTTTAATGTCGACGGACCCCATGGACCGAAATATCGATCCCACTGCCCAGTATACCCCACAATTCTGAATTACCCCTACGTAGGAAAGCAGCATGACGTCACGCCACATATCCCTTTTCTAGGTCAGTATGCCGGTTTTTGAATCGCAGATTGCATTAATTTTACGCTTCTCCGCTGGCAAGATGTTTAAAATACACCGCAAAAGTCTTTATCGAACCGTATTTTTCACATTTTGTTCGCACTAATTTTTGCTTCTTTGAAACGTATAGGATTTCGCTGCGAAAGAAATTTAGTGAGATATGTATAATTTTAAGTGCTGGACTATATTAGCCGCGTAATAGTGACACACGTATGTGAATATGAGTGTGTGGAAGTTGTGTGTGCGCGGCTTCTCGAAAAACAGATGAATGTAACTGTTCCGTTGGCAGTGTGGTAAGGAAGATGGCGAGACAAAGAGAGTGCTGAGACGCGTGCAAATTTATATCCACGAAGATCCTGGGAATCGTTTATTAAATAAATTTAAAACTATTTTAATATGAATTCTAAACGTAACCTTAGTGTCCCTTTACTTTTATTTCGGCGATTAAGATGCACAATTCTCAACAAAATTTTCATCATTTTTAGCGATTTACAAAATCCCTATCTATTTCTTAACTATCTTAACTATATGATCCTGCAAATCGTTTATTAAATAAATCTGAAACTACTTTAATATGAATTCTAAGTGTAACCTTAGTGTCCCTTTACTTTTATTTCGGCGATTAAGATGCGCAATTCTCAACAAAATTTTCACTATTCTTAGCGATTTACAAAATCCCTATCTATTTCTTAACTATCTTAACTAAAAGCTAACGTTTAATATTTTCGTTTCTATTGTTAATCCATCAAATATCAAAATTACGAATCATCGGTAAATGGAAGATCCAGCGAAGAATACGACTGTCGGTTCCATCGCTTCGATTCGCTCATTCGCGGTATTATCGAGCCACGATCGAATGAAAAAACGAAATAGAGAGGAGATACCTAGAGGCTGTCAATGAACCAGCCATCGATCGTGTAGCACACCATCTTCATCGTCTTACGACACATCGTCGTAAGCAAATACATAATCTTCGGCTACCGAAAAGAGAAAAACACGCCAAGGTTCATGGAGTTCTGGTCGATTTCGAGGAATCGACTCGGCGCAATCACACGGTCGTGTGTCCCGCGGCGTTCACGAGTTCTTGGCGTTCCTGTTTCGGTTGTTCATGGAACGCGAAGATCGGCGCGATACTACTCCAGCTTTTCGTGGATCGTATTATGAAAACGAAGCGGTCGATTTCCACTCGGAGGGTTTACGAGAATCGACTTAGAGATCGATCTTCATGACCGTGAGGATCGTACGTACACGGCGATGGAACGTGGCCAATTTGTACTTAATTCCGCTCCGAGGCAGAATTATCGGCGAACCTTTATAGCGTGAGTTCGAGAACAAAGTATCGAAGCGGAGTCGTTGATACGAATGCTCGTTTCGCTTATTTTGGTGGCCGTGTAAGACGGTAGAAACCACGATAACCGGTTTCAAGCAGATATACACGGCGGATCGGACGAGATCTTTTTGAGAAACATAGTATGCAAGTTTATCCCCGAGACAATTCAGACAAAGTACATTATTTTAAGGACGATGTAAATAGCAGCGAGACGATAATTGTTGAAATTGCTTCATTCTACCATTTTCAAGCTTTCTTTACCTCTTTCTTCCTTTTCTTTGGGCTCTTATCGTCGCCATGAATATATAGAACGGGTAATTTGTTCTACATTTACATATCGTATGTGCGCTCCTGTTCCCTGCAAATTGAAGCGTAATCTACGGCCGTGTATCAAGATTATACAGCGACAAGTTCTTTTAACAGCGTAAGATGTTAGAAAGAGATACAAAGTCAAACACAGAAAATGAATTGCATAGGAACAAACATAAAAAATTGCCCCACTACTATAAGCTCAACAACCATTAGACATTTACTCGTGTTTACTATTGGTCACCCTTTTCTCTTCGATTTTTCAAACGGTACTTCTCCTTGAATCCGAACCCCCGCACGAAATTACCATCTAAACAAACTCCACGTGTCCTAGAACCCCTTACAATCCCTTACCTCCCCATCCACGACCCTCGCACGATCAGAAACCAGCGTTAGGATCGCGAAACAGTCGGCATTGTATCGTGAAATAATCGTCGACCGATAGGAAGAAAAGGCAGGGCCCGCGAGCAGACATTTCTTATCCCGGATATCGATTGCTCGCTTCCCAGCGGGAACCCTCGAGCGTCGACGAAGTCGAGGGGGTGGTCAGGGGCGAGAAGAAGGGTGTTCTTAGAGCAAGGGCGGTGTGTATCGCGGGGCATTACTTTTATTCCGTGTCATTTGAGCCCACACTCGCCCTCGCGTTCAACACGACCCACGGATGCAATAGATTTCTTTCCAAGTGGTTCGCAGCCCTCGAGCTTCTCAGCCACAGCAGTCCTCGTATCTTTTACCTCGTCGATAGACCACGATCCACCTCGTCAATTTCATCTTGTCGACGTAAATTCGAAGTGGCCCAAGCAACCAAGTTGTTCCAACTTTGTTCTGATAATCGACTCTGTGACTCGTGTACGAAATAACACAGCACGATAAGTTTCTCAAATGCGCAATTTTGATAGCACGATGAATTCCATTGTTTTATTCTGTACATCGATTTATTGTTTTCTGTCGTCCCTTGAACTTTTCGTACGTTTAGCTTCTTCAGCGTACCATTATCGAGGAAAGTTGCAACATTACACGTTGAACGTAGCTTTCTCTCCCCCTCGGTACACGACAGAGAAAAGCAACGATATGGCTCCGTTTAAAGATGCGAAGGTACCCTTGTGCATAATAAAAAAAAGCGTTCTGGGGGCTTCAGCCATCTCAACTTATCAAGGGTTAGACGTTCGTTAATTTTTCAAATCGTCTTAACGGATCCAAAGTAAAACACCGAGTCGTTATTATTTTTCTCCAAGCTTTCTTCCACGTACAATATCGCGCAATGGCTACAAATTGATACGAAAAAGGTACTAGACGCACGCAACGATGCACGTCACCGCGGAGATCTTCACCATCTTTCACCACCGACGACTTACGACTTCGCTATATTTCTTCCACTCGCACGACCGCAACCCTTACGCGGGTCACCTGCGACGTCTCTCCGGACGCGTGCACGCGAACATAGTCCAATCGGTAGGGTAATCGGTGGCTTCGCATCGGAGTGATTTAGCGGGACCGCGAACGTCGCTCGTAAAAGTCCGCCTGGCCGCGGTAGGCAAATACGGGTGGCGTACATGGAACGAGGGAAGAGGAAGGGACAAAGAGGACGGTGCGGCGGCATGGATGGCGGAACGGTCCCACCGGTGGCAAATCTCGTAACGAGAGGCCATATCTCGGCCGGATCTTTATAGCCGGCAATTACGGCCGGTTCCGGGCGCGCGCGGCCCGGAAAAAGCAGGCAAGGAGGAGCACGAGCTGCAACGCGCCGGTACGAGTCTAGAATTATATAAAGATGAAAAGTTAATGGACGCCGGGGGACGGCGCGCGGTATCGGCGTGTCCCGCCCTAACCTTCAATCACAGAAGCCTCTTATGGCCAGCAACGGCGCCATCCGCCGGGGAAAATTCGGCCGATCGCGGGCCACGCGACATCAAATATGCAGCAACTCCGAATCTACGATTATGACTGCGGCCGGAGGCCTGGAAAACGATGGCTGCTTATGGGACGCGGTTTGTCAAGTGGCGCGGAGCTCGTTTTCTCGGTCGTTTGGGGGATACCTATACAGTGAAAAGTTGCGAGCACGTATCGTCGCGATGCAACACGTCACGACGCGTCGTATGGCTGGTACGGTGTTCATACGTGGGGTTGCCTTTTCCCGTTTTTTCGCGGCACGGGAGGCAGGTTATATTTTTATGAGAATGTCGAGTGGCGAATGGAATATGTATCCAAACGCTGTAATGGGTTTTCGTTATGGCTGATTCTTTCGCGCGTGTTTTGTACTGTGTTTGGGGAACGGCAATGTAACTCGAGTATAAAAATGATTAGTTAAATAAATTAGTAAGAAGGTTAAATAAACAACGATCGATAGCAACAAGGATGAAGAACGAACAGAGCCAGATAATTAGTCTTAGCAGATACAGCGTATCGCTCTGTTTTCTCCATTTTCTTACTCTTGCGAATTCTCGACTGAAGAGCAACCGGTCAGGTCAAACCGATCGGTCGATATCGCGTACCTCGAATGAATTAACGCTCACGGTGGAGGACGTTTAATAGATCGAGTGTTAGAGTAATCTAGCACTGTATTTGCACTTGTTGTATAAAAGTAACGTTTGATGTTATGAACACGGCGATGGTAGGATCTTGTTGGGAGTGAAATATTTTACCCGCACGGTACGATGTCCGATGATGAACCGTCCTCCTACGTTGCTGATTCTCCCTACCAGCCGTTGGGTTTCGTCTGTCCATCGTGCACTTTCGGATAATCCTTTCCCGGGGTTTTTTACCTAACATCCGAGTCATTAGGTTTACAGCTCGGGGAGGACGTATAAATCGGAATTTCCTAAAGAAGAGAATGTCCGTGCCATAAACGGACGGCCACTCAAAATTCCGAACACTAATCCCGAAAACGATTACGGAATATAGAGATGTATTAATTTGAAAAGTGCAGCAGAAACAACGTAGGTAAAGCTACTAGCCACCGTTATGGCCATCCACCTCCTTCCGTTGGTTTTTCACATTCTCGCACGATTATGAAGCTGATTACAACGCTACCCACATTCGTGAAATGTATACTGTTATCGAGAGAAGTTATCATCCAGGTGTCGATCGCGTTTCACGTAATCGCGTTGGCCCATCGGTCGACTCGAGCTCACCCTTCTTTTCCGTTGATTCCAACGCCTTCTCGGGTTAATTGCGACTCCCACGGGGATAAAATTGCGCGCTTTTCCGCGAGGTAACGCGTCAATTCTCCACGACGTTTAATGGAACGCGTGACGGTCGGAGAGAAGCGAGACAGGAAGGTAGAGAGGAGCGAGACAGGAAGGTAGAGAGAGCGAGAGGCCGAGTTCCAAGTAAGTAGCAACCGCCATGACGGTTAACCTATCGGAGCGGTGAATAATAAATACGCGGGACACGGTCGGTCACGCTATCAAGGAACACTGGCTTGTCACTCGAAATGTCAGACGAGAGACGTCCGTGGGCTCGTGGACTGCTGCCAGCCTATTAATTAATGAACCCATCCGCCATTGTTACCGGATAGCAAATATCTGACCCGACGGTTTCCGCGAAGACGTTTCGTGCTGCCGTGCCAGTGCCATCGGTCGCTAATTACACGTGGATTACCCTTTGCACCTGGGAACCGAAGCTCGCGGACCACCGCGTCGGGAAAATCATCTTGGGATTTCAATTACAGACTCGATTCGACCAGGAAGCTGGATTCGTTCCGCCACGTAATTCGCTAGTAATTCGCCAGCGAGCTCTCTGTCGTGTAAGGAGTAAAGCAACGATAATGCTCGAGCATCTCGATGAAATTTTGTGGATTTGTATTAGGTTGTCAGGAAAGTGTCTTTCTTTTACAGACACGTGTTTTACAACGATGCATTTTATACAAACATGAAACCTAATCTGTCGAACGTTGTGATCTTTATTTTGAGAGAAGAAAATGGATCATACGTAATTCGATAAAATAGTATAAAACGAGAAATGTGTATCCATTATTTAATTATGAAACGAAAGAAACTTTTCGGACGACCTAATACGATGGTCTTTGGATTCGTCGCTGAGTACGATAAAGTAATAGAATGAAAAACGTCGGCTGAATATTTGTCAGATGTTTTTATACTAAGTTGTTGAAACGGACTATAGAAACTCTCGTCTTTCGTTTCTACGTTTGAAAGCACAATAGGGTTGTTGCGTAGACGACTAGGAACGATCCTCGATGTAAACCGTAGCTCGACCAACAGAAGCTTTTCTTTCACGATCGGAGTGCCTAATGGTTTCGAGAGAAAGAAGACAAAGGAAAGAAGAAAGGAAGGAATCGATCTCTGTCCTCCAGTCCCCTCGATTCACAGCTCCACTTCACATCTACGAAAGGAAAAATACCGTAAACATCGGCGCTCGGAAGGGGAGCGACAGAGAAATGTCGGCGACGGTGAACAAAACGCCGCTCGCGATTTCAATTACGCTTTCGACTCGCGTAGCTGGCTAGATCGCATCTAATCAGAAATTCTTCCGCCATTAGCTGTCGGCGGTGCGAGGGTAAACGGCACCGGAAACCGGATGGCTCCGGTGCAATTCCTAGGGTGCCCGCGATCGCGCGCGCGCGCGCGGGCGATACGATAGGTTTAACCAAGGAGCCGATTCCTCCAACCAACCGGCTTATTCAATGAGACCTTGGGACCGTCATGCGTCTCGAGTCAGCTTCCGTGAGAAACACCGAGGACAGAGCGCCTCTGCCGCGATCAACAGAGCGAGCGAGCGAGCGAGAAAGAGAGAGAGAGACAGGTTGAATCGACTCGCTACTCGCTCGAACAACCGAGGACGTGTTTCACGTACGTTCGTGTAATATATGCAGATTGCACCGTTGCTATTATATGTCTCTTTCGCGCGTGTACCCACGACCACGTCGGTCGATTCTCTTCTCCTTCGCGGTAGACGTCGTTCTTCCGCCTTTTTCGCTCCTTTCCGTTGCGCTCACGTGGTTTTCTCGAAGAACGTACGGTTCATACGTGACGCGATCTGCTGCTGAGGAAAGCGTATTACGATCCCGCGATAATTAGTCTTGATTACGGAATAATCGTTGATCGTATCTTTGGCTGAAGGCGAGACTCTTACGAAGATCCGAGTCGAAGAGATTTGTACGGAAACGGTAGCATTTGGACTGAGTTTGCGAGACGCGACGCTGTGAATTCTTCTTTTAGCCGGCGAAGCTTTTTGAGCTTCTTTTGGCGAGAATAGCTAGGCAATCGGAAGATAATTAAAATTGTTCGAATGCAATTTCTCAGTACATAAAGTAGCTGACTTGTTTGGAATACAACCTGCCCGACCAATAATACACAAATATCCTCCACCTAATTTTTATATCGTTTCATCTAAAATGAAAGGGAAGATGTTGCTTCCTTCGTCAACGTTTGCACTCGATGTCCGTCGCACAAACTCCTATAAAACCGAGAAAGACCAAAGGCCAAAGGGATCCAAGTCCTTACGTTACACATGACCGGCGGCGTAAGATGGTCGTTCGTCGTTTAAAGCGACGGCGAGGTAAATGTCCCGCGTTTGTCAGCGGTGAGCCTGAAAATACCAAGCACCGTTCGCCGTGGGCTAGTCGAAGGCTGGCAAGGGAGAACGTATACCGCAGAAGGAGAACCGTGGCAAGTCGCGAGGACAGAGACGGAGCTCAGCCGCTGCAGATTACTTAGGTAATTGGTAAATACGAGGGTTACCTTCCAGTTTTCACCAAGGGGTTGCCGGATGGCTACGGAGCCCCAAGTAAGATGCCTCGCGGCCTCCCTTTCCTCTCTTCCAATCGTCCCTCCTTTTCTAGCTCGTTGACTCGGGTCATGGGGTGGTCCTTGTCCTATCGTAGTCTCCTCGCACAGGATATTCGCTTTAAGGGGGGAAATGAGCCTTAAAATTGTTTAAAGCGGTCGGAAGAAGGGTCCTGAATCCCCTTGGCGGTGTGTAGACCGAAGCCTCGAAGAAACCTTGACACTTGCCGCCACGCGAATCTCTCCGAGTCGACCGACATCTCCGCACGATCGCGTCGATTGATCCGCTTTCTGCGACGAATTCCGATCGCGCAACTTCGACGATTAAGTTACAAAGACGAAACGTTTGCATTTCTGTATCTAATTTTCCTCGTACAGATTACACAAGTTATAGGTGTTTAACGCCTTAACTCAATTTCTTTAGTAATTATTAATTATTTAAACGTTTTACCGTGTTTGAAATTGTAAGCAGAATTTAACACAAATTTTGTCATAAATAAATTGAAGGTCTGTCACCAGCGTGATTCGATGTCACAAGACAGAACATTAATATCGACTTAACGTACGAATTTAGGCGGAAATCGATATTCATTAGCATAAGATAACAGCATTAATTTCGTCGTATATGTAGATCATGCGGAAATATCGGTTCGTGAACTTTTTTAAAGTCTACCGGTTATCGACGTTTCGTTTGCCATATTCACGGACGATACGAAACTTCGATCGAACTGACGATATCGCGAAATGTCGCACACGCTAGGACACTGTTTCACCCATCCAAATATCGGCTACACTTAAGGTGGTTAACGTGGAAGCTTACTTGATAAAGAAACCAGTGGACGAATTTGTAATAACAAGAAACATATTGAAACAAGTATATGTACAGAGATAATGTATGCCGATTTTGATCGTCGCTCACTCAATGCTACAATAGCAAAAGAATATCATAGGGAGCACGTTCATACATTTATATTAATAGCAACAACAATCTAAACCTCGTAATCGAAAACAACGTTAGTATTCAAAGATACAATAATATGATTATCTGCCAGTTTTGATTTTCCGTTTCAACTTGAAACTTTTCCTACGACATTTTCCATGAGTCGCTACACGCCTATACCTATGTCTCATTCTTCCATCGTGTCAAAAACGAATTCCAATGTTTTCACTGCCCGATTCCAGTAGGTCGAAAGACGTTTTATCGTGAAATTTACCGATAAAAACAAATTAACAAATCATTCTGATGTACAAGTATAGCTCGGTATTGGCAAACTAACGGTGTTACTGGTCGTAAAAACAGCGAATCTTCGAGAAACGTCCAACTAGAAAAATGTCGGAATAATCGCGTGGAATCACAGGCGAGCTTGGACGCACGCGCGTTACCGTTCTCGATGAAAACGGAAAGGATCGCGAAGGAAGACGGTCGGCTTGTAATTTCGTTTTCCTCGTCTCGGGCTTCCGGCTCGGCCTCTTAATGAATAGTGATTAATTGCCGGTGCTCTGAGACCGACTAGCTGCCATTAAGCCCGTCAGAGCCGATTCCGTCGAAATAATTACCGGCACTCAGCGAGCGAACGAGTGCACACGCACGCGTTCGCGCGCGCGCACCCCGACAAATCGCGGCAACCGCTCTTCCTATTCGTTCCCGAGCGTGGCTAATTTTTTAATTGCCCCAAGCAGCTCGGCACGCTCGTGTGAACACCAGCGACCGTTCTCTGATCGTTCCTCGACAATGTATCGCTTTATAAACACACGCGAACCACCGGCAACCGAGCCTGATACCTCTCGTCTGTGATTACTGTCAGCCGAACCTTCTGGTCACTTCCGGTAAGGTGGCAACCTGGTCGATCTGATACCATTTAGATACTCGGCTGATTTAGATACGAAAGTGTGAACACGCGATAGAAGCTATTAAACCTGTGAAGATCGCGCCGAGTATGACAGATACGCGGACAATATTTTTCGGAATATTCCGAATGAAATACGCGACGCGAATGTTTAATCGCATTTCTCTTACAATCACGCTGTTCCCTCTTTCTAATTTTCTGGAAACTTTTATCGGTGACCGATAAAACGTGATCTTTAGACCAGATCGTGCACAGGGCTTAATTTCAGCGGTGAACTTAAATAACGTTGGGGCCAGGAATCGTAGCGACCAGGCAACAGGCGATCGCGACTCGGTCGTAAAATTTCTCTTAGAAAATCTCGAGCACCACGTGCCATTACAATTCGCGGAACACTCGAGCGACGAACAAGTGTTACTGGGACGTGAACACTTCTGAAGCGGACCAAACGATCTGCAACGAGTTTGCTAAAACGACGCTCCGCTTAAAGAAGAAAGTAGAAGGTTTCCAACGACGGAAGCACTTCGTTTTGAACCACTGAACAGTCAGAATGCGCTCGGAGCAGCCATTGCCCGATACACGGGCGACTTTTACGAACGCTGTGGCCTCGTAACGAACCAATTAATCCAGCGGCCGAGGTTTATCAGCCTTCTGATTCGCAGCCAGACGGCGGAGAAGCCGCGTCGGTAGTCATTTTTGCGTAAAGTCAACAGGTCTGAACGATTTACAGTAAGCAGGGACTGGTAATCAGATTTTTAAAAGGCAATTACTGTTCGGCTAGCGGCCGTTACTATGGCCGCGGAGTGTTATATGTATTATTAACGACGTCGTCGAACGAAACGGAATAATTTCAACGGCCGCGAGAATCACTACCGTGAACGGATTTTATATTGTTGTGTCTGCCAGAATGCGTTGCAACATCGTCTGCCACGTTAATTGCCATCGCGAGATACGAGAGAAAGGAGAAGCAGCGAGATCCTCTTAAGAGCTCCGGAGGATTGATACCGAGCGGCCCGGATATTTCGGCGCTCGAGAGGGTTAGAACCGGAACTGCCGCGCGCGTGCCTCTCTGCTCGACGTGCGGCCTTTTTCGTACACGCAACGAGAGAACGTCTGGACGTGGCGTCGTGCTTTCCCTTAGCCGGATATTTACGGACGCGGATGGTTGCGGGTTACGTTCGATTTCGCGTGATTCTCGTTTGTCCGACGATTAAAGTGACAACCGCGATCGTGGATCGCCACGGTAAACGTTTTTGTGGAGATTCGTGGTCGAGTTGGTGGTCGAGTTTCTCTCGTATTTTATTTTCCTCGAGGTTACGTTTGGCTAAGAAAGAACAAAATGAAAACGGCAAGTATTTGATCGGAAAGAAGGACATTTTTTTTTTTAAACAAGGTAACTCGGTATTTTAACAAAGATGAAATATAGAAACGTGGGATTAAGTATTACGTACGGATATAAAGTACGAAGCGTTCAGTGCATTAGCGCTAGACACATGTGTAATGACTTCCTGCGAGTCAACCCGGAATGGCGCTAAGGGAAGCCGAGAACAATCTATTTCCTGCTAATAAATGCTCTCCAGCGGTGCATTCTAGTTGTAAAACCTGTATGACCGTGTCCTTATAAATAACCTCGCTTGCAAAGAAGTAATGTCACTAATCCTTGCTAGAGTCTAGTTCTTAATGTACTCTGAAACTAGGAAGCGAAGCGTGGACAACCTCGTAAATATGGAGAGAGAATTGCGACGAGGCGATGATTCGATGAAATGCAAATATGAGAAGTACGAAGCGGCGAGTAATTGTGATTAGTAGCTCGTTTTTTACGGACACGCGTGTATGAATATTTGCGTCTGACGATATCGCAACCTTCGATATTACGTTAACGTCGTAACATTCCAAGGGATGAAACATTAATCGCCTATTTCACTCGAAACTACACTTGTTAGCGTTAATCTATTCGCGAAATAATAGACGCAAATTATTTTCTTTCCGAATACGTTCCTAGTCGAAAAGAAAACACTGCAGCTGCTGAGAAATAAGTTTCTCGGAAGGAAAAGAAAACTTACGCGTTTAGCGTAGTCGAAATTCATAAAAAAGGAAAGCGTATCGGTAGAAAAGCCTGTCTGCGTCACCTCTTGGTTGCAAAGAAAACTCGATGCTCCGTTCATTTACATAGATTGCGTGGACAAAAGCCAGGAAATTAAATTAAATTAGTAATATTGTAGTATCGTAATATTATAATTAGTTTATGTTGAAGTGGTCACCACTTCTAGGAAAACTCCACATCTGGTCCTTTTAGTTTTCTCAAGCGCTGAAGCCATCGACAGCATAGAGACAAAAGAATAGCAGGAAGGCAAACCATAAACAGTAGACAGGCGACGTTGGCTTCGGGTTTTTCAGTTATAAGGTAACACTGCTAGCGTGCGGATCTGGACCAGCTCAAATTGTATTCCTACTTATTATTACACTTCACTATTAAATCAAATATATATTTTGTACCTTACACTTTATCCACGCGTTTTTCTCTCTTTATACACTGCATAACCTCAACAGTTTATTTATAATAAATGGATTAAACAGATGTTGATTAAACAGGAAACGATGGTCGTTTAACGTGAACTAATCACAGTAACGTGTTATAATTAAGACAACTAGATAATTAATTTGCAACTCTCGTCACCACGGATTCAACTCTCTCTCGACAACGCAATTCGCACTCTCTGGCTTCTCAACTCATACTGCTGTTAATTCGTTTATGTCCCTTAGCAACCCCTTGTCTTTTGTCTTAGCCTCGTATCTTTTGTCTTAGGCCCACCACGCACATGCTCAGTAACCGCTTGTTTATAATTTCTACGATACCCCCTAGGTCCCTCGTCCACGATACTACAATATTTTTAACCCCTTAACCTACGATTTAAGTTCGAGAATTTTAGGCCAAAAATGATCATCGTACTACAGGCTATGCCCTAGTTGTAGGTTAAGGGGTTAACAAACGTTTCTTCGCACTAATATTTTTCTTATAGAGACGACGCTTTCTAATTCCAAGTATTTCTGAAGCAAAGTTACACTTAAATTCTACGCCACGGTATTCTCATTTATTTTCTTCACAGAGCTTTTCAACCTTGTCGCTTGCAGTGTTCTCTACCGCTACTCTTCCATTCTCGTTCGCACGCGACAAAACGTTGTCTCTTATCTTCAAACTCCCAAGTAAATCTATTACACTGAGATTAACTCGCGTCCATAAGTACGTAGTATGAAACTCGATACCATCCCTAAACGCAAATATCGTCGAACGGAGCGTAGAATCGTTTGATACATAGAGGGATCGGTTTCGCGGTACAGATGGGCGGTGTTACACGGACGGCGCGGCGGTTGGAGGTATCAGGCAATAAAAAAAGTACGTGTGTCGTTAGGGTGAAGTTCGTGGCGGCGTGAATCGTAAATAGCTTGACGGTGAACGAGGAGCGGCTCACAGGATCGGATAGAGGCGCACGATCGAACGGTATTTTATTTACGAGATGCAGCGGCGATGATGCAGCGCGCAGCCGTATGGGTCGTTTTCCAGTCGAGCGATCGGCCGCGAGTATGAACGCTCCCAAGGATCGGTTCTCTAAATAACGCGCCGGTAATAAAAGGATAATGACCAAAGAGAGCGAAGTAGTACCTCGCGAGGCAGCCACACGATCCGTGGCCACACGGTCGAGCCCGATATCGCCACGCTGCACCGCGTTCACCACCGACCCCGACAAATTTATATTACTCCGCCGCGGGTTCCTAGCTTTTGCTAAAACGGATCTGTTTTACGACTGATCCTCGGAAGTCGTTACTCGCACGGACCTGGAATTATCCCTGACGTCCTTGCGAGTATTTCGCCCTACTGACGCTCGCAAGATCGGCTTACGTGAATCGATCGAGCCTGCACGAACGTACAGAGTCTTTGTCGAATGTTCAGCATTTACAGAGGTTTCCAAAATAAGCTAACCTCTTTTCGTTTCACTATATTTCACGATTAAAGAACTACCGCGTGGATTAGAAATTAAAACAGGAGCAATAGAAGAAAGTAGAGGAAGAGAGTAGAAGAAGCGGAGTAAAAAAAGAAGACGATCGGCTGTTTCTCTAAGCGGGCCGTATTAATTATCTGTATCTGCTCGTTGCCACGAATGCAATTTCATCGTTAAAAATAATAAATACCTGTTGCGCTGCGGTTGTGGGGGAAAAAAGGCCAGTAAATGGGAAGAAAAAAATGGCACCTGTTAAGTGCGTGCTCCGTGACCGCTCTCCTCTTCCTTGGCGCGGTCATCGCCGGAAAAAATGGCGATCCTAGACGGTGGATAACGGGATCCGCCGCGTTTTCTCATTATCGCCGGTATTACGAGGCTATTCATTCAGATTTACTCCGATTCTGACCGGGAATAAACTCACCAGGCGCATACCGCTGCCCTGACTCATGAAATTATGGCGACTCAATTAACCTTACCGCGCGTAAATTCGCGGCTATGTTCCCCGTGGCCGCAGGTGGATACGAGCATCAGCCTTGCAAGAGTTTAATCGACCGTTGAATAGGGAAACTCGCGTCCAACGATTGTCCCCTGCAGCGTTTGTTTCTTTCGTCCTCCTATGTTTCGTTTGTTTCTTTCGTTCTTTCTGTCTTTTACGAACGATAACGATAGGGTGACGGAACGGAATAGGATGCCACGTAAGTCAGTGGATACCGTGCGAATGGAAACGTTGCCAGATGCTGGAATCGAGTGCGTGCGATTAGACTGTAAATTGAAATTAGTTGCAACTGGAGTAAGTGTCAGAGATAAAGCCGGTCTAAAACTAATTGATGGAACGTGAATGCTTTGGGTGTGTCGGAAGTAACGCTTTCTAAGCATTTGTCGATGCGCACTAACGACGAAATCAGTGACACGGATATACGAATTTTACATTGTATTCTATATCGCAAATTATTCGTTCTAAAAAAAAAAAAAAAAAAGAAATCAAAGAACAAAACTGAAGTGACGAAACTTTTCGAGCTGAAATCGATCACCGATGGCATCTCATTTGACGAAGGAAATTTCTAAAATTCCAACAGTCGCGAGTAATTCAGACCCGAAACACGGAATTTGTAAAAATCGGTCGATGGTGCGAACACGTATAAACGCAGCGTCGACCTCGAGTATCACGCGATCCTTTTCTTGTTCTTCCATGGTCTGGAAGCGGGATTTTTCCACGGCGGGACGTTATTGCTTCGGAAGCAATTATAAGTACGGTAGCCCCGAACAGAATTGCATACTGCACACCCCGTTCATCGCTCGTTCTATAATTGTTTCGACGATTCTTCGTTCACCTTCGCGTAACGAAGAGAAAGAGACGGAGCAGGAGAGGGAGAAAGAGCGAGTAGATGTCGGCAGCAATTGCACCTGCTTCGATTTTGCTCGCTTTTTGTAGGAGGGGCGATCGCCTTATTCCCATCCATCTCCGTGACCTCAAGCACGCAACCTCCGGCTCCGATTGATACAAACCCCACCAGCCCCTGAATCATTTCCGAGCCGATCCTGAATCCTTCACGCCATGCTTCGTTCTTTCACCGCGACCTCGTCGTGTCTTCCACCATTTACTCTCGTTAACGTTTCCTTTCTTTTGCACAATCCGCCCTCCTTTAAGTTCTCCGATAAACATGCCGAAAAATTTGACGCCGATGAAGAAACGACGAATCACGATTTCTCAAGTTTCTGCCTATAGCGACGGTCTATTAAAACAGACGTAGAATTTCGAAAATAGCTATATTTCTCAACGCTGTCGCTATCCTTGCACCGAGTTCCAGCAACCTGTTTCGTAATCTAACCCAATCAATCTATCAACCGAACTGCATGAATCCTCGGAATCAGAAAATCGTGACACTGCTCGTTCTATCTTATCTCTGGCCTAGATCTGTTTTGCATCAAACAATTCTTACCCCGATACATTGCCTCTCTTCGTCTCTCTGCCTTTAGCCTGGAGAAAACGACAGAGTCGCGGTCTCGAGTTCCGTAGCTCACGTTCCGGCGATTACCGAGGAATCCGCGGAAAATAAAGCAGCTGGAACGTTTAGTAACGGCGCGAAAAAACCGGCAACGTCCGTGGTACAATGTAGAGGAGGGAACGGCTGAGCAATTACCGGCTGACCAGGCCCCCGGTTTACGTCTATTCAACAACAGCAGCGGCCGCCGCCGCCGCTCGGTCAGGAACGTGTCCCGGGAGAAGAGGTCGCGCGCGGACGATCGTGCAGCGTGCGAAAAAATGCGAGACGGTCGGCCGCTACCGATCTGAAAATCGTCCGGTAATCGCAGGTTGCACCGCGGCGTGCACCGGCGGCGGAGAGTGCGTGCTCCTCGAAAGGAGTCAGCCACAAGCGACAATCGCCGGTTCCCAGCGGCCCTCGGGACGACCTCTCGGCCTCTGGAGAACGGCCGCGCCCACCACGCCGACAATTGCGCCGACCGTTGCACCGACCGACCCGCCACCGACCACCGCACCGTGCGGCCTTCCTTTAACGTCCTGCCCGTGACCACCGGATCCGAGAGCGATCTTGCAACTTTTGCAACAGAATAAGAGAGTAAGCGAGTCTGCCTATGAGATGCTTGGCGCAAACGGCAAGGGCAGTACAGGGAATGTCCATTTTTAGCGATTTTACGGTGGGTAATGCGGAAATTGTAGGTCTCTTTCCGTACAATTATATCACGTAGCTTGTGCAAAGTAGAGATGCGCATATAAGATCTGATCTACTGGTTGAAACCTGAAACAGGGTTCGTCGAATATCCAATTTATCGAAGTTTGTTTCTTTCTTAGAGCGAAAGTGAAACCTCAAGAGGTCTGTTTAGAGGAGCAGAGAAGAAGTTAGAACGTTTCGCTGTTAATCGGCTAATCGCAATCGATGATTCTTACGCGAAAATTTCGCTGCAATACACCCATTATTCTAACCACTTAACAATCAACTATGTTACATCCGAGGAAATGAAAATTTCTTGAAAAACATGCGACGTACGTTCGAAAGAGGAGATAATTAGAACCAAAGTTTAAAACGATTCCAACAAGCCTTCGTATCGCGAATTTCGGCGAATCGTGGAACCGCAGTTCGGACGAGAGATCGAAATCTCAGGGTAAACCGTTACGTGGATCGACCTGTAGGGAACACGATGCCCATCAAGTCGAGGCACAGTGTTGCAGCGGCGGTCGATTGTGCACGTCTACGCGATGCAATTTTCAAGATCTCCGTGCGCTTGTCGAACAAGATACCCGCGATTCATTATCGACGTTCGGTCGCCGCTCGTTCTTTTGCTCCCTTTCCACGTTAACGATCGTAATTTGAGATTAAGTATCGGAAAATATATTCCTTTGGGGAATTGCCATTTACCTGGCGCAATTCAGCGCGGGAAAAATGCGCGTGAATCTTTCGGATTAACGACCGAAGACCTACCGCGCGAACTACCGTCACGAAAACCGATTTTACAATTATTTATGTACCCTTTCTCTTCTTATTGATCATTATAATCATTGATTTCGCCAATGCTGGAACGAGGGCAATTGGAAGAAAGGGTGGAGTACAGCCAATCCTTCTAGAATTCTACGTTCGTCTTTCTTTATTTCGTTGATCGTCGAAGCGAAGGATTTTCTGCTGTAACACGAGAAATACTTCGCGATATCGTTAACTCCTACTAAATGAAATTGTTTCCAACAACGTTATTACGTATATTCGTTTCGTTTCTATTTCTTCGACGAATTCTATCGAATACGTGTCCCATCGATTATATCTTCTGTCACAATAGGCGATCAACCATGAAAAAACTACCACGAGTTAGAGATATTATAACGGAAAGGGTAACAAAACCCAATCCTGTAAGAATCGTGTCTTTCCGGTCGTGAGAATTCCGCACGATTCACCGATTCAATCAGAATTTCGAAACATCGACCATTTGACCGATCGATACTTTACGCAAGTGAGTGCCGCGAGAGATAAAGCAATTTTGAGGTGTTATTATTTTATCGAACGTTTCTACGTGTCGCAACTATAGCTACGATTTCCGTGTAAATTGCGTAGAAGTAGTCTCCGCGATGGCAGCTCGCGGATCCGAGGGATCGATTTCGTAATCACCAGGCGAATTTCGTAATATGATTGACACTCGTCAAAAGACAGCTCTCCGTGAACAAATAAAATAGCAGATCTGGTGTTCGTATTACGTCGATATAACTGTCAGTCTGTTTATCGGTAGTTCCCGTAACCTATATTATTAACGTTATATTTTATATTCATAGTAATTTCCAGTGAAAGTGAATTTCAATCTGCATTGCATAAAGAACCATTGTATATAATATCGTAATTATGGGTAATGTATTCATAGATAAGCTTAGTAACTCGTCAGAATACACATTTTTCTCATTCCGATTATGTTTTCTTGCACAATTTCTAATAAAGTTAGCAACCTGTCTTCGACCTCGTACTAGAACGTTTTCGTTAAGACGGAATTAAAAAATCACCGAACGAACGTCGAAAGTATTCCGACATGGCTAGAAAATTCTTGCAGTATCGTGAATAGGCTATAGAATTAGCAAACTGCCACTAGCTGGCGAAACTCTGCTGGATTTGTGCGCAGTGCTGGTGCATAGAGCATTTTTTCGCAAGCAAAGAGACGGAAAAGTTCGGTTTTGCCGCAGACGCTCGGTGAAAAGCGTGCGAGCGATGCGAGCGCAAAATGGCACGAACGGTGCGGTCGGCGTCCTTTGCCGGGATTTCTCTTTCACTTTGAAGCAGCTTCTTCGGCGGATTTCTTTCACGACCTCGTCTCGCTGCTAGTCTAGTTTCCAGTTGAACCGACTATACGCGATCGCCAATAGCAAGGCCTATTTAAATGCCCTCTACCGAACTGCTATTTATTTTAGGTCTGTGGTCACGCAGGAATTCGTTGCTTAGAAAACCGACTGTCTTACAGAGGATTCTAATTTCTCAAAAGTACGAATGCCTAATGGTTGGCCGTGGGGAAAATTATGACAACGTTTTCATCTTTGAAACACGTAGTTGCATTAACATTTCGTTACCGATCCATCATCGTCTGCGTTGTGTGCACCGCAAATTTCTCCACGCGCTTCATCAATGACACGGAACACCGTTCACGGACGCGGAATAGAAAGCTTCTTGAGGAAACACGCAACAAGGGTCCCGGTCAGTTTTCCAAGAGTAGTTCGGAGGCTAACGACGGACCGGCGGTCATTTCAACTTTATTGCAAGGGCGTTCTCTGTTCGCTCGAAGAGACGAGGGATACCACACCGCATTAATGCATCGTCAAGTGCTAATTACAGGCTGCGTTGTGTTTCCCGGTAGTGGCGAGAAATTTTATGAAGGCTACAACGCGTATCGCCCATTGTCCTCCCTTCGACGTTTCCCCATTGGGATCCTGTGGCCCTTTCCGCTTCTTTTCGATTTCTCCGATCGTAAAACAGGAAGAACGAACAAGTGACATAACCGGGAACGAAGAATGAAATTCGGATAAGAAGGACGACGTTTGAGCGGTTTCCAGGGAACGAAAAAGCAGGATCCTTTCTCGCCATAGAAAAAATCGTGTACACAGCTTCGGCAAATTTGACGCGCTAAAATATTCTAATATTCTTATCAAATTATTTGATACACTATCCGACATATTGTTTCGGATCTCGTGGCAACGAACGAGATAAATGAATACCATGGACTGTTTCGTGATATTTTTATTTCAAACGAGGCAATTCAATCTCGGTTTCGTTGTTACGTCAATCCGAGCGAAAATTGCGGTAGAACCTCCATTATTCGAACGTCTACTCTCCAACGATTTTGCTATTCGAATGTTTCATTATCCAAGCGTTTTATTATCCGAATAGTAACGTGTACTTCTATCTTTATTTTCTTTTATTAATGTCGAACGTATTTGCCAGACGACGTAGGAGAATCCCCATCAAACAGCAAATACCATGGTATCCTCTCTAAACACAAACATTCCCGAAACGCGATTTCTGCGTGGCTGCGAAATTATCGACTCTCTTGAAAGGATCTCAAAGTGACGGGTGTCCGAGACGGGGTGTAAATCCGAGCGGTGTACGGTCGTCCGAGGGGAACGCGTTCTAGGAGATGGCCTGGCATTCGGCGAAGGGGCAGGCCGTCCGTACTGACCGTACTTCATTACCCGGGAGGGCCAACGCGCCTCACGGGTCATCCGTTATCATTTTTACAACTGCCGCCATTCAACAATGTCGAATAAACTCCGTTAGGTATTGCGGGCCAGGCCGAACCGGCCCGCAAGGGGATCCACGCGAAAGCCAGCCGCTTTTAAACCTATCGATCGCCCCGCGAATCCGACGATTCCGTCCGCTCTTCCAATTTATCGTGCTCTCACGTCCATCGTGCCGCGCCTTCCGCTCGTTGACGTTCCTACGATTATCCATTCGTTGCTGCATCGCGAAAGCTCGTTGCATCGAACATTTTTTTAATAGTCTAATCGTAACTCTTCCAAATTTATTCGCTATTAACCTTATGCTACGTAATTTAATAGTTGTCGATGCTTCTTAGCTCTTTCACTATGCCGCTTTTCCTCAACTCAGACGCCCTATCGACCGTTATTTCGCTTCGTAAGATACATCGAAATTATCAAAGTTGCGCTATGCAAGTTATTGCGAACACAGTACGAAAATATGAAACTTTGATTTTCTTGGATCTTCCGAAATACATTTCAACTTAAAAGAGCGGTGTAGATGTTCCCAGCCGTTCCAACAAGCTCCTCGAAGCATCTGCTGCCACAACGGCAGCCACTGGCTCGAAGTGTTAACAAATGCCCAGGTAACCGTCGCGCCGGGACACGGTGTAAATTCCAGCGTTCGTTCTCGATCGCGCCCTCCGACCCCGGAAACTAATATCTAAAGGCGCGACGAAGACAGCGCTCCACCGCGTATAGATCGAATACGAGGAGAAAGAAAGAGAGAGAGAAAGAAACTAGAGGGAACGGTCAGCGAGCGCGAGACGAAACACGGCCCCGGGGTTAAACGAGTTCCACTAACGAGTTGACAAATCGAGTCTCGGGGGGGTCGTGGCGAAGTAGACCTATAAAGCGAAGGTCGAGAGAGGCCGGGGTTCACGTCGTATGTATCACCCGTTACTGCACTCCGACACGTTTATTGCTCTTGTTCGCGGCCTCGTAACGAATGACTCGATGCCAACCGACACGGCGAACCACCAGGCGAACACATGGAGAGAAAGCGAAAGGGGAGGAACGGCTAGCTATGGAAGAGACGGATGAGAGAGTAAGACGAGCGAAGTTCGTTGTTCTCATTGGTAGTGGTGCACGCACGCCGTCTTTGTTCGGCAACGAGCCATCGTCGAGGATCTCCCACGAAGTCGGGGATCCGCTGCTGCTGTTCCAACTGCGAGAATACTTCGACGTTAAAGAGAACGAGAATGTTCGTGCGTGCGTTGATAGAAGCTCGCATATCGCCGTGTATGTCAAGTCTCGCGTTATACCGTGAATTTGTAAATTTTCTTTGATTTATCGAATCATGCTATGCGTATTATAAATGATACTGGAGACCGAATTCGGACTTTGGATAAATTTTTGCGAGTTTCGAGTCGAATTGATCTGAAGTAAATGTCGATCGATTTTGTAGAAGTTCTCGTCGATCGACGATTGGCTCGATCGATCGTTCTAAGGTTCGTACTCCTTTCATGAACTTGGAATCGAAATTAAATGCCACTTTCTAACCTCGAGCCTATTCCAATACTCGCATCTTGCTCTTTAAGCTTTCGTCAGCCGACTGCTTAATCTTTCCGCGTGGACACTCTGCGCAAATCTAAATGAGTCTCTCTGTCGTCGGAGAATGCACGAAGGACCGGCGATCGGGGCTTTAGAACGGGCTGCTCCAGTTATAACGGCCCCGGGTGCCACAGTGACGGATGTCGGAGCGCAGGCCATTACACGGAATAGAGAGCCATTGGTCACTCCGGCGGAACGTAGGTCAAATTGACGAATGGTAATGAGTTCGCCTTGTTAGAGCGACTACGCGCCGCCGTTGCTCCGGTTTCGTTGCCTTCACCCGACCACCCCCGACCCTCGTTCCGTTCTGGAATTAAACTTCGATACGGAACAGGCTGGCCGCACCTGCCGATGCGGAGGGTTGCAGCGACGATTCATCGCCGATGCAGAGATTAACGAGTCTTCGGTGGAGCGTAGGATCGCGATGGGCGAAAAACTGGCCTCGATTTTCCGGAAATTACCGACTACAAGGCCACTGTTTTAATCGACCACCGTTGGGGAGAAAAGGGCTTTCTACGCTTTTTGTCGTTCCTTTTTCTTCGTGGCGAACAGCTTCGAGCTGAGTGAGAAATTGAAACGAGGGGAAATACCTCGAGAGAATCTACGTTCTAGATCGATCGATCGTTTTTATAGACTTTCCTTTGGATGTTCATCCGATTGATTTAGAACTATCTAAATAAAAACTACAGTTTAAACATCCAAAAACCTCGCGAACACACGTGTCCGCTGACTATGTTCGATCGCTCCATCCTTATAATAATATCAACGCAAAGAACGCTTCTTAACTCTTCAAATACCATTTTCACGTCCTAAGTACCATTTCCACTTATCGCACAAAGCTTCCAAGAAAATCCGATATCGCCATCGCTTCGATAACCACGTGGACCAAACTTTTTCACATCACCGTTTCGCGCCTTAAGTTGCCGAAATCCTCTTTCCACACACTCGATACACCTCGCCTGTTCGCGGTAAACAAAAATCGCCGACCATCCGGGTAAATACCGCCGATACACCATCGCTCTCTCCCTCTTTGTTTCCACGGAGCATAGGTACGTAAGTAGGTACGCAGAAACGGCGGAGGGCCCGCTACGGTGCACGTCGTTCGACAGCCAGGCGTCCCTACGCCACCCTGTTATTTTCTCGAGGGCAAATTATCCCGGAGGCCGCGGCGGCGGCGTGCTCTCGATGCACTTGCCGCGGCGGCGGTGGCGGCGGCTGGTCCCGAGCATTACCCCGGCTAGTTGCACGGAAGAAGTAGCATCTTCGCGCACGTATCTCGAGCCAGCACGGCGCATCAAGGCACGTCCTACCGGATTGCGGCTCCAACGATCTCGCCGTGCTGCTACCTGCTCTACGTATCTTACGTTACTCCTCTTCTCGAGTATCTCGATCCTTTCCCGACGTTATTTTACCAGGTCGTATAGTCTGTTTCTAGGTGTACGGATGGCTGTTGGTGTTCTCGGCTGTGAAATGGATCGAACGCACCGACCAGATTCCGTTGATCATGAATCGCAGAGATGTCTTTGGTACAGAATAGACGTCTTTCGTTGGTCGAAATTGTCGGTGTTTCGTGGGAAAGCGAAGACGAGGAAGATTTGAAACGGTGTTGGATGTAAGGAAGAGTATGTTGTGTGCGAGAGAAGAAGATACCGATAGTGAATATCGTGTATTTTTGTGCTGCGTTAACGAACTTTATTATCGAATTATAAAATACGAGGTGGCTGTTGATATTACGTTGTTGTTATTATGATAATTTAGTTTAGGTAAATTAGTTTCAAGTTCGACGCAAGATCACGGGTTTTCTAATATTTGGTTGTCCGAAAGGTGTCTTTCTTTTACAGACTTGTCTTTTACAACGATGCATCTTTATACATACATGAAAACCAATCTGTCGAACGTTGTGATCCTTATTTTGATAGAACAAAGTGGATCATACGTAATTCGATAAAATAATATAAAAAGGAAAATGTCGTGCATCCATTGTTTCCTTATAAAACGAAAGAAACTTTTCGGACGACCTATATTACGTACGGCTATGAATATATAGGACAACGTTTTAACGTTTTTAAGAAACGGTCACATGTTGAGATGGCATACTATGCCATGTAACGTGCTTTGAGTTAGATTGTGAATGTTTCGTATATTTGTATGGTTTACATATATGTACATATTCGTATACATATGAAGTAAACGTAAATGTAAAACATTGTATATATTTGATATGTAAATTACGCTGTAATTCAACAACAGACGATCAAAAAATAATTAGACGCAAAATGTCATCTGATCTTTAACCCTCTGTAACAAAAATTTTGTTTACCAATATAAAAAAAGAAGATGATCAGTTACAATTTTCTATGATGTAAAACTTGAGCACTTAAAAAATTGCTACATACAGATCGTTTAGTATTAATATAAGAATATACCAATAACATAAAATTCTCTAATAACAGGCAAATAACATTAAATTTAAAGTATACAGGTAAAATGAACGTGTATTGTGATAAAGCGTTACAGAGGGTTAATTAAACGAACTTGCATTTATACAAACATGAAAAACGCACTATGTGCTGTTAATGAACAACAAGATATTTATATACTGAATAGATTTATTTTCCCTACCTTTAACCGGAGATCGCAGGAACTCGATTCTCGTCCTCTCGTTGAAACTGGCGACGTCGGTTGCAAAATTAACCACTTTTATACGACGATCGAACACTAAATTGTACGCATTTAACACCAGGAAAGAGAAAACTGTGACGCAACGCTACATCATCGAGTCGAAATCCGAAACTGAATTGACCTTTGTTGCTGCTGTACAGATGTTATAGTTACGAAATGAAAACAATCGGAGGGTAGGAACGTTTCGATTTGACTTGTACGGTTTTTGTTTACGGCCGTGGAACTAAACTCGTTTAATACGTATTACACCTGAAATCAGACATGTTCAATACGAGTTAACGTTTGCTTACGAAAAGGTAACACTTTAATTTTTAATACATATAGTAACATAATACTCAATTAACAAAGATATTATTTCTCCTTTGCGAACAAAATTCTTTCTTTTATTTAATCTGCTTTTGATCATTACTTTGTTTAAATTACTTCCTCCAATATTTAATATGTAAACGTATAATATGTTGAAGTAATTTGTTTCGTATATATCTCATTGTAAAAATTAATATCAATTATGTTCGCGTTTAATGATATTAACGTAAAACATTCATTTTAAACAATCGCTGTAACAATATGTTACGAAATTTTCCATCCAGTTATATTCAGGGGGTGTCCTGAATTAGAATGTTCTAAGACAGCGTGTTTTTGTGATTTTTCTTAGAAGCGAAGGAAAGAAACGAAGTTGTTGAATTTTGAGGTATGGTTTTGTATATGTTTAACGAATACAAGAAAATTTTTTTGAAGTAAAAAAAAAAAACATTATACCAGATTTCTAAGCCTATTTCATGGACTACAGTTTTCAATCTGCGTGAAAGATCCACTAATTTTTGACTGAAACGAAAAACCAAAAAAGGATCAAATTATTATATATTTTTCTTCTCGATGAACTAAAAAGAAGACAGGCAAGAATTTTGGCAGGTTTAGAGAAAAGATGTGTTTTTTTAAAAAGAAAAACTAAACTTTAAGGAGCTATAACAATTATTTAAATAAACTTTTTGACGAACTTCTTTACTTTAAATAAGCGTTCGTTTGGGTCGTTGTTACGTATAAGAAGAATTTTTCTCGATGAAACCTCCCTCACAAAAGAAAAACAACTTCGAGTCATCTACCCGGAAGCTTTCAAGCAGTTCGGACAATTCCAATCGCGAGTACGATCCGCACAAAATAGAAGACCACAGCGGTTTCTTATTACTATCGGTATCCATCCTTATTACGGTTCTTTCTACGCATTAAGAAAGCCTTCAGTGTTCACCGCGAATACAAGGTAGCAGAAATAGAGACGTAGCGAGAGCTAGCTACCTGGAACGACCATGAAGCGTCCCGATAGGGAATTATTATCCTCCCCGGAATTAATCTCTGGTTGGTTATTCTTGTTAGAGGGCCTGATTAGCCCGGGTCGATCGCGATGAAACCTCGGACGCTGATACCATTGAGGCTTGATTAATGGCGGCCTGGGTCGCCGGATTCTTTGGCCATCGCGCTTCGTGGAAAACAGGGCAGGCAAATTATCTTGTATTCGCCGAGAACCACTTCCATCCAACTCAAATGCCTGAGTCGTTCGTTGGGATTGGTTTTCAACTTTCGCGCAAGTGGTATCCTGACAATAGAAATCGTGCGATTTCCACACTCAAATTTGCGTTTTCTTAGTGGCAACAAGTTTGTAGTATCATAAGTAACTTGCTCAAATTACAAAAATTTGTCAGGCTAAGCTAAAAAATGTTACGACGTTCCTTCAGACGATATACATTAGCTCGGTTTTTCTAGAATTTTAATTTCTAAAATGGTCTAAAACCTCGAGACGAAGCGGAGAAAATTAATGGCAGACGATTTTATTCGAAGAAATTTCAACTTTTCAGTTCAATTTCGCAGACGAATTTGTCGCAATCTCAATTTTCCCGCTCGGTTTTAGAGGCAATTTTATTCGAATGAATCTTTTTGCGCGTTCCTAAATATCAAGATGAACCGTCGTAAAGAGAATTCGAAACGGAGACTCGGTTCCATTAACAGTTCCATTAGGTCTCCGTGTCCCGAAGCTACTTGGACGATTTCGATGCAGAAACGCGTCAGCTCGAGCGTAGTGAGTATCTCTGTCTACGGTCGCGGGATATTTCTGGCGGGAAGAGCGGACGTTGATTATCGGCGACGGATGGTCGCGAGTCTGACGCGTGTCTGCAACCTCTTACGAATATCCTACGTTCGATTCTTTTTATTCTTCGTCGTACAGTCAAATATTTAGACGCGAACGAACGTAACGATTTCTGTTCTTTTCGCGCGATAACATTGATCAATTGGAAAACCTCGACGAACCATCGTCTAAAGTGTTACGTATTTCTGCTATTCTAATTTCGTCGACGTTAATGTTCAGCATTGAAATTACCATGGAATATGTATTTATCGCATAATTATCTATTAATTATCTAGTTACACGGAAATAAAAAATTACGAATAAATAGAACTATCGAGATATGTATAATTTTATGTGCTAGACTAGCTTAGGTTAGCTGCGTAGTAGTGACACGTATAAGTGAATATCAGTGTGTGGAAGTATGTGTGTGCGCGACGTCTCGAAAACAAAGAAATGCAAACTGTTCAGTCGATTAACAATCGGATATGAAAGAAAGTGCTGAGACGCGTGCAAGTGTGTATCGACGAATATCTCTGGAATCGCTTATCAAATAAATATATAATTATTCTATTATGAATTCTAAATGTAAATTTAGCGTTCCTATACCGTTATTTCGGCTATTAAGATGCAAAATTCTCAACAAGAACATAGATCCCTGTCAAATGAAATTGTTTCGAAAATACTCTAGCACAATTCGTTATCGATACAAATGATACACTGCGATCGTAAATTAGACAATAAAGCAGCGGTACCTATCGATTAGAGAATATGCACTGCAATCAAATTAACGGCAACTAAATCATATTGATTTTAATGGTACGCTAACTTTATGACCGTCTATTATTATATGCTTCCCATTTCCTCTTGATTTATCGACGAATACGTAAGCATGTGCTTATGCAAACACGTTGATTCGTTACGAGTAATCAAACCGCTTAATCTTCGCGAGATCAAGGATTTTTACCTATATCTATAAGAAACCTATTTATCCACAAATGGGAAATCTCGCTGACTTTAACGCGATACGTTTCGAATTTAAACGACCGAATGCGAACCGCCGTTAAGTCATCAACACTGGGTCTTCTTTAAATCTTTATTAAGTTTCTTGCTCGCTTACGTGGAATATAACAAGCTTCGAGCGTATCCAGAATGCATTTGGAGCTCGATAAAAACCGGGACCTCCTTGAAGAGGCGCGTGTACGTCCCGGTTTGGTTGTCGGGCGTCGCCTCCTGACGTCACGACGCATTTCATGAAGTGTGGCCGGTCTGCTCCCCTCTGGATATACGATCGACCGACGCCTCGTCCCGTCACTCGAGATTGACAGCCCTCGAGAGAAGACACCGAGCCAGAACGGCCACCGACGAAGACGCGAGCAAGCGACCGCGTTGTTGGAACGTGCACGACAGAGACTCGTGCAGATAGCGGAGGTCAGATAGCGAGAGCGTTACAGGAGGCGGTCGAGAGACGCGGTACAAGAGCGGACGCTGATACGTGCCAGAAGCCGGCGGACGCTTACTTGGAACCGCTTTATCATCTCGTCTTAATTCGGGACTTCAAATATTTATACCGGCCACGGGGTGACCTCACGACACGCTTCTCCGCTCTTGCTATTTTTTCTCAGGCCGACCAAGGAGCGAGCGAGAGGGAAATTCAGTGGCGAGTGACTTACGCCGGCTGCATTTTTTTAACAAAGTCGCGATGGACGATGCTTTTACCGAGCGACTTGATTTTCGAAACTTCGACCGCAGAATTTTTAGAAACTCTAAGGTGGAATGTAAATATATATATATATATAAATCGTATTTCGAATAAAAATAATCGTACGCAGTGAGTATTTGGCAATTATTATTTATGAATATCGGTTGATGGTATTGGTTGTAAAGTTCTTGGTTAGTTGTACGAAATGTCTCTTTTCTCGAATTCGGACGACCTTGTTCAACCCAAGTTCTGTAACTCGGGGAACTACCCTATTCTATCTCCGTTCTCGTGGCGTAAGAATCATCTCTGACGCCGTATTACACGTCAGAAGTGTATATGAATACTCGGTATAAGGGTGTGTTGATTTGCTTGTATCTACAGCGGCAGCTAGAAGGGGACAAAATCACATAACAGATTCCGTCTATAGACGATACGCTTTGGGGCATTAACCTGTAACCCTAGTTGTATGATAAGCAATACGGTGCGTGATGATTTCCAGCATTCTATTACTCTTGTGTATTTATTGATATTAATATTATCGTTCATTAACACACACATACGTTATCTTCTTTCCCATTTCATCCGTATCAAAGTCGAAACAATTGAAATCGTTTGTCGAATCGTGCGAAGAAACAGAGGATCGTTCGCACGGAAGCTAACGATCGAGCTGAGCACTTACCGGTAAGTGAGCTGAAAACCAACAGATTTTAACAAAAGGTAGAAAGATGAATCAACGTGCTGGTCGCGTTTTTCTGTTTGCACGCGTCTACGTGTCCAGTCGTCCGAGATCCGAGAGTCCGGTGCTAACGGAATTCCATCGGATGGGCCTCTTTCAGGAACAATAGGAGTCTTCGAAGCTTACGTCGCTTCAACCCCTTCTCGATTCCCGAAGGGTCGCGAACGTGCGATGAAATCAACAAGAACAACAACCACCACGATCTTGAGTGCCCCGAGTGACATCCGTGAAAGGGTTGCCAACCTCCAGCCCCGTCAATTTTCCTTTCCAACCCTTCTCACAATGTGGAACAACGTTCTTTCGAGTTTCTTCGAGGCGAAAGGGTTCTCTCAATGAGCTGGGCGTACGTCGTCTGATTGCCAGCCTGTTATTGCCTGTCAATTGCTCGCGTTCCATGTTATTAAATTAATATTAAGGGTAAACTAGTCGGGACAGGGTGGAAGGTAGACAGGGCGAGTCTGCTAGCTGTCCAGTTTTTCCTTTATTTCCGAGGAATTTCCCAGGGGGATTTCGGAAACCCCTTCGCTCGCTGTGTCAGTCTCCATCGGGTCAGTTGCGAATCTAAACGACAATCCCAATCGACGGGTCAACGATTGACCCTTTGATCGATCATTGTTTGCGAACAAAAGGGTGTTTGTATTTACGTTACGTGCAAGGGAAGTAGAAACTACACGTTTCTACGAGCTGCAGCATGATAAATCTTAGGCTACGCCTCTTTAGAAGTTCATGGATGGTGGTTTAAGTGATTTTTTACGCACAAGATTCGTTAGAAAAGAAGTTGCTTCGGACGATTCATCTTCTCGAACCATTGTCCTTTTTCTTGTTTGTTTACTGTAAATTCACAAAGAGTTAGATCTCTACCACAACAGTTACCAATAGCTTCAAACGTAAACTCGTGTTTCAATAATCTCGTTGTTGACGATTCTACACATTCCTCCGTTTTCTAAATTCTATTCAAACACGATTATACCATCGCTATTGTTTCAGAAATCCGTGATCCATCCAACATGGTCTCGCTCCACGCTGACATTTCTTCGTACGCATCGCACGACACTGATCAAATTAACGGCAGGCTGTTCTTACGCGAAGCTATAACCGCGACTACTTCACGGTGCCGCAGAAATATCGCTCACGGCTAAGACAAGAGGCAAGGGGAGACACAGAGCTTCCGTTGTCAAACGCATTTAGTTACTACAAACGGGAACTTGAGAGCAGAGCCTGGGGCTGTGTCGTCGAGACTCGTGCAGCTTAATTACACGAGCCGCGACGACGACGGGACAGATGTAACGTCACGGAGTCGTACCAAGTCGGTTGCGCTATTTTCCAGACGTTGACAAAATGAGTACGATCTTATATTGATCGATGCAACGAACCAATTTCCTAAGACTGTTTCGCACCACCGAGTTTAACAAGCTACGGTTAAAAAGTTGGCAAAATTATGCGTACACAAATTAGTATCCACATCGAAGAATACGTCTGTAAGCGCCCATCTATGAATATTCGCGCGTTTTACGTGACACGCTATCTGTTTTGTACGATTGAAATTAATCAAACGAAACGTGTTTCGTTAAAAAGAATTCTGCCAATAAACAATTTCCATGTAATCTTTGTCGATCTAAGCCTACGAGTAGTCTTGGAACACGGTCGTGAAGATCGAACGAGGGGACGATAGCAACAAGGGCCGTACAAACGGTGAAAGAGAAGGAAAAGCGACGGCAGGAGCCGAGAAGAAAAGAGTTACTAATGTTAGTCACGAACACGCCACGGAATCTCTTCCAGCTGGCAGCAGTCTTTTACAGACGTGTCCGCTCGTTCGTGAGATTTTCGTCCCCGAAATTAATGGCATCGCATTTTTCTGCCTGAACCGAGATAGTTACAAGTATCGTCCAACAAGCGTTAGAATGATGGGTAGGTGGATCGTAAACATAATAAGAAATTACGTCGGTTTTCATATTTGAAAGAAGTAGACATCCACGGTTTTCCATTCTACGATCTGACAAATAAATAAGTCGTATCCTGTATGCTATAACTTAAGATCTAGTTACTTCGTTAAGATTGGAAAGAGTAATTCAGTGATTAAATGACCGACGAAAGATATATCGAGAAATAACGAGCTTCGGACTAATCATCAACACACGTTCCACCAATCATTAACTTTACGTCAACATCGGAAACACTGGAGCACGTTCTAATGTAAGCCGTAACTTTATCCACAATTTAGCAACAACATGCCAAAAGTAACAAAACACCGATCGTCTACCGGTTCAACCACCCTTGCGTCTCACCCTATGCTCCAGCTTTAAACGGACAAAGTTTCGGACCGAATGAATTACAAATTTCGTGAAAACGAATGCGTTCGAATAGCTTCCATCCCCACTCTTGCCGCCATAGTTGCGAGTTTTTGGCAGACCGAATGCCGGAACGTTTAATTAGAAACACGGGACTGGCAACGAGAAAAGCGGAAGAGGATCGAGCGAGCGCGCAGCTAAAGCGCAGGGACATCCGGCGAAAGGAATTTATGGAGACAGCCGAGCTGCTCGCGCAATTCTAATAAAATATATCGGCAATTAACTCCCTAAATATTCGCGCCAGTGATCTATAGGGGGCCACGGCCGAGCTAAATTACTTTGAATCGCCATTTTTCAGAGGCCCCTGCAATTGCCCCTGCGGTTGCCAATTATCGCCGAATACCCACGACTTTCCTCTTCATTTTTCCTCCTACGAATTTTCCTCTCCGATCGATTAGGTGGTGGTACTCTCCTCGACGCAGAACTTCTTTCATAAAATTTTACAAACCGACTAGCGATATTCTGTCGAAAATTGAGTAAGTCCGTCCATAATCCACGGATCTCTAAATCGCCAATTTGTCTGCGTGCATAGGAAATTCGAAGATGTAACGGGATCACCTCGAAAATAAAAAATCGCAACCGTTTGGTAGAAAATTTCTCCCTGCGATTCCATCCTTCAACTCGGCTTTGTATCTGACAAGCTTCCTCTAACTAGAGCGCTTCGAGGTAACTCATTTTTCTAATTACTCCTCTTCTGTCCTATATCCAACGCCGACAAACAGGCTCGAGAGGCGGAAGGAAAAGAACTGGGAAACTTAGGTGTCGAACGTGCTTTCCGCCGATCCTTGCGTAGAACGTTCTTCTGGAGCGCCGGGGGACGAGTGTCTGCTTGGAAAAGGGTGGTGGGACGTTCGAGGGGGCAGACCCTTTGGTAGATCAAAGCGCCCCCAAAGATCAATACGCTTCTGAGACGCAGAAGCTTACTACTACTGCTGCTGCTGCTGCTGCTACTGCTGCTGCTGCTGCCGTTGCTTCGACCGAAGAGGAAAGAGAGACGGAGAACAGAGAAGCGAGCTCGAGGAGAGAGATCGATGTGTCGCGGTTGATCGAGGATACAGGGTATTAGCGGACCGTACACTATCTGTCTCTCTTAGATCTGGCCAGTCTTCTGGTTTTCTCTTTGCAAACACGTCACGTAGTACTTTTCGGCTGGCCGGAAGCAAAGGGGCATAAATAGGCGCAATTAAGGGAGTCGAGAGAGCCACGCTCTCCTCAGGAAATTTCCCGCGACCAACACGATCTGGCGGAAGCAATTTAGCCTGCTTGTGCTTCGATTCCGTCTTCTTCTGCCTCTTGTTCTTGTTCTTCGAAGGGATTTTCGGAAAGAACCTGTCTGTGTGTCCGCCTTTCTCTGTGTGCATGCGTGTGTACGTTTGTTAGGTCGCTGTAACTTGCTCCGATTTTTCTTCGAAATTCGAAATGCGTTCAGTATTTCAACGCTAAATTCTCCTTTCTCCACGTTTGCACGTGATTTGTTCGTTAACAGAAATGTGACATATTTCGTCGCGATATCAATCCCAAGCAGAGGATAGGACGATGGTTCGGTTAGGAGAAGTGGACGCTTTGCGAGACGCGTGGTGTCTGTACGAGACGCGTGTGGACTATTTTTAATGGGGACATTGATATGGATTTAAAATTAGATTTTCTGATAGGCAGAGGTACTTGATATTTTCTTATTCTCAGTCTCTGTTCAGTTTTAACGTACTCATAGACGATAATTTTCTATGATCCGAAATTAGAAGGCCACAAGATTCCGCAACTAAGTACAAAGGATAAAAATCGCAAGTTTGCTTGATTTTCTTATTTTAGTTAAGAGAAGACGCAAACACGATGCGAAAAGACGCTCGAAGATAATATACCAGCGGACACTAATTGTTAACATTATCCGTTTAACCCCTTTACATCCCTGCCAGTAATTTCATCCCACCGTATATAAACGCAAGGACGATCCAACTGATATAATCGTGAATTTCGTCACGGCTGCGAAGAATTAGGTAAATCGTGTGCAAACGGGCTGCAGCACGTTCCCGGGTCACGCAACACACCGCCACCAGATATTTGGTTAAATATTAACGACGTCGTTAAAACAACGCATTTGCGGTTCGTTAAGCCGAGGGGCGCGTCTAACGACTGGCCGTCGAGGGCTAGCTTCCACGAGCTATTCGGTTAGACCGGCCACGCGATACCAGCGCGTTTATTCTCTTCGCCGTCTAGGGATTCCGTGCTTCTTCGTTCGCCTTGTATAAACCGGGTTACCTTGTAACCGCCGCGATAAAAGTTCTGATTAATTCAGCTATTATTCGGTATTCGTGTTCGCACGATGGAACATCAGCCATGGGATGTTCGTGCAACGCCTTGTTGTTTCGGAAGTGTTCACAGGGAGAGGCTCGTCGGTGTTACGCGACTGTGTCAATGTTTCTTTATCAATGAAATTATTTTTTGCTCGTGGTTCTCATAATTCAGATAGTTGGCGATGCGATACGACAGCAACGAAACGATATTTTCGAGTAATTTTATTGCGCGTCGTAGTCAATTGGAGTTGTTGAAGCTTTTTCTTGCGAAAAAAGGGATCTAGGAGAGAGGAGGAAGAAAGTTAGATAAAAAGTTGGAGAAGAACTCGCGTCAAATGAAAAGCTATTGCCCTCGCGATGGAGTTTCGAAAGTCTCTCGATTTGCATCTGCTTCGCAGGAATGACCATAAATTCGTCTAGCTAAATCCATGCGGACTTCCTATGTTTTCCGTATTCCACCCTCTTTCGCTCCCTCGTTCCACTAGAAAATTCAAATTCTAGTTTCTTCGCCGACGTAGCAACCTTCCTATTGCTACCTACAACCGCCGAACGATATTACTTGTTAACGATACTTTGTCTCGACTATGAAGATAAATCAAATCGCGTTGAAGCTTCGGTTAGCCTGAAGCAAAAATTCAGAGACAAATTGCAAAAATTACAGTAACTCGGATAAGAGGCAAAACTAATAATATTAAAAACACCGACCTTTCGGCAAGCAGATTTCATCGAGCATCGAACGTATTTGCTTTCATTAACTCGAATCCTGTGCTAAAAAAAGGCAGAGAGCTCCAGAGGGGGAATCGGCGATAAAAGGCGAGCTTAAAAGTCACGAACTTAAGGGTTGAGTATCCCCCGTAGCAGGCAATCACGTTAAAAACATCGGCCAGCCCCTGAAAAGCAACCGGTCCCGATCGAAGTTTCGCCACTAAATTCGAAAGCTAATCTCGAGAGCAAGAGTCCACTTCGTGCTAGATCCCTTGGAAAAGAAACGGGATGGAGGTTGCCGGCGATAAAACGGTTCGCCGCTATGTAAATGTTCCTCGTCGTCCACCGACGAGATCGCGCTTCTCGATGCCGAGGAACGGGAAAACTACAAGTAGAAGGAAGGAGGAGAAGAGTAAGAGGAACAGGTTGAGAAAAAAAAGACTAAAGAAAGAGCGAAAGATGGGCGTCCAAGGCCGATAAAATCGAGCGAAGGGCAGAGAGGCGATATTTCAAGGGTGGTCCGCCCCCGAACGAAGAGCACGCCAAGTTCCTTAGGTCCGTGGGTAAGTGAGCGAGTGGACTAGTTAGAACGGACTGCTAGGGACAACCAGCATAAATTCTCCAACTACACGAGGGATGACCGGCCTGCACGCAAAGTCCCATGATCTTTTTCCACCCTGGCTAACCCCGTGCCGCTCTGTCCACCTAGCCGCGATTCCTTCTTATCCACCTTGACCCGAGTGTGCGACCGCTTCTGCTCTGTTTTCAACGAGATTCGGCCTTTGATTCGGAGTTCTTGTTCGATCGAAACAAACTTCTTATTCCTTTCGTCGTATTCTTTATCCTTCTTCGTCATTTCTTTTTCTTTCTCTAAAATACGAAGGCGTTCTTTTTCTTTTAACGTCTACCTCGATCCCTTTTATCGGTATCGTTGGACGAAAGAATTCCAACGTTAACAAATCCAGCAATTTTACTTCGTCTCGGCAAATATCTACGACGGCGAGGTAAAGAAGAAAATAAAATCAATCGAAATCAAATTGTTACCGCAGAAGTAGCCTTAAATTCGAGCACTTTACTCGGGAAAGCTACTCCGTCGACGTTATCGTTTCCACCCACGAACTCGGTGTCCATTGAGCGGCTTGAAGGCGGCGAATCGAAGCTTAACGAGTGGCCTTTTTCCGCAATTAATGTTCCAAGACGCTCGGACGTTCCAAGACCCTGGCCAAGGAATGTCTCGGGGGATGCCTCGGCACGCAAAGGTCGACAGGGTGACAGGACGTTAGAACGTCACACGGTGGACATTCTCGACACATACCGATCGACTTCGAAATACCAAGCGGAATCTCCTCGAACGTAGTCCTTGCCCGATCCTTTCGTCGGACATATTTGGAATTCCAAGATAACGCTCTTGTTGTCAAGACTCGGCCTCGTACCTCCACCTCGTCTCTGAGATTCGACCGTGATTGATCGTCTCGTGGAACGATAAATATTCCAAGATAGCAAATTTTTCCTATAACTCGGTTTACTTGTGCTTGAAATTTTATTAAAATTGGCATACATCGATGAGTAGAAAATAGAAAGCCTTAGGATATTTAGCGTTTAGGATATTTAGCTGTTGCAGACAATATCGATTTTCGTTCGAAAGATTTAGATTTGTCGTCAAATTATTATCATTTCTAACGTTCGAAACTCCCTTTAAAGAAATGAAATATCAACGAAGCATCGTCGCAAATAAGTAGCTCGAGCGAATCGTCGCTCGTCGTTAAGTAGTCTCCGAAGAAGGAGTCGTCCTCGATGATAAATTTGATCCGCGACAGACGGTCCGTGACTAGAAGTTATTACGGACGAAAGCGGAGCCGGTTTCCGCGAAGCTATGTCCGGGACTGTCATAGAATAATACGGGAATGCCATTGTAAACGTCAGTCGGCGACGCGGGCGGCGTTGATCGATGGCCACCCGTCAGTTGGCACCACTTTTAATTAAACCGCCCTCAAGATTAGCTCCCCTCTTTTTCCTCCGCTTCTTCTCCTTCTTCTTCTGCCACCGTTTCGCCTCGATGCCTTGTAATTGTTTTAAATCTCGCCCCCTCTTCCTCATCGTCTTCGCTTCTGCCACTTAAAACTCACGAGAAAAAAACCGCAAGTTGTCAAGGGTGACGGATTCACCGGCTCTGCTGACATTTATAAGCTCGTACAGCAAAAGGGTTGCATTTGTTCACCCTCCCTTGAAATCTTTCGAATGGATTATTTCTTTATCTTTCTTCTTAATTTGCAATGGGATCGGGGACGGTGATATTTTTGTTCGGATTTTTTTCTTTCTTCTCTTCTAGTAGGACGAAGGGTTCTTTTAGCAACGGTGCATTCTGATAGGGGTCGAAGGGGTGACCCACTTGCGGATGAAGTATCGATTTCGTGGAGAATGGAAACGTAGTCGGCTCGTTTGTAGAGCAATTAAGTCCGAGACGGGAATCACTCTATGGCTGTACGCTCGAATCGCTTGTTTCAATTGCTCTAATGCATCCGCGATAATCAACTTTTTATAACGTGATACTAGCAGATTACAGGAATAAATAGAAACGCGTGTATTAGGGAAAAAATAGAACGTGCGTCTATTTAGATCTAACGTTAAACGGATCGCATTTTACTTGGTCTGACGTTCGTCAAAACCATCCTGGCGCGTTTCCCTCCTCTCTTTTCATGTTTCACCGAGAAGTTGCGTCTAAACGTCGGTCGAACGCATCTATCCGTAACGCTCGTCGAAACATTGTAACGGCAACGCTAGCCGAGATGTATGGTAATTGTACGTGGCTAACTTACAGACTCGGAATGGCCCCGGGGTACGAAGTATCATCCAGTTGTATCACTGACGCAACATCCGGCCGCAGACAGGGAACTCGCTGCGGAAACCACCCCCAAACCTCATCATCCCACCCCCTTCTGCTCGCCGGGGCTGCGAGCTACACCAGAGACAGGCTTCGAAGTAGTTCGATCGTCTGACTTCGAGAGACTTTGCCCGATGGGTATACTCGTCCCGTCGACTGTCTCGAATTTCTACCGATTTTCGGCACCTGTTCGTTTCATTTAACACCGTATCGTTGCTGACTATGCTCCGAGACTGCGCGTTTTGTATTTAAAAGTTAGGTTTCCTGCGGAAGAACCCCTTCTTCTAAGATAAATTTCTCATTGACAGACCGATTTTTCTTAACATTCTTTACTGGGAACAAGAACAACGGGAAAAAGGAAATCTTTCGAAGAAAATCTCCCCGGAAATGTTCACTCCATCTTTCTTTGTCGTAAACGCAATTACCCTGTACGACCTTTGTGCTCGATTAATCCAAACGACTCAAAGGAAGCTCCTTCAACCGTCGAATCGCACAATCGCAAAGGCCCATATCTAAACGACTGACGATAACTTTTCAAACCACGTTCAACTGAGTAGAACACCCAAATCCAGCGCCGACCAGCAAGGTCCTAAGACTCGGAGATGAAAGCAGCGGGCGATAGCGCGTTTTTCGCGGCGGCTCGAGTGGCGTGTTTATCGGACAGCCGGAGGACGTTGGCCAGACGCCGGTCTATTTTCGCGCTGTTCTCCGCCACTGTGCTTCGTGTTACCTTACCTGTCTCGTGTTTTCTTGCGTCAAGCAGAGCCCGACCAATCGGTCCGAACAATAAACACGGCTCGGCCCGGATTCTCTGGAATTCCAGCCGGCAATTGGCCGCCGGATCGTACGCGACTGCTCCCAAGACGCCACTTCCGGCTAGCATCTTCACGGTTGTGTTGCACAACGCGAATTGTTCGCGGTTTATGCACGTCAGGCGGCGGCAATTCGATGCACCGGTACCAGCCAGCAATTCATGGTACGCCGTAATGTTAACTCCCTCTCTCTCTCTCTCTCTTTATCCTCGGTTCTTCGGAGAGGAGCGATGGTCAAGTATTTTTGGGGGAGAATGCGGGTTTCCGAATGGCTGCCGACATCTCGAGCGATGATTACTCGGACGTGTTTCCAGCTGCTGCCGCGCCACGTCGCGCGGCGATTCGCTCGAGTATTTTCCGAGCTTTTCGAGCTTTCGAATCGGCAGATAGGTGGCGTTTGGATTGAGTTTCGGCAACTTCTTAAACGCTTATGCGCTGATTCGGCCGAACCTTAGAATTTTATGAAATTTCTTTTTCAGAGGCATTAGACGACACTATGATAATTTATATCTGATTTTTGGAAATCAACTTGCGAAGTAGATCGTCTGTTTCTGGGAAGCCACTTCAATGTTAAAGCGAGTTTTGTTAGACATTTAAAGATTTCAAGGAACTCGAGCGTGTTGGTACTATAGTAGAACTGTAGCTCGCAGCAGAAATTTCATGCCACGTTAATCGAAGAGTCAAATTTGTTCGAAAAATTGACGTCGAATTACCTGGACTAAACCTATCGTTTCGTATTTCAGGATTCGAATCTTCGTTAGGAACTTCTTGTTAAAAATCTATTCTTCGACCCTTTGATAAGATTCCAACATTTTTGCTTCACAGGAAACATACTATCCATTGCTTGCACGAAAATTAATAATTCCCATGGCCGAAAAAGGCCACCCTCGGCGCGGTGAATGGAAACTTCCGGGCTCCGGTCAGTACGTGATGTGAATTTTAAATTCATCTGCAAAAAAATTAATATCCGGTAGTTGGACGTTCGGTGGCGGATTAAAGAGGCCAAAGAGTCGCACAATGTAGTAAGTAGGACCGGTCTGTGCCCCGAACGATAATTTACACGCATGTAAATCGCTCGCAACGACCGCTGCTGTCCGCATTAAATAACTGTAACGCCGTCGATGATACGCTTTAATCCACGATCGCCACGGATCGCGCACGCACAGATAATTGGCCGTTCTGCGTTCGGAATCGTCCGACAAGATTACACGCGTCAAACCGATCCGTTTTCACGGTTTTAGACCGCGTTCGAACGCGAACCGATCATTTCGTTCAATTATTTCGAAAAGATTTTATTTCGCTGCTTCCTGACGATGATCCGGCACGGGATTCTCGTTGTTGGAAGACTGCGAGATTGGACTAATTTTGGCATTTGTCCTGGGGTAATATACCGATAAGTATAGATTGTCCACGTTCGTGATTTCACTGTGTAAAAATGGACAGAATACACTTGGAACAGTGCATAAAAATTTAGATAAATACACATACTTTTGATTCTTCGTACAATTGTTTGCAACGCTGGAAAGCAAACGGATTGCTCGAGTGGCTCGTCCGAAGTGACTCACCCTATACGTGGAACAATAAACCGTTCACAAGTTTTTCAAGCTCGACCCAAACACGCTTCGAGAAATTTATGTTTCCGTTTGAAAAATGATGCCGCCATCCAGTCGACGCCTTGATGGAAGAATTTTAAGCTGTCCACGCAAAGTGCCTTCGTAACTGAGAAACTTTGTAGAAAAACACGATCTATTTTCCTTCGGAATTAATTTTTCAAATCTCGCTCAAGTTCATTGATTCCTGAATTAATAACAGCGGATACCTTTGATCTTCTAAATTTTATCGAGATCCTCCGTTTCCAATCTTCTTCTTAGAATTTTAAATTCCTTCGAAATTCTTAACGTTCTAACATTCTAGCACTCGGAGCGGATACTTTTAAATTACAAAGTACCTATAAATACGTACGAACAAAGTGTTACGCATCACGATCGCAGGGAATTCCAAAATCCTAATAATTCTCGCGAATTCCGCGTCTCGGCTGTTTACGGTTCTTGCCCGGAAATATTAAGTCGACCGTTTTACTTTGTCATCTCCGGTTCATCCCGACTGTCAACGGGGTTGCGTTATGAATGCGGGGCAATTTAAAATTCATTAGAAGGCGCGGGCACTGCGTCAGCACCCCCTTAGCCTGTCACTTTGTCTCGTTCTCGTTCCCTAAAATCGCGGGGAGGGGATAATTGTTCGTCACTGAAGCCGCTCGACGCAAGAAGAGAGACGCCAGCCAATCTACCCCGACCCCGGCCTCTTGTTTATTTAAATAATGCAAGGGGGTGAGCTTGA
Source organism: Bombus affinis (assembly GCF_024516045.1). Classification (NCBI taxonomy): domain Eukaryota; kingdom Metazoa; phylum Arthropoda; class Insecta; order Hymenoptera; family Apidae; genus Bombus; species Bombus affinis. The sequence continues at coordinate 17,880,134 of NC_066347.1, forward strand.
AAATGGATGACTACAAAGCCCTGAAATCCGCTACGCGAACACCACGAGGAACAGAGAAAAACAGAGACAGAGAGAATCTCGTGACAAGCATGAAGGGAATCCACCTGCCACGTTGCGGAACATTAGCTGCCACTTTTCTGTTGTTTAAGCCTTGTGTGCTTCTTAAGGCGAGATTTCTCTTTTCTTTTCCCTGTCTCTTTTTTTTCTTTCGGAGAGAGTTATTGTATTAATACTTACTCTTGCTCGCTTTGAAGATTGCTTTCTTTAATCCATTCGCTACGGCCGTCTCTGCCGAGAAACGATCGCGTAATGCGATTGTACGAGGCGCGTGCTGTGTACGCAGCATTTACAGTTAATTAAATATAGATATAAGCTTAAGGTACAGGACCATTTCTTTCTTATAATTCTACGTGTAAGGCAGGTGTTTTTATATAAATACAACTGGTAACAATTAATAGAATACAAATTAAAGAAATGCAGCGTTCGATAAAACCAACTAACGCAATTTGAACGATATAAATTAATCTGGAAAATTGGCCCCATAATCCAAAGCGCTCAGTAGCGTACCCAATCACAAATATACCTCTATTTACATGGAACCTTTAAATAACCCCGGTTGCGCGAGTCAGTCACAGTTCGTCGAATCCCCGTCCCGGTTTCCGTCGAAAGAACGGAATAATAGAGCGGCTGCGAGGGCCGACGTGGGAATAGAGGCAGCGAGGAGGACGCGGCACACGGGTTCAGGGGTGGATCAATCGCACCTCCTGTCCCGAAATAGTCTGTTCTTTATAAATGAGAGAACGAAGGGGGTGGACTGGAGAATCCAGGGATGAGGGAGCCGAGTTTCGAAGCTGCAGTTTAGATATTCACCGGTTGATTACCGTCCCGATGGGGCAGGCGCACGGAAAAGGGGAATCCCCCGGAGGACGCTAACTCGACAACTGACAAATTAGGCCGCCGCCACGACGACACTTGCAAAATGGGTCGACAAGAAGCTGGCCTCGAGTTTGACGCAGCCACCCGTCCACGAGATCCGAAACGCCTCGCGCCAATCAATTTTCTCCGTTCGACTGATACAACGATCGCATTTGAAATCGCTACGGATTAATTCTCCGACAAGATAGGTTGACTTAGGTTTTCAGAGGAGATTTGCACGATGAAAAGAACGCGACGGCTTTAACTAGCTCGTTGCTCACTGTACGATACCTCTTGGATGAGTAACTAGTCATCTCTTAATCTGAAAGATTTATAATGACAGAAACGGAAGTCAACGAAGGAAAATCAATTTCAATTAGATCAATTTATTTTTTCGCAAGTATAATATCCATTCTCAACTCGTCGATTTATCTAATATACACGAAACTACTATTGCCCCATTTCCGTATTCGCCTGCTGCTTCCACGCGGAATAGAAAGAACTGAAAAACTCGTCCTTTCGAGCACGCTGGCAGATCGAACGAAATCAGGAGCGACGTCTCGAGTTCGCGGTTCCTGGGCTTGATTTCGAGGCCTGGTAGACCCCTTTAAAAGCCAGGAAATTCCTCGTTGGCTTCTAAGTGAATTGAAAATAAAAAAAAGCACCGAGTAGCTGTGTAAATAATGTCCAGGGATAGACGGAGGGTTAGGCAGGGTCGTACGGCCAATACTTTTCGCATCGGGACCGGTAGGGTGGCACGGGGATTGTTATTCGTGCGGCGTACAGGCATGGTGTCGCTTTCACTAGAGTCGGTTACTGATAAACGAGCGGTTTCACCCCCACGAGCTACCCCCTGAATGTAAACTCACCCTTGTTCCCCCGACACGCTCCGAGCGCAGCTCCGGTGTAAATCGTTCGCCGACTTAAACGATCGTCGACGACAGACCTGGGATTAATCGTCGTGATTCCGATCTAAGAACTGACGACAACTATCTGCTTAAGTAACTTAATTGTTTTCGAGTGGATTAGTAGGTTGGTTGTTTAACTTTGCGCTACGTAAGTGTTTAAAGTTTGATGGAAAGGAGGGTTTTGGATGTTTTGGGGTTGGCGAAGAGGGTGTATCGATACGTCTTTAAAGTATTTCTCTTTAAAAATCGTTTTAGTCGGATAATCTTTAGTTGAGATATCAAAATGGGGATAAATAGCTAGAGTTTAAGTGTAAAGAATTCATTTGGTACGCGTAGGTAACAATTTATCGGAGTTTTGTAAATGTTGGTTTTAATATTAATTACTGGGATATGTATGTTTGTGCGAACCAATGTTATTTTATTCAGACAAATTAATTTACTTAGGTTGATTAATTACTGATCGCGCGTTCCGATACGCCCTACCGATCGAACGATTCTTTGACTTCTTATCGCTTTTGCGGACCTAATTAACGTATTTAAATACAATAATATTGGATCGTATAAACGGACCAAATCATTTCAAAATCAACATTTACGAAATTAAAATATTACGATTTCAAGAATGATATAGTTTACAGCAAATATTTCGATTTATTGCAATATTGTACGCGTGATTCGATATCTCGTACATTATTGCAATACGATAAACAGAAAAAGGTGAAAGCTTAGCGAAATAGACTTCGTATCGTTTCCTTCGAAACGACGCTTCCGTTTACAATCGACAAAGTAACAATCAGCGTGAATCGACACTAGTCGCACGATCGCATCTCTCCAGTCACACCTCGCATTCACATCTCGTAAAATCGCGAGTAGAATGAAAATTCCGAGGATTCTAATCTTAACGATCAGCTCTCCCATATTTTCACCGCAGTGGAGCAACATTAACCTCGAATCGACACGGAGAAATGGTTAGAGGCCGTGGTGGTGGAGCGATTTACACGAGGCGGAAAGGTCGTACGCGACGATTCGCGGGACAAAAGCGGCGCGTACGTGCGCGGTCAGAGGTGGAACGTCACGTTCTCTCCGCTAGACCTCCGGGGAACGATGTCTCAAACGAGCACGAGGGAAGCCGGCGTCGTGACGCACCTGCACCGAATTCCGTCCGACGTGAAAGTATCGACCCCGTGGACCAGCAAATGGAAAAAGAGAGAAAGAGAGAGCGAGGAAGAGAGCGAGAGAGGCCGGCCGACTTACATGTGGGTAGCTGCGACGCGCGTGTACGCACGCATGCCTGCGGGACGATAAGTTTGTCATAGCCAATTTATACAATTGGCACGCTGGCTCCTCCGCTATTCGCCACTGGGGACCCACGAATTTATGGCTAATGTCCCTCCCTTCGTTGCCGTACGTCTTTCAGTCTGTCTCGCGCCGTTTTGCCCCGTGAAAAAATAACCGCTATTCCAGCGCGGGAATGATGGCACGTCGCGAATGCTACCGGTTACGATGCTTCAAAGTGGCCCCGGATATGCCCTTGCGTGTCATGTATAGGTACCGTGATTAATTACATCGTGACCCGAATTTTTGATAGAACTGAAACTTTTAGATCGATTTGGAATACAGATTTTTATAGAATTATTTTCAGTAGATTAAGTTTTAGTCGTGGTTCAGGGTGTATAACGAAGATGTACATTGATAATGTTTATGTAACGAAATTAAGAAATTAATAAAAAGTGGACTCGGATTTGGCAAAAGTTTGTAGACACAAGTCGCGTTGAAAAGGCTAGTCCATCTGAAAATAGAAAGACCGAGGGAATAATAAGCTGGATTGATATTATTGCAGGACGTGGAATGTTTGTTTTGATTGGGCAAAGAACAAGTCCCCGGACAGAAGTTTCACCCTTTGGCGTGGTTCCTTCGCAATTGGTATTCAGCCGGGCGTATCCCTTGGATTTGTGTTACAGCGCCGGGGACATGTGTCACCGTGAACGATAGGTGTCGGTGGCCGGAAATAGCTGTTTAAAATTGCATCGACGGCCTACCGTTAAAGGCACGTGCGCTTTTTAATGTCCCGACCAATGCTTACGATAATGTCCTTTAAGCTTTTATTAACGGTTAGCGCCGGTACGTGGGCCGAATCGCCATGGCCATTCGCATGCGACATCACGAACAACCGTACGGATCTCCGCCGGGAGATCTGATAACACGTAAGACATTTATTTTTCCTCGGGAGTGGCACCGATGCGCCGATTCATTTCGCGTGTAATCTTTTTTCCGGAGGAATTTCCTCTTGCGTTTTGGTCTTCGAATTGCGTAATGACAAAAAGGAAATATCGGAAATCTTAGCAGGTCTTTTCATCTCTCCCCATTTTAAGTCGAAGAACGATAGTAACAAAGCGATTATAGCGTTAAAAAATGTTACGAATGTGACGAAACTGCAGATTCTCTGGAGAAATAAAGCGAGAGTCTACGATTGTTAAAAGGGACATTTTGCTCTTGCACGAGCGTTCCTGTGAGAGGCAACATTGGGGTCAAAAATTGGGACAATCTGCGAGCAACGAACCTAACGCGCAGCATGCGAGTTTAGTGGTTTTGGATCAATAGGAGGGCAATCGAAAAGAGAAAGAGAATTGTCCATTATGGCATTAAGCGTGCGAGAGGGTCTTTGGTCTCATGGGGAGGAAAGTTTTGGCAATGATTAACCAGACTCCGGGCTGCGGCTTCGATGAGTCGATGGAACTCGCCAGGGTTGATTTACCCGGAATAATTATGTCTCGTTGCCAACTTTCTGCGGCGAAAGTTACGGCTAGAACTACTTAGAACTTGGCTAAGATTTCTTCTTTACCTTTCGTGCAATGGTTACCCGATACTACTTGCTGTTCATGAAATTTAGTTTATTCATTAGGCGACTCGTCGATTTCTATAGGAGTTTCGTTCTGAGTAGAAAGTTTAATCTCGTTATTTGTAATTGTGGAAAAAATAGGCAGACTATTAGGGAGCCTGTACCTCATCTAAGCTTTTTACAGATTTCTAACTATATATCTTTAGTGGTTTCCTGATAGGATTACAACGTTCTGTTTTCGTACGAATATCGCACACAATGCTCAATACAACGTAACAAACTGAGGCAGTAAAATACACCTTAAATAAATAAATATATAACATATATATAGAAGTTTCTAACTGTTAAAACATATTAAATGTTAATTACGTCAACTATGTTCAGTAACTGTTTTTAAATACTTAGGGGGAGATTCTGCAATCAGATGATCTTTGTGTGAGATTCGAGGCATTTCATCGAATGAAACTATGGAAATCGATGCAATATCGTACACGCTCTCATTTGTTAATCGAAGTTAGCGAAAAGCAAAGAAGCGAAATCGGAAAAGCAGACAGTCTAGCGAACCTATCAATAAGCCACGGTAAAAACCAATCAAGAACAGAGATTTCTGGAAATTCCGGGAAGTTTCGGAAGTTCAATAACATCCGGCTTATCCACAAAATTCATCCAGTAACCGTAATCGCGTAGACTTTTGCTGACTTTAGGAAGCATCATGCTGCGAGGACATCTCAGCTCTGTCGAACTGTTTCGAGGGTTCTTCGTCCCCCTTTTCAAAAGAAATCTGACCGTAGGCAAGTCATCTTGAATATGATTATATTTATATTCGTTATATGTTACATTTTATTCTATCGTACACTGACATTAGTCTTAATTTTCGTGTTGATGTGTAGTTAACCTGTTAACCGTGCCGTTTCTTCGTCGACAAAGTCAATAAAATTTAGAACGTTAGATTTGTACAATAAAATAATTCGTACAATTGTGTCTGATATAATAGCGCAATTTTGTACATTTTCTAAAGCTAAAATAAACTTTATACGTGCAGTATCGATCAAATATGCCGAAGAGAAAGATGCAAGAAAAGCAGATGGAATGTTCTCTTGGCTAAAGGACTTCCTCAAACCAGGTAACAGATTAAGTTTTCTATCAATTAAGTCTCAACGTATCACTCTAACGCTACCCAGCGATCAAATCAAATTACTTGTCGGATATCCTCAAATTCACCTGTCCTAACGACGTATATTTGAATCGATAGTTGCGATCTCAGCGCTAATGTAACGCTTTGTAGACTATAGGATCGACGAAATAGGATCATTGCCCGAGTATTTGAAGGTTAAACAAACGGTAATTAATTTCAAACTCGAGGATAAGGACGATCAAGAGATCAATGCTGTCGAAGAGCCGTATGAAAATTCAGAACTACGCGAGAATTCTTTGACAGAGGTCGTTGGATATCAAATGGATATCGACGAGAATAATACGACCACAGGTTCAAAACCTGATAAAGGAACGGATAAAGACGAAGATTCTGATTCTATATCGACTAGGATGTTAATGGAAAACAGTGTTACCGATGATACAAATCCAAAACGGGATCGTCAATCGCCACTCGCGCGTCACGGTCTTCTAACTCTGACCGATCTCCTGAATCGTCCAGTCCGGACGATCGTAAGCTGCGCTCCCAGGAACACGAACCCACCCATTAGAGAGCCTAACATGCCTGTGAAACGGGACAAAAAGGACGAGAAGAAGGATAAGAAAAAGAAGATGCCAGTGATACGTATGGAGGGTGGGTTCTCGAGAAACTGTCGCAACGAAGCCACCGCGGATGCTACGAGCAATCTGCACGATAACATGGACGTGAACTTTCAATGGGGTACCAGTCTCGCCGAGGAGGTGGACACGAGTCGGCAGTTGGAATCGAAACAAAATTTGAGCAACCGTTTGCATCAAATGGAGAACGTGAATTCCTTCGTTGGAGACTCGAATTACTCGAATGATCAAGTTTCTTCCACCTACGACGTGAACGCCATCCACACAATGAGAAACTTGCAGCTGACGATGAACTCTGCGAAAGATACTGATAAGAAGAATGAAGCAGCTGTCGAATTATCTAGCGAAAAGTCGGATAAATCTTCGGAAACGAACGCCACGAATGTTTCGAATGAATTACCTAAAGAAGTAGCGGGCATAGAGTCCGTGAAGAAGATACTGAAAATGTCCCCGATCGTGATGAAGGAAACTAACGTCGACGAGGATTACAACATTCCTAGTAACGCCAACTTCGACGTAGAGATCAACGCATGGAAGGATCTCGTTCTAAAATCCAAAGTGCCTCTGGACCCTTCCAATGAGGGCTTTATCGATTCAGAAAATCCCAGACGTACAGAAACGCTGTCGATCAGACCGGAGCCTCCTGAGCCGAAACTGGATGTGCAAGCAATACCAACTACCAGCGACGAGGCCACAGCAGAGGAAGAAGATCCGGAGTACGCCAGAGAAATGAAACCTAATATGAACGCAAAAAAAGTCAGCAGCCCTACCGACGTTCAGAAACTGGATATCAAGAAATTGCATACCGAGACATTTTGTTTCTCGAAAAGATACAATAACGAAAAATTAAAATTCCACAGACCCTTGAGTGTTCTAGATTCGTTGGATAACGATGTGAACTTAGGGACTTTGAATTTTTCGACGAATACCGGAGGCGGTTGGGGAAATTTCGAGCAAAGCGTTTCGGAAGAATCGAGAAGAGTTAATCGCGAACAGACTGAAGGTGGTGAACAGAGTAACCTCATGAAGAGTCAAAGCATGGAGGAAAATGTCACGAACGCAGAAAATGCATCGTGGAACGAGAACAATACGGCTCAGGAACAGCAACAAGAAAGAGGGAATTTTGAGCCGCACGAACAACCAGACGCAGGCACGAATTTTACGAACAATTTAAATACAATGGGCGAAAAAGAAATCGACGTTTCTTTCAGTCGATCGCAAGCAGAGAATCAAGTTGCACGTGAAAATTCAGTGTTTACGTCTTCTCGGAGGGATTCGAGGAAATACGAGACCGATGAATACATAAATGCACAGGCAGATAATTATCAGTCCAACTTGGACTATTCCAATTCGTACGGAGACGACTATTATCCTGGCTACGAGTCCATGTCGTTGGAACCGGCAACAGGTAATGCAATCTTTTTTCATATTTTTCCGATATAAATTTAGTTCTTCGAATATTATGTGCTACTTAAATCTCAACTTCTACCTTTGATTTTTTGTTAATTATTTTAAAATAATAACATTAATTTCTGATTCGTAAATATTTCTTTCAGAAAGGCAATCTTCCGGACGCAACGAAGAGTCCGTAAGAGACGAACAACAACAAATGGACGACAATAAAGAATTGTTCGTCAAGAGCTCGGGACAAATGGAGAACACAAACCAATATGTTACGGACAACAATTATATAAAGGTACCCGGTGATCCCTACCCATACAGTCGAGAACACTTCAATAAATGGCGTATGTCCGAGCAACTTCATATCGGTCCTCAAAAAACCACGGAAACCGAAGAGATTTTGAACCCTCCGATTAACTCAAACACTGGCACACGAATCGACACTCAGCAACCTGTTCGAAAAATGTCGCAGGACTCTCGCGTTCGAGGAAAATGGTATAAAAATGTTCATAGCTAAACTAATCCTCGAAAAGGTGAAACAAACAGCATAAGAATATTTGGGCTTCGTGAATTCAGGCGTTAATTGATATTGTGAATTAAACTTCTTCATGTCCAAGATGTTTGTAATATTTGGTAGATATTTTATCACGACTATAATATAAACTATGAGAAAACTGATGTTCAATATTGTCCATAACATACTGGAATAAGAATAAACGTTGATAAAACAAAAGTTGATGCAAATAATCTGTTCGCCAGTGTCTCCTTTATTCAAATTTCGATTTGATATCAGTGATTCATCGTCGATATCTGGATCCTAGACTCATCCGAGGACAAAATCACATTACTATTTAGGACATTTAATATTTAATTGGCAACGATATATCATAAAATTAGAAAAGAAACCTTACGATCAACTGTCCACGACCGAAATAAAACGTTCATCGATGGAACAACGATGCATCTCGAAGATATTACCGACAGACTCGTCACGAAGAACCATCGCCACTTCCTGGTGAGTGTTACCAGCGGATCGAAGCTTCGCTCCATGATAGCGAGTCTTCTTTTGTTCCTGTTCGCGATCACGAAGCTCGAGAAAGCGGTCTTGCGAGTAATAAAGTTGTGATACAAAGTGAACGGACAGCAGAGCCGATACCTTGGTAGATCGTGATAATTAGCCGCGTAGTGATACACGGATCGGTTAATACCTGAGTAATACTGTGTCCAGGTCGATGTAACCGATCATTACGCGATTTCTTGCGGCAACCTACGCCTAGCGTAAATGATCCTCGTCGACCAGGCCCGATCGTAATTAGCCGGACGATCGCGGTATTTGCGATGCATTAGCGCTGAGCATCTTGTGATCGGGTCTAACAAACGCTACCGATCAACGATTAATAACGCGTTCTCTATGTAGCTCGTCGACAAATAAGAATTCCGAGGAATAAAGTTTCCAACTACATAGTCGAGGGATAAATTCGAGTTTCTAAGGGATTTCATTTTTGCGAAACGACTAGCTCGTAGAGATGGGATCACGAAAGAACTGGATAAATAATAATCGTTAAGAGTTTCGTTTTATTGTTGCTCCAAAGAAAATGGCAATTTTCTGCGGTGGTTATATAGTTCTGTAAACAATTACTTTGTAAAAAGGTGATTGGTTAAATATACGTTATAAAATAAATCCACAAATAATGAAATTACAGGATTTTCTGCATTACGAAGAATATTTATACTCGTTGATTGTAGTTCATACCTTCCGAAGCTTCTGGATATTATTCCAGGTGGATTTGTTTTCAAGAATATCGTTCTATAATATTTTACCGACTTCTCAGCTACCTTAAAGTTGAAAATTACACCTTTATCGTTATCATCTGTGTAATCAGTGATCATCAACTTTACGCACACGGTAAACGGTTAACCGGTGATTTTACACTCGAAAGCCTTAGATAATAACAACTCTAAAACTCGATTCAAAAGGCTAGGCGACCGTATTTAAAATACACGCTTGAATCGATTAAAACGATTATACTCAAAATTGCAACAGATTATTACAAATGTTTATTTCCTTTCCTATAAAAGAAGTCATCTGTTTCGAACAGAACCTACAAAATCAAACAATCCACCCAGTGAAAAACCACCGAATCCATTAGACTCGGTAGTTCTATCGAATCCAACGACTCCTTCTAACGATGGATCCTCTTTGGTTGAAGTTGAATCTGGCGAGGCGGACATTGATGTCAATGAAGAGGAAACTGCTAAAAAACGTGGTAAACAGAGCAAAGAGTCTGCGCACGTTCATACCATTCAACCGGATGTTAATATTCCTCATGGGCCTCGCATTCCTAACAGTTACGAAAAAAAACGTATGCGTATTTCTATATCCGATTTGAGATCGGCAAAATGAAATATATAGGACAATTAAAAAATATTTTATTCTGGCTATGCGCAGACGTCAGCAAGTTGGTCCAAAGTCCTAAAGTCGTGACTTTAAAAAAGAGTGAGAGTCCGGTCGAAGAGACAGATGTTCGTACACAGAGAAACAAAGGACTATTATGTATGTAGGAATAAAGACAAATACTTGTAACAAATATTTAACTATCATTGTTCGTTGCTTGTTCCAGCTTTGAAGAAAGAAGATATTGAAAAAATATACGAGCAGAAAAATTATGCTTACCTCCGACCTGAGGAAATGAAACACCTGCGAGTAGCTCCAAAACCAAAACCTCAAGACACGGATTCAGACACGTCCGCAGATTCATCTGAATAAAGATATCGAACAATAATATAAATCACTTTGTGTCCCGTGTCTCGTGCATTATAATATCTCATAAATTTACAAAACATTTAAAGGAACGTTGTTAAACGCTACTAAAAGATTTATTAAACGGTAAATACCTTAGTGCTCGAACGGTTCCCAAAAGTTATGGATTTAAGTTGGTATCATTGTTACTATTACACCACAACTGTCGCATAAGTTGGTAACGCTGTTCCTACGATTTCAACTACCAAATTTCAGTTCATTTTTAAACCAAGTGCAACGCGGTTACGCCAAACTGGTATCGTATCTTTTTCGGTGATGACGTTCATTAACGCATCATGAACGAAAATACGTAAACACACGTGACCTTCCATTATCTTCATAATAAATCGTTTAGTTCGCGACGCGTTTCGTATCGACAAAAACTCGCGAGACTCGTTAATCGGTCCTCGTCACTGTCCCCTCTTTATAGATCAAACCTAACCTACCGGTGTTCCGAACAAGGAACGCGGAATCTCGAGTGTTTTCGTGAAACGCGTAAATACAGTGGAACAACCGAGGCGACCAGCAACCTACTATTCTCGAAAACTTTGTTCAAGTTCAGTGCATGGATAAGCTCCACTTCTCGATCGTTCCCAGCCCATCTAGGTGAGTCTCCCGTTTCCTAAAATTACATATCGTTCGTTCCCGTGGCCGATTAAAAGCAATAAGGGATTCTGGGACCATATCGACGAAATTGGCACACATGGTGTGGTTAGCTCCGCTTAAATGCCTTCTCGATTCGAGAATCAACTAAAACGGCCATCGTATCGAACGTTAATCCAGTCCCGACACACCTGTCGAGAATTGAGCTAAGCGGGGATGAGAGAGGCAAGTAGAGAACGATGATAAGGTTGAGAACGATAGGCTAGATCGTTCGAGATCGGACGCTGTGTAGTTAGGTATAGCTTGACCAAGCGAAAATAATGTTTCTAAGATGGATTAAGGTCACAAAATGGCGTTAGATTTCTTTTGCTATATAGTTGATCCAATCGCAGTGTCGCCAATCATACCGCTCTAATACCGAGGCGAAATCAATTTCTCATGATAGATCATATATGCGTTACTAACAGCAGCATTTCCTTCATTACGACAAATTACGCAAAGCCACGAACTTTATACTTCGTTTCAATCTATACTCTTTATTTTATTTGGGATTTGCTAGATTAGACGATTAGTTGTAATTTTCACGATACCATTTAAGTTATCTAGCCAGAAAATTATTCCGTATATCTTCAACTGTGAATAGGCTAATTGTACAATAATACAAGACTTCTGTGGTCGTAGCCAAGTAAATAAATGAACAAAGTAAAGAGAAGCTCTTTAGGCCAAAATATAATACTTATGTACGATCATAAAATAGAAGGAAGGAGGAAAGTACCAACCTAACCCCAACCTTCTTTTTATCTATCTGCTTGGTTATGAAGGAAACTCCACATTTGCTCGGTAAAGCAATAGGTCGAGTCAAATAAGCGAATTGGTCGACGTGTTCGTGCGAACTATCGACCCGCAGCGCAAGATGCGTGCCTACCGGTCACGAACGCATCCGCCCGCTTCTGGCTGGAGGCTGTTATTTCGCCGCCGGGAACGCAGCCATCTCCGAATCGTCTCGAAGCCTATCTAATCATTCAAATCGCGGTAACCCGCCTAATCGCGGTATACGCAACCGCCGCTGCCCATCGGTCTTCCTCTTTGGTTCCAGACCTCGACTTCCACGCCAATAACGCAATAACGCGCCGAGGAATAATGCTAGATTGCCGAGCTGATTGCTCTCTTCTCTCGTGCCGGGGGAACTCGTGCCGCGTAACTCGTTCGCCGTGGATACACGTATAGGTTAAAATGGCAGCTGCGTCGTCGAGAGCGTTTCTGTTCTGCCTGAATTTTTAGCTTTCACTTCCGGTGAAGATGATAGCGTCTCGATGGAAGGTGGACATGAAATTTTTGTTTAGCGGAGCGTATGGTTTATCACAAGCAATAGTAGACAACAAATTTCACAGAAATCGATATAAAGCACGTGTGTAATATTTTGCATTATAGAAATATAAATATTATCTAGCATAGAGTAGCGATGAGATTAGCGGTAAATAATAATCAGAATCTATTTAATATGTCATCTTCCATTTAAATTCTCACAAATGCCAACTTCAAACAAGACTATTCGCAAGATCAGCTCCATCAATCTTCCTTCCAAAGACCGAAATCCTATGCTATCGCGAAGAAAACAAAGCACATCAAATCGGTGGGCTCGTTTCTCAAGTGACTTACAAGTTTGGTTGGGTGCAGAAATCGGCTAGAACCGGACCGGTCTGCAGGAGGAAGCGTGCGTAACGTGTTGGAAATTGCCATGGCGTTGGATGTTGTGACGCGTATAGACTGTACACGTTCCCCGGGCGGTGGCATGATTACGTGGAAATCAGAAGCGGCGACGTTATCGTTCCGTGATTCGCTCGTCAGGACGCCTCTCGATATACTTTGCTTCTTTATTCGCGCGGTTAACGGCTCCGGGGTAACGAGTTTCGCACGATCGACCGGCGATGATTTCTGCTCGGGGAGGAATCGACGCGGCGCCGCGCCGCGCCGTACCGCGGCAATCAGTCGACGCGAGTCGTTCTCGTCGATTTTTCCAACTAGTCGAACTTTTCATCTCCGCGGGGAGACCGTGCCTGTGCAATCGAACGGAATCGAAGGTACCGTTCGATCCAATTTTTAGGACAATTCGTTGCGCACGCTACGAAGCAGAGAGGGAGAAGATAATTGGACGAGGAGATACGCGGTTAAGTAACTACGACGCATGGTAGATTAAGGTTGGGACGTAGATTTGTTACCAGCAGGAATTTCCCTGCTGCGATGTCTATTATTTGAAGCTGTTGGGAAATACATAGCGTTTCGGAGCGATTGAGGCTAATGAATCTAGTAAAATTGAGACGTAAGAAGCGAATTACCGTGCGATAAGATTTACTAACTTGTCTAATTTGCCTGATGTGCCGAACTTTTTAATTGGGATGTTTATGGACAGATGTAACGAGCCTATATAATGGGCTTCACCTGTGTCTCTTTTTTCTCTGTATCAATCAACCGATATCTCTATTTATTAATTAAGTTCTTTCTAGAATTAATTAATTACTTTCTAGAATTGTGAAGTAATCCAATAATTGTAAATTGTCATTTTTAATAGAAAGTCGCGCTTCCCTTCTGTGTATTTGCAAAGTACTCGGATTATCCGAATTGATTTCGTAGACAAGTGCTTGAAGAGTTGATATATGTCTTCAATAATTCAATCCCACTTTGAAGTTCTACAATGTCGAATCTCGAAACTGTAGGATTCGATTCAAACCTGGTTGCAATATACTTTATGCCATCTCAAACAACAGTTACCGGACACGGTCCAGGGGATTGGCATTGGTAGCAGACGTGGTTTTATTTACGACTAGAACCGCTGACTGCTCCGGGTTCGCTCCTCCTTGACCCTCTCTTCTTGTGGTTCGCGCGGGGGTTAGAACGATCCTATCTCTACGGACGTGGCCGCGGATCATTCCCTCGCGGACTGGCTGCACTATAAAAGATCGTCCTATGGTTGTATATTACTCACGCCACCGTGTTTTCACTTGGCACGGCGATCGGCGCCGATATCATAACTCCTTGTCGTACCGTCGTTCATCCAGCAAATCCGCCCGACGACCAGGCCTCCGCCTCGCAGCGATAGCAATCCCGATACCACCGGCAGCCTTGCAACGCGAGGACGAATATCGCGATTAGATTAAATTTTCATCGTGCTTCAACCTCGCACGCCTTTCCTCGGTTAAATATTTAAATTCGGGCATACGTATGCTTGGATATCTGAGAGATGCTGATACAAATCAGAACAATCTTATGGTTTTTCGACGATTTGGGATAGTGGTATTAGATCTTTAAATTCAATCTATCATATAATCGAAGATTTGCAGTCTGTGTCATTTCGATCGATATAACGAAGAAACTTTCGATTTTTAAGAGACACGTGTTGGATATGAGTGAAAGAAACGAAAGAAAGAGAGTATTTTTCAAGTTTCTCTTTCACATTTTTCTTCAAATTCGCTCGCGTGAGGTTAGAATTGTTCGATTGCTTTTTGCGCGTAGAAAATATAGACAGCCCGATAGACTCGTCTTTCTCATAGCTCGGCATCCAACTTGAACAGCGAGTACATGGCTAGCCGATAATCCATGACGATGCGATTATTCCCGGCGAGACACCGAAATAGATGGTTTACAGCCTCCCTTAAATACGTCAACGTTTACACGCGAATTCCCGAAAGTAAATCGACGAAGAATGTTTTCGCAACGACGCAGGTGGTCACGAGGCGAAGCCAACTCAAACGCCGAAGGCGACCTACCGAAATCGCCTGGTTATTATTAATAACGCGAAACCAGCTTTATTTGCGATGTCTCAGTCTTCTACACGCATCTTTATCAAAAAGTCAAAATATTGACTTATTAACGTACAAGACGCATTCTAAATTATTAATACGTACGACGCTCGAGATGCGATCGTGTCATGGAGTTAATCGTCCCTGTGATTTGTAAATATTTGGATAAGTGAAACGAAGCGATAGATTCTTCGTGCTTCTCGTTCCACGCGAGTCTTTGATTTTAGAACGCGTATGAGACTTCTCGTACAGTCTCTTCGAATTTCGTGCTAGCTGTGTTCAATTCGTTGAACGAGTTTCCGATCTTTGACAAGTCTCACGATTTCGTTCTTCAACTTTCTTCAAATGAGCCAAGAGACAAACTACCCGTAAAATAAAAACCATCTTGGCGAGTGATCTCGAGGACCGGGCACGAACACGTCTCAGAGCAAACGGGTGCAAGTCACCCCGCGATCATTCGGCGCAGCGTTCCAGCGGCGCGGTGCTCGTAGTGACATCACAAAAAATCACGGTGCCGCTTTCTGGCCGGATATCTTTCAATTACCCGTTAATATGATAGGCGGCGGGCTATGTTGCAAGTCACCGGCACGTCGTTGCCCGCAGCACGCAGCCGGGCCGCCGCGTGATTAATCGACGTCAACCACAGGCTTCGGCGCGCAAACCTCCGCGGGGAGAATCGTCCGACGCGTTGACACGTCGTCGATCCGTGGATTTGCGCCACATCGCGGCCTCCGACCACCCCCATGCGGGACCGTTCGATCGAAACGTCACTCGCGAACCGAACAGCATTGTTTCTGTCTGAGTCGTGATATGCTTGAAGGAGCCTACCGAGGGTGAGACGAGTGATTGATAAATGACTCCTGACTTTCTCCGATTTTTACGGGTTTTGTATCGCCGAGAGATTAAAAATGTTTTAAGTAACAATTTAAAAATTCCGCCAGCTACGATCCTAACGATCTAGAGGCGTGTTTAATGTTCGATAAGATCACACACGCTATCGGCTAATGTGTTATATTCTTTTAGCAAAGTGTTCCAAGATCAACACTTTCATGTCTTGGACTAATTTCGTATCTAAGTATAATAGCATAGCGATAAATAATAACATATAGTTCAAAAGTACTTTGTTCAGAGTTATTTGTCGAAACGATTAGCGGCGAAGTATGTATTTACATTGAGAGCTCCATCTCTGTTTAATGTATAGATGGATGAAAAAGCGCGACGAAAATAATTTCCGAAGACTGAGTTTAAGTTTAGCTGTAGAGACTAATTGGCCAAGTGACCTTTCTAAAATTGATCTTGACTGCTCTAGTTTCTGAAAGTTTCTTTCTGCCGTCAGCGTGTGTACGGCGCTATTAGCCAAGTCGTTTGATACTTTATTAAAGAACCAACGAATAGGTAAACTTAATTTTCCTCTCTATGGCGCATCGAAGTTTAAAGAACACATTACGCGTTCACGGCATGTTATGTGTAATAAACGTACAGATTAAATTAATTGTTTCAATGCTGTTCGGACGATCGAGCATGAAATCGCACGCGTTGGTGTGCATAGCGAAAGTTGAAAACGCGTTCAGGCGATAAATTGTAATTTCAATATACCGTTTTAGCAAGCAATTCGCGTTATAATTTCATCCCTCTTTTGCTCCTTTCGATAATCGTATCAAATTGTTTGGACAACTTATTTAAAAGCAAACACTGCTATCTTTCATCTTGTTAATAAGTTTCGCTTCTCTTCTTACGAAATCGCTTTCGATAATTTCGTACCTACGTACACGATATCTCATGTAACTTACAAACTTTCAAGCTCACTCACCTGTCGTGTATTTGAAATGCACGGTGCGTCACGAAAAGTGCTAAATATCGAAGAATTTATTTATTCATTAACTACTTAACTTTCCATTTCTACGCCTGACAAACTATAATTTACTCTTATCATTAAAAAAGAGAGACAAAAAAAAGGAAAATACTAGGGATGAATTAGACAACACCGCAGATCAAATGCTGTTTTCATCTAAATTGACCAAATCAGCTATCGTTGCCTGTTCTCGCGTCGAAGTTTAGCGTGAGACACGCGCGAACGACGAGAGGAAACGAGAAGAAGCGGTCTGCTAAATGCCCCGACTAATTCGACGAAGGCACGAAAACGACGGGGTTTTTTCCCCGTTCTCGCGCTAGTGACACCACGAGCCGCTGTCGTTTCCCATGATTCCTCGAGGGTGGCGCAGGACGATTTATGGAGGGACAACGGTGTCGCTGTCGAGGAGTATCGAGGGGTTGCTTAACTCGTACCTGAACCGAAAGCACGAGAAGATAAGGGAGCAGGAAGAAGATTGGGAGCGTTGTTTCGTTGAAACTGTTGTGTGCGATAAGAAACTATGTCAATTACGAAATTTTGTCGAGAGTGGAGCCAAGAAGAAATTTTCGTCTCGCATCGAGGCTGTAGAATTATAATACTTAGTTAACTAGTTTTCTGTTCTAAGAAAGAATCTTTGATACGATTGAGTAGTTAGGTCCGGTATTATACAATAGACTTTCAGATTTTATTTTCTATGTAATAATTCAAATTACTCAACTTTTATTCCAAGTAGATAATGATTTTTCTTCATTGTCACTAATTTTTTGTAATATCACATTTTTATGGTATAGCTGTATTAATCACTTCCTCGATTTTCCTTCTGACTGAATTTTCGCTCGTCCTAAGGACAAAACAGAACGCGATGTGGGTGGATGACGACTCCATCGAAGTTTCCACCGCACACTGGTCGAAATCGTTTTCTCGTTAACGCACAGGAGAACGCAATAACTTTGTTCTCATCTCTCCACGCAACCGACCACTCGCGAGAATTAATCGTACTCGTGACGAACGTTCGATCGTAATCGAATTGCCGATGATGGAGCGTCCTGGCTTTGATTAAACCCACCGTCCGTCCCCTCGGCCAAAAAACTCTGAGTAATTATCGTTTCGCGTATACGTTGTTCTCGTCTACAGAAACTGCCAATACGCTTATTATATCACAAGCCGAAGAAAATGAAAAGATGTTTGATAGCGTTGGTTTATGTAGTCTTTCGACGTTCCAAGCTTCACTTGATCAATCACTTCGGCAAAATATGATTCTCGGTATAATTAAATTAACAAAAGCGTAAATAGAAAAATCATCGAAATTCTTCCAAAGAATAAATATCCTTGTTTTATCGTTGATCGAAGATATAATTTTTTGCAACGTAAACGAGTTTTTAAATACTAAAATTGAGGAACCTGATAAATATAGAATATCATTGAAAATATGGAAATACAGGAAGACCGCTGAAGCAACAATAACACAAAAACTTTCTGATCTAGTTCAGAGAAGCGATTTTGCTGGCGAAACGGGTCGTAACATATTTCAAAAGGTAACGTAAAGGCATCGCACAAAGGAACCCACGCAGAGAGTCCAGCTTCTGCAAACAAGCAGGCTGTTTTGAAAGAGGAAGTTCGACGATAACGTGTCGCAAGCTCGTGCGGTGGTTCGTACACGTGTTTAAATCGGTATTAAGTACATCGGCGGCGGAACAGTGCCAAGAGGCGAAGTCAAACAGACGTTTATCTAACGTGTAATGGCATAATTTGCGATGGGGCTTAATCACATCAATGTTACTTGGCCGTCCAGCAGAGTGGAATAAGCTGATCGTGTCTCAGACTTCCCTCTGCCTCGGTTCGCTGTTGCTTGTTCACCGCTCGTCCGCGCCACCAAATTGCATTATACAGGAAAATTATTAGAGGCCCGTGAACCGTGATTAACAGTTCCGCTTCAGATTTTAACATACCTATTCGACACACATATTTCAATTACCCCTCTTTATACTCCACCTCGTATTTCTCAACAAAAAGATCTAGAAAATTCATTACTCCGAGGAAGAGTAAATGACCTAAGATGCTTATACGCGGTATACTTCGCTTCGTACTTTCAAACCAAAAACGCCTCGAAAATTTGCCACTAAAAACGAAGCGATAACCCAGCCAACCCGAAGGAAGTCGGTCACTTAAATTTAGCTATATCGAGCTCCATCCCTCTGTCGTATTGTAAGCTTCTTTTATCCCCAGACCGATAAACAAATTGTTCTCCAAAGGCGTTCGGACGAAAGGCTCGTTCCCCGAATGGTCGTTCGCTGCGGAGGCGCGCAAGAGTCCCCCCAGTGTCGTGCCTATAAACAAGTCGTCGTCGAGCGTCGAAATAACGCCAGCTGTTGGCAGCGTGCCTCTGTTGACATAACTTTGACAAAGTCGTTGACAAAGTCTCGGTTGCAGAGCGGTTTTTACGAGACTCCAGCCCATTAAGGCCCGATAAATCTGCCTCGGTCGGATCGTCGAGCCCTATTTTCATCCGGCGTGAAAACACCGCGCTCTCCCTTCTTCTACGCCCTCACGTTCGCCGTGGTCCGGTTCCTCCGACGCTGTTTGTCAACCCGGTGGCCACCGCGAGCAAACAAACGTTCCGCGCCACCCGTTATGCGACACACGACCGTCGCCGGCAGCACGCGCCTTCTACACGACGATTATTAATAGCCTTGCTCCGGCCAACTCTTTCCTACAACCTCAGGGATGGATGCATCGAGCCAAGATATCATCTCGAGCACGCTGCTTGCTTAGAGGTAAAAATTTTCGGGGTGCCGGGTTTCAAGCGATCCTTGTCGCGCAGATGCTACCTACGTTCCTAGCTGCGGTTGATCGGAATTTCATCGGGCAAAGTTTAGCTTCTCTCAAGCTTTAACTTCTCTTCTTATTCGTTCGTCTGAGATGCGAATTTATCGTTGGTATCGAGAGATTTTCTTTCACGAGAATAGTTCAATAGAATTATTACCCTTTAAATGTAGCACGTGTTTGAATTTATGTACCCGTTCGAGAATAGTAAAGCGAATATTTGAATTTTTAAATTTCTGAATGCTCGAATTTTCAAATTTCTTAATGTTTCGATCTTTAAAATCTGTTGAATATTTAAATTGTAAAAGAACCGTGGCAAAAATTTGATGGGGCGGGGTGACTTGGAATTTGAATCCGTGGATGGGTTAACGCCTCGGAAGTTAGCGATCTGTCTGCTTAGGCGCCAGACCATAACTATGTTACCCACGAAAAATAAGATTCGCTCGTAAGTACATCACGCGGAAGTGGATGACGAGTGTTCGGCTTTCCGAAACCATATGCTATATCATTGCTCTAAAATAAAGCGAATACCGTGTAGCTCGTCTTCTACCCTCGTTCCTTCGAGATAATTTATGAGCCGACCGGCGACGCGACTTGCCAAACATCATGTGGGACACGAAAAATTATGTCGAACATGCTTTCTCTCCAACGCTCGTCACTGAAATAACAGTAGGACTCTACACACGAATGTTGTCTGTATATTAACAGTTAATTTATTATTTCCTCTCTGATTTTTCTTTGATAACAATGATAGGAACTCGTGAAGGTATCAAAGAGTTAACCGCATAGTAGAAGAAGACTTATAAATATTCGTCAAACAAGTTCTAGGCACATTACTGACAGCTTTCCTTTTATCATCGCCATCAACGTAACTCTTTCTTGTAACGCGTTAATTACTAAACGAACAAATGAAAAGATATTTCCAATTTCGCAATCTCTATTTGCAGACGATGCCCGACGACCCTCACTCGTGCAGCCCCGCGGAATGCTCACCAAGGAGCCTCGCGAGGAAGATCGAGAGCTGCATCTTCAGGTAAGAGAAGAATGTATCTATGTAGTTCTGCGAGAAAGAAGCCGCGAGGCCGATCGAGTTCAGTTGATTCTTTGGTTTCTCGAGAAAAAGGGGTTGAAGGGTCGAGGATCGTTGACCACGCTCGTAGCCTAAAGGCATTCGTTGATTACCGACCGAGAAGGGATTTTAATTAGCAGCGTTTGCTCATCGCAAACACCGGCCAATCTGCCTCTCATCGCGAACACGCTCGCCTATCCGTTATGTACCAGCGCGATTTCAAAGTAAAAATTCTGACTGGACGCTTTGACTGTACGCCATCGGGTCAACATCGAGTTTACTCTTGGAGTCGACCCGCTTTGCGAGCGAGAACTCTCGATACTTTGTGATGAACGTTCGGGACGTTGCTGGGGATAGTTTGAAGGCAGAACTTTTATAACGCTGAAGATTTTTACTTTATTGGTAGAGCGAATGGAACATCGAGATTTCGCATGAAAGTTAAAATCGCAGAACGCACATAATATGAGAAAATAAATATAAAACATCCAAAGTGTAGTGCTTTCTGTAATACATGACAGCAGACAATCTTCCTACCAAGACTCTACCTTTTTTAATTATACTCCCGAAAATATGAATTTGCGTAAAAGTCTGCGGTCTAGTCATAAGTAGAGTCAAAGAGCAGAAAATCGTTTGATCGAGCATTACCTAAACTTTCGTGCAAATAAACGGATTTCTGTATGAACACGTGGATACGTCAGTTCGTAGATACGACCTTTAGGATAGTTACCCAGAATAAAGACCCTGGTCGTTCAATCATTCTACCGTCGTGTGATCGCGACTCGTTCCAGGAGGGGGACAAGAACCCTTTGACATCGCGAAGCTCATTACGATCGAATTCCTCGAGCGCGCGAACCACGAGACAGCAGGATGGAACGAAGGAGAGAAGCAACGATCGTGGAAGGGGAGAAAAAGTGTCCATCGGCGGTATTTCTGGCGCGTTAGGGCCCCGGTGTCGGTCGCGTCACACGCGCCTGACAAATGAGACGTTGTCGTACGTTTGTTCAAATTACTGCCGGCATTCCGCGTGCACGCTCCTCGCCCGAGCACTCAACGAGCTTTGAAATATTACCCTCGTCACCTCGAACCGTTTCCTGGCCCCACGAAAAACCGCCTCGGCGATCAGGCTAACGGTCGATCCTCTCGGCTGTTTTTGCTACGATACAATGTAAGTAGTCGCGGCTCTCGCGAGTCGCGCGTTCGCATCTCCGTCTTCGTTTCTTCTTGCCAGCGCGCGTCGCGCCACGGAACGCGCGCTTCTTGTCCCGAGCTATCCACGATTCGTTCACGTTTGCGATTTGACACGAGCGTGAAGCGTGACCGAGCCTTCTTTTTGATTCTATCTTCGCTGAAATGAGTATGGCGTGTGTAATAAGGGGAGCGTGGTGTGCAGGGTAAGTCGTCTAGCATTGCAACGTGAAATATTCACGATGCTTTTAATGACATCGCGGGGCAGGAAGTGGAAGACCAGTTGAACGTGACGAGCTGTTGATCGCGCCAACATATTCACGTTTTTGCGCGATCGTGCTTGTTGCTTGGATTTGGTGCAGGTGGATGGATGCTGCGAGGGAAGTCGAATAGATGTTAGACGATTTGAACTATTTCTCCTTTACGACTCGGATTACACGCTCTCTTCGAAATACAGATCACCACAATCTTCATACGCTTCGAACAAAATGCTGAAACTTCCTGGCGACATTTTTATCTGCAACACCCTCTAAATATATCTACCTAATTCCACAAGAAGAAGGTAGCTCGTCCTGTCTTGCAGCGGGTTAACAAACCTTGCAAAAGAACCGTATCATCAAAAATTACATCTCGATTCGAGATAATCTCCACATAAAACGCTATACAGAGGTAGGAAGACGCAGTGCAAAGGAGTGTCCGGTGTGGAATAATTCCTGTGCGTGACGGGGAACGCGTACAGATTACACTGTGACGCGATGTCAAGAGTGATCTCGCGATGGTCGTGTTTCTTGTCGGCGACAAGTAATCCGGAATCAATTACTAGTCCTGGCAGCCCTAAGGAACTGGCACGGTCACGGCGGAAGAGGCAGGGGGACAGCCGGAGGGACGCGACGACCTTTTTAGAGGCAAGAGGATCATTAATCACCCGCTTTTTAGCTGGAAATTCCCTCGCGCCTAGTTTACAAAACGAGGGTCGTCGAAATCGCCCCGTCACCCACGACAAGGGTGATGGTTTTTGTAGTTTCACCGACGACCCGCCTTCCAACGTCGGATCGCTGGCTCCTTCACGTGCGATTACTCGAGGTAATCTCGCTTGTCTCACGCGATCGACTCGTTCTCCATTATCGTTCCGAGGACGCGGACGTTCGTACTTATCGCGGTCAGAGGCAGATTTGTTAGGTGTTGGTTTAAAGTTTAAAAAACCATTTTAAGTGCCTAGCGTTATGTACAATCGTGTAATTCCGCGTTGGTTTAATGTAATGCTCTTTGATGTAATGTTTATCGTCGAGCAACACGAACGCGACGGATATAAAATTTTACGCTTTAGTACTTGTACCGGTACTTAGTACACGCGAGCAATATTTAAGAAATACACGATCTACGAGAGCTATTTGTTCGATTTAGCTCTTTGCTGGTCTTCGCAATTTTTCGAAGCCGGAGCTTACCAATTACGTAATTCGGAGATTGAAAGAAAGTATAACTTCACCTTCGCTTTTCATTCAACGATTCCGAAAGATTCACTTTCTATATTACCATAAAAATACAAAACAACCATATATCTAAAATTCAATCAATCAAAATACCATAACGCAAACAGGAACAAAGGGTAGTCGTTCTGCAAATACCCTACGCCATTGTGCGATATTTTTAACAAACGTATTCGGTATTCTGTTATCTGAAAACATTTGTACGCAATATCTGCTGAAATATCTCTAAGTATCCGTAGATACGTATCTGTATAATCAACTGACAGCATTGACATTTACTCAGAGCTCCACTACACGCGTAAGAATGTATCGGTTATGAGAAAATCCGCCGACTTCTCCACCTCGCATAAATCGCATAATGGAGTGTGTAGTGTTGACTTAGAAGGTTGTGTCTGACATTCGTCATTTGTCTGTTCTAATACATAATACGTAATGTTTATAACTGGTTGTAAGCTGTAAGTTTCTCCGTGCCGTAAAACCTACGCACGAAAGAGTAATTACTCGCTTTCGTAGTTCGTTTGCATTCGTTCGCGTTATTCGCTGCGTAAGATTGGCCGTGTTACTGAAACTTGTTATGTACAAGCTTAATCACCTGCTGCATAGATTTTTTTCACATGGGTGTGTGTTATATATAATACACGTGTATTATGATATCGATTACTTTGAGGATCGAGTCTTTGTTTTAACTCGATTTAGAAGCAAATCTCGCTCGATAAATAAACTTACTGTGTCACGGTATCGAGGAAAGCTTCTCGCGAGCGTATATTCTACGCGACCTTGTCTCCGATTTGCAAACCAAGCGAGCACTCCGGCAGAAGGGACGGATTTTTGTTTCTCCACCTCCCTCGATCAGTCACTGTAATTGATACCGTCTCCGCGAGACGAATGTTAATACGTTGGAGCGCAGAAAAACTCGAAAATAAATTGAATCACCGGGACTCCTTCCACGAAGCCAAAGGTCATCGAAAGAATTCGACCTTGTCCCTACCTTCACCGGCCACTGGATTATAATTAAATCCTTCGGACGTTCGTCTCCCATTTCGTCGCAATTAATAAGTTAGCATCGAACACTTACTTGTTCTTTATTCGTTTCTTTTCATATTCTAAGAAAGAAGATAGAATTTTTCAATTCTATGTCGGAAGATCACTCTCTTTCTAATTACAACTCTTGTACGAGCAAACTTTGGAGGTTTGAAAGAATCGAGGAACAACATTCAAAGCTATTTAACGACTCAAAGCTATTTGATCGAAGATAGAGTTGCACTCGCGTTCATGCGACGTTATCAAAATGAACGACGTTATGAAAAATGACGTAGCGGCTGTGGAACGTTCGGGGAATTTTCCAAGAGGGTTGGATAGAGCCATTTTACATAGCGGTCGAGACGATTGCAGCGGCGGATTCGAGTATTAATGTTCGTTTCGCGAAACGCATCGCGCGACGCGGAAAAATTGAAGCGATTTGCGGTCGAACGAAGGAGGTTCCGAGAAAAACTCGGCTCGAAACTCGATTTCAACCGTAATGCCGACCGCAAATCGTTTTCATTTTTTGCCAGGCAACTTGCAACCTGCCTACCCCTCTCCAATCGATCTCTCCCTCGCCTCGAAAGCTGCGCAAGATGAAAAGCGACGAACAAAGACGAGCAATAGAAACAAAATGTTATATGTACTTTGACCGTTTTACCGTGTTCGAACACGCATATCACGAGTTATAAAAGTACCGGATTGGTCGTTTCTGTCTTGGAACAGCAGATTCGTTTCGCTCGGGAATAATTAATGCCCGGCTGGATGTATCAATTACCAGCTATTGCCATTCGCTCGCATGCGTGCGAAACCGAGCAATATCATTTCGCGATATCGTAATTAAATTTCCCAGCCCGTGTCTCGGTTAAAGTTGAGGGTTAAACGATCAACCAAAAGAAGTTTCAGCGAAAATCGCGCAATTTACTCGTCGTGCGTTAATTCGAAAAGCGGACGATCGATTTGTACGAAATAATATATCGCGCACGAGCATCGTTGAGAAATAACGCGTCACGTCTACCAGAAGGAACCGCGAAAAGTCATTTTCTTTAAGAAAACAATAATTTTTTCCAGCTTGCAAATCGTCGCAAGATCGGCGTTAAATAGGCGTCACAGCGAGTCTCGCGTGACGAGTCCGTAAAATGATAAACTTCTGTCATCAAAGGTGAATTTTCATTGGATGATCGGTCGTTTTTCGGTGCGCGACGTTCAAGATCGGTTTACACGAATCGAAAAAGTTGGTGCCGCGCGTTTCGCCGGGATCTAGCTGACAGGGATAAGGACTGAAATAACAGAGACGCATTAGCGTCGCCGATGATCAAAGTGCGAGGTAACCGTCGGTGGGACAGAGAGGAAGAGAAAAAGAGAGGTGGAAGAAACGAAGGAAAAAAAGACGAAAATAGGGAAGCCACCCAGGCTGTCGTGGCCGTGAGTTTAACGCGTACGTTAATGCCTGTCGGCCAGCCTGGACCTCGTCCTCTATAATTAGCCTGTATTGTGTTACTCGCGAGCGGATTATTGCGCTCATAAACCGTTCATAAAGTTTTTCGGTGCGACGATCTCGTTTGTTGTTGCTCGTTACACGCGAACCTGGACGCAGGCCTCATGCCTGTCTCCGCGTCGGAATTCTCCGTGATCGTTGTCTTTTACCCTGGCGACGGTTGCTTCCCCATCTCCAGCGTCTGTGGACTCCGTTTTACGACGATCGTGATGGAAAAATTCGTTTTCGACCGCGGTGATGTAGGTAGACTTTTGACTGAAACATAAGATCGAAAAAAGATATTTATATATGTGGCAACGCTTTACGATTTACTTACGATCTTCTCGTAAACATCGACTAAAATTCACGTACGTTAAATCGTGTGGCAATAGCGTTTCGAAATCGGAACGTTCTCGTTTACACAGAAATCGAATAAAATCGTTGGGCGTACGAGTCAACCGCAAACTTCGACGTCCTCGGTGATGCAGGAACGAATGATACTTTGCGGACGTTCGTACAAGATCGCGGATACTTTTTGCCCCGGTGGTTATGCACGACCGGGCATGTGCGCCACGCGCCTTCGATCCAATTTAGTAGCCTCTCGTTTGCCCCTCTGTCTCTTTCTCTCCGCGCTTGGTGATCCTGTTTTATTTGGCTGACGGATAACGGTGAGTGGCGGACACCAATCGATCTACATTTAACCCTTAACGGTCCGATCCGATCCGTTTCTCTCGTTCGAGCCTGAGAATTAATGCCCATAAGATCCGGCAACCTTCTCCATTTCTACGCTTCTGAAAATGCTTCAGAATGTGACGATATGTTGTATCTTTTTTACTTACCTACTTCCATCTTCCTGGCAATTGTAATCTGTAATTATAGTACGTTTCGATTATAGTACCAAAATTAGACGGACAGATATATATATATTAGGTTGTCCAAAAAGTTTCTTTCGTTTCATAAGGCGATAATAGATGAACAACAATTTCTGTTTTATATTATTTTATTGAATTAGGTATGATCCATTTCGTTCTATTTCTATTATTACGTTCGTGCATAATTCAATAAACTAATATAAAACAACAAACATTATGCGTCTTTATTTCCTTATAAAACGAAAGAAACTTTTCGGACAACCTAATATATGATGTAAACTAAACTGAATGTGTAAATCTAAGATATATTTCTATCTCTAAATTAAAACTCCTCAAAACTTCTCATTAAAACTCCTAGAAATTACTTTTAAACGAGGATCTTCCTCCCTAAGCAACATTTAATTCATGCTCTTGATACGATGTAGTATAATATAATTTGATATACATCTGAAGAGGAACTGCATTACTTAAGAAATGAGCTAATACTTACAAATCATTTAAACGCAGTATGTCCAAAGTTACGCGTGAGCTACTTGCGCCCATCGCTGCATAGCCGCGTCAGGGGAACATCGCGAAACGGTGATTCGCGTTTATATTTCTGCCTATATACCCATACAAACACGATCGTATATCCATCTGTAATGGATTTCATTCGGGCGGCAATGCGATAAATCGCGCACGCGGGAACACGCCGCGCGCCTCGACGAACAGAGAAAGTCGTAATGAGACTCGCCGACGGAATATTATAAGTGCGCGCCGCGTATAAATTAAAGCCTACTTATGGGGCAATAACGAGTCGAATACAATTCTGATTACGTAATTATCCGAGGGAGACCTTGCTGTTGGCGGCGCTCCGTCGAACTAGGTAGAGTAGAGCAATAAATTTGAAACAGCTCGACGGAAGTTGGTTCGTTTCCCTTTTCCTCCTTAACGTACCGTGCGGTTATCGGTCGCGGCAAGCTGTTTCTTCTTCGTTGACGCAGCTGCTCTCAGTGTCTTCGTGCCAGCTCGTTAATTACTCGTTACTCGAGAAAGCAACGTGTGCTCGATACGAAGTGAAATGAAAACGATATCGCGGCCAATTGGATTGAGAATTCGGTTCTCCTTGAAATTTATTTTTCCCCTTTAAAACGTTAACTAGCCAATAGCGTATACGCGATGGCATCGACGTGTCAAGTAGGAACATTTTCCCATGGCAAAAATGGATTTATGCGTCAATTTAGATTTAGAAAATGCTATAATCGATTCGAAAGCGGTCAAACAGGCTGTTCCGCCACATAACCAGCTAGGTAAAATGTTCGTTACATGACTGATAAGTTGGTGCGAGCGTTCCATAGCCGTTGAAAAGAAGCTCCTCGCTTCCATCCACCAGCTTAATATCGCGTGACTAATTGAAGCGAATACCAACAAGTTTGCCGCGTGATTATTTAGTCGCAAAAACTACCGTGCACCAGCTGAATTAGATCTATTTAGCTGCCATGCCAAGTCATCTCGATTTTTACGTACTTGTCACCTTGCGAATATCTCGTCGTACGACCGTTGTAATATCTTTTCTTAAGTTGATTTTCGTTCCTACATTCTTTTTACACCGTGCAACCTTGCAAGGGCGCAAAATTCCAGGTGACTGCTTGATCCGTTGATCGAAGAGGGAAGAAATGTCCATACGGTTGATCATCGGTGCAAGCGACCGCGATACTTACGTATTCCACGTACGTCGACATCGAGTAACTTTTACCTAGGTCGTCTGCAATTTCGCGCGATAAATTAGCCGCATCACCTCAGACAACATAAATTACGAACTGCAGAGTATCGAGGATTATTGACATTTCCACTGGAATTAATACTTTGCATTCGGCAGACATTCGATGGTTATTTCCCATGGTGTAATTACGCGCAACTGGTTCCGCGAATAATTACGCGGTTAATGTATCGGACAAGGATGAGAGCGTGCAACGGTTTATCGGACCTTGACATAGATATAAGAATACAGAGAGACCTTAAACTGAAACATTGACTAGTGATGTTCGTCGACGCAGCGACGCAGAAGTATTTAGACAATCGATTATTCCTTATGTTAATAAGTTCATAGATGTTCAGTGGGTCCACCTTTGACCCTTTGCACCCCAATTTTTATCTCAGGAACTCCTTTGTCGAGTCCCATTCGACGTTTCTTCATGTCCACCTTTTTTTGTGAAACGTGCGAAAGAAAAGCAAGCATGCATCCTGGAAATTGTTTCAAGATCATAGCATACACTTAAAAATTACAAAATACAACAGTAGTGTAAATAAAACTGGTATTTAAGTGAATTTATTTTTCCTTTATTTATTTAAATTGTCTGATTGTTTAGTTAAAATAAATTTCAAATAAAACACTTAAGAACATTAGGAGCTGCTGGTAACGAAATTGAAATAAAATTCGCAGTGCAAAGAGTTAACATTTGTTATAAGTCGGAAATGGCGTAACCAAGATTTTCCACCAGACGATTTCTAACTTGCTTGAAACACAACGAGAAGGAAGGTACCGAAGACGTATAGGGATTCGAGCAGTAGCGATGTTTGCGATGTTGTCTCGAAGCGGAGGGCTTGATAGTGGGTAAGCTCGTTAAGCTCGTAGTTCAAGCGGAGAATGACAGTTCGGGCAATGGTATAGGACCGATGGAAGCGTGTGTTCGCGGGTAATAAAGTCGCTGAACGTCCAGGCAGAAGTGGGTTTTGTCCTGTACCGATAATGGCGGCACTTCATCAAGCTTCCTCGAGTCTGACCCCTCTTCCTGCGGGACACACGTACAACTCCTTTGCCGTGCTTCCTTGTCCCGCAGGAGGCCATCTGTTTCGTCATTACCGGCAAGCAGTAAACCACCTCCCTCTCCGCCCTTTGCCTTCGTCCGTGTCCCACGGGTGATACATCGTGTTTTCTTATTTGCCGGACGTGCTGCGGGAAAATCGTCCGAGAAAATCGAGTGATTTGTCCGAGAGGTGTTAATGGCCAGCCGTATACCCTCTCTCCTTCGGCAGACCGTTTCCGCTTCTTCGTTCTTCGGTGTCGTCGTTCGGGTTCTCATCCGTCGCGGCTCCTTCGACGTCTGGTCACGTAGGATATACGGCCGCGGCTTGTTCCAGGCACGTGTTGAGTCGGTTAGTCGCGTTCGATCGTCGATTATATCGAATATGAAAGTCGATACCAATTGACTGTTTATGGATCGAGTGGACAGTCGGCGGTCGATGGCAGTCTAAAGCTTACGGTAAAGATTTCTTGTAATTTATCGCATCTTAGGTATTTGTTGGGGGTCGATAACGTTGACACTTGCTGGAAAGATTCCAAGATATGTACTCGTGTAGACGCACCAGCGACGAAAATGTGGTTCGAGGAGAAGAAGGCGTTGAGTGTCACTCATTTTCAAACAACTTACTCCCACCTTTTCGACCAATCTTTTAGCAAGTCCAAACCAAACCGATTTCTCAAAGATCCATTAATCTCTCGAACGACCCAGCTCGGTTAACCGATCACAAAAATAGACTCAGTCATCCGGCGAACCCTTTCAGCCTTCTATTTCGAGGTTCAATGGGAGGGTAGGAGGTGGTGGGTCGCGAGTCGGCAGCGAAGGAAACCACGCTACGAAGAAAGGAAATACGTGCCGCGTATACCTTAGCAGAAGAATATCTTCGGGAGCCGTGAACCTGTCAATAAGGTGGATTCCTCGGCGCTTCTTCGGTAGTGATGGCCTAAAAGAAGCAGCCGCTCGAGGTGGCACGACGCCGTCGTGAGATGGAAAGAAGAGAGTCAGGACTGCTGTTCGATAAAGGAAGAGAAAAGGGCAAACACACGAACGAAGTGTATATGGCAGCGATCTCGGAAGCTCTTCTCTCACCCTTCTCTCGGCGTGACTTGCAGCTCGATTTCTGGCACAGAGAAGTCTCTGACGGATGCTCGGTGCTTTTCTTCGAATGCCGTATCGGGACACGGGAAGATGGCCGCGTGAGCGCGAGCGGGCGCGCTAGTCATTAGGCGGTATCGCGCGAGAGATCGTTAAGGGGGCAGCCCTGTAAAAGGAACGGGTCGACCGGGACTGGGACCGGCCCTCCTCTTCCCTCGTACTCTCTCTAGGGAAGAAAGAACAGGCTCTCTCGATACTTTCTATCCCGGTGACGTTATGTAATTACCGCCGATGAAATACACGTCGATCGATGATACTCCTTCTCGCAGTCGAAGGAGTCTTCTTGTCTTGTCGTTTGATCTGTCCGTTTAATACGCTCGCACGCCAACCTCGCCAACGATAGACGTCCTCTGGGGTCTTTACAGGACGTTCAACTTCCAAGTAATTATCTCGTTCGATTGTTCCGATAGGTTGTAAAGCTTCCGCCAGTTTTTCAGAATTATATTTTTCCCATTCTGATCATTCGTATATTCCTCAGGCACCCGTACATTCCTCTATGAGTTACCAATATCCAGAACGCTCGAAAAAACTCGACCACGTCCCTTCGAGTCTCTCCATCTTCGCGCGATATCACCATTCGTAAGAAGTTCCTCGCCGGTTTCCCACAAAAACGCGTCCCCGCTGTATTTAACTTGCCAACCGCTATTATCAGCCGCATAATAGCCGTCTGCGACATGGCGAAAAGAAATCGCAGCGAACTTAAAAGCCAATGGCAAAAACGGCAGGCTAAAATCGGCG
Source organism: Bombus affinis (assembly GCF_024516045.1). NCBI lineage: Eukaryota > Metazoa > Arthropoda > Insecta > Hymenoptera > Apidae > Bombus > Bombus affinis. The sequence continues at coordinate 17,911,625 of NC_066347.1, forward strand.
AGGCGAGGGATCGGTTTTCGTCGCGCCATTGCGAAACGGTGACTTTGTATCGATCTCGGACACGTCCTTTGTCCGCTGGTCAACGAATTAACCGACGATTATGTCCGGTATGTTATAGCGTGATGCACGATGGTCGGAGGCATCCGATTGTTCTCGTTGCAATTCGTGTTTACGATCGGTGGAAGAAATCGGCTACGTACCAAGGGAGTTGAAGGGTACGCGCGAAAGTGAGGACTCGAAAACATTCGTAATAAAATAGCTAGTGGAATATCTTTTGAACGATGCAATTATTTGTATCAAAATTCTATTTTCTTAGATTAGAATAATCTTCTAGAATCATCAAATCATCATCGCTTTTTTCCTCTCCCTCGATTTTCAGAAAAACCACATTTCTATGCACATGCGGACTCTCAACGTTCTGCGATAAAACGACTTTAACTTGCTCAAACCAGTCTCCGAATGTTCCGTAAGAATCAGCTGCACCATTTTTTTCATTTTATAGAAAAACCACCGTTTTGTTCGGGCATTTTTCAACGAGCAGCTTCGAGTCGACATAAAAATCAGACACAAAAGTATCAAAGCGTTAATCGTTTGACTGGAGGGTCGCCCGTAATTCGTCGCAGAAGATCACCGGCCATCCAGTATCCATATCCATCAAGTAGATGGCGTGGTGTATCAAAAAATAAGGCGGTCAGGCATCGGTCGTCGGCCGCGCCGCGGCGTGACAAGAGGCGTAATTACGCTAAACGATTCCCGAGGAGGCTCGCTAACGATTGTAAATGCGGTGGCAAGAAGGATGATCCGCGTCGCCGTCTCGGGGTACCTTTCAAGAGGCCGTTCCACGTCCTTGCCTCGTGTGAATCGGAAGATTAGCCGACTCACCGCGACCGGACAGTTCTTCTGCCTGGGATCGACATCGGTTCACGGCGAACGACTAATGGAACGGCCGCTTTTCGACACGCTTTTATTTTCAACCAAGGAAGGACGTTCTAGCTATCGGAACTCGTCGTTTCAGTCTTTCCAATAAGCATGGATACGACTAGACGTTTGGACGAGTCGAGGCAGTGGAAAAAAATAATCATGGCATGATTAAAAAATTTGCTTCGCTTGTTTTCCTGTAGAAATTGTCCCACGGGAATGTTTCCTGACTCGCGTTAAAAAATGACGCGTTTCCGAAATAGAAAAGATCACATATGAATTTAAGTTGGTCGAGGAGAAGTCATTTTGTGGAAATAAAGTTACCTAAAAATGTGGCAGACTGGTTACATAGACGAATGACTACAACAAGGTGGCACAAACCTATCGCCACGGACGATAAAGTCCAAAAACCAATCGAAGCAATTAGTACTTCGCTTCTTTAACCATACGATCACGCAGTGTACTTCTCGAAGATCGAATAACTCACTGATTCGAATTTACGACAATGATTACCACTTTATCAGAGGCGATCGCGTTTAGTACTTGCACAAGCAATGACACAATCGTAAATCGGCGGTGAAGCGATATTATTCAACGCGGCGGGTTACGATGGTCATCGATAAATAATGTCACGAGCCGCAGCCGGTCGATAATCGAACGAAGCCAAGGACGTATTAAAATCAGAAGAAGTTTTCGATCGGCTCGCGATCCGCCAGCTGGACTCTTCATTAGCCAACTTTAATTACGGCACGACCGAAGATCGTTGTCGCGCGCTGTAACAGGTACGGTGGCCAGTTCAATAGATGCCCGCCACGATCGATCATTTATCATCTCGGAGGCAATTATCGTAATTAATATCGGTGGCCTGGCAATGGTACGCGCGCGGATGTCGTAGCGGCGATTTTTCTTCCGGTATCGGCATGCCGCATCCGCGTTCCGCGAAATGCTATTTAATCAACGGATTCGTCGAATCACAGGAATCGCCATGACACTCTGTAGCTGATTTTATGGATCCACAGAGACGAAATAAAAATATTTTATGACACAATATTGAAATAATAATAGCGTTCAGCGTTACAGAAGCATTGCAATCGGTCGCACAAACGCACCGACGATATCGAAATTAATTGCAGTGTTTCAATTAAATAAACGATCGTAAATATTCATAAAGTATACGCGATACTTTTAATTATAGACACGATGGCGATGTAAAATATCAAATACACCATAAAGTGTTTAATATGGTGAAGCGATCGGCCACTTCTTAAACCTCGTCTAGCAGTAAACTTGTTAGGCAAAGCTGTACAAGTGGAGGAAAAATAAAATTATAGCGAAAATTTAGGAATAAATTTTCCATCCCTTAATAAATTCATCGTAGATCCTTTAACCGCTGCGACGCCGCGAAGAGTTCTCGTTCGAAACGACAAGAAGGAAAAAGGAAAGGAAAAAGGGAATCGTTTATGTCTGCGGTGGCATTTTATGAACCGTAACCAGGAAACGAATTAAACGCCGGGAAAAAATTGGCGAACCGGTTTTATTAGAGAGTCACTCTTTATCCGCCGAACAAAAAGACGCGACCGAGCCGTGATTTATTCGTTCCGGCCGCATTTCCCGTGAAATGGGCAAATTTATGGACATCATACCTGTGATAGCGAGCGATTAGAATCGTGTTTTTAGTCGTGTTGGTTTGTCAATTGTCGATAAATAGGAGCAATTCAAGGATGCTAAACACACGTACGTCGAACTGATGATAGCCTCTTGATTGCGAAGACACAGGTGA